>NW_009952106.1:2106239-2243224 GCF_000747805.2 Chaetura pelagica | reverse complement strand
AGGAAGACCCCAAACCCTTCCCACCCAGGGGCTGCTGCTTAACACCTTAGGAGCAGGCACAGGGCTTCCACATACTGGGTAAGGGAAATGACCTACCATGGGGCAACTGCTGTCCTGCACACAGCCCAAGCAAAGGCCATGCTGGTGCAGTTCAGGGCTGAACTTCTGAACCCTCACTGAACTTTTTCAATCTGGCTTTTGTTTGGATTAAGAGCAGAAGGCAGAGTGCTATAGACTGCAGGAAGCACTCGATCAAAGTGCTGGCAAGACTGCCTCCTCCCTGCCACATCCCTTCCCATGACACCTCTTGGCTTTGCTCACCTGCAGCCACTCTGGCTCTTTACTTTTCAATTCACATGCTAAGCATAGCACAGTTTCCATGCAGATGAGAGAAACCACATGCTGCTGGAGTGAAACGCTGATAGCAGTGAAACCAGATTCTGCTCCGAGGGACGAGTGGTGTCCACAGAGCCTAAGAACTTTGTAATTCATAAGGAGCTCTTATGGAACCTCCCTCTTTCCTAACATATGGTAACTTCTTCAGTTCGTGTGATGGAAGAGGGATTGACTTGGATATTACCTATGCCAAGTTCTGTTCTTCCAGTAGGAAGCTGAAAATGGAGTGGCAGCTGAGGGCTCAAAATCAAGCTCCATAACCTACAGCACCTCTTGCTGACAGTGCCCAGAATCAGGGAACCTGTGACATCCCTTAGTCCTTTTGGGAAGGGAAGAACTTCACAGTATTGTACTTTAACAAATAGTTTGAACCAGCCAGAAGAAAATGAGTGCTCTATTCACATTCAGAGAGCATCTAGAAGCTGGCCTGAACTCAGTGACTGTTCTTGATAGAGCATTAGTCCACACTATCCATATGACAACTTCCATGCTGGAAAGAAAACTGCTCAGCTATTTAGGTTTCCATTCCTGAAAGCATGGGCAGAAGTCTGACCTGCAGCTGTGCTTGATCATTTCCCAAATGGTTCTGATGTATGGTGGCCTAACACACATGATGCTGGAATATGAGAACACCCTGTTACTCTGCATGGTGCTGGTAAAATCCCTGAGAACTTCCTCAGCCTCATGAGCTAATGAAAATATTTTGTTTCTGCAGCACTTAACTTGAACATGCCAGGCTGAAGCACAAATGGACATAGAAATAACAGCAGGAAGTTATGAAAGGGAGAATTGAGGCTGAGGATGAGGGAACAATCCTTGGCTGCAAGACAAATTTGCTTGTGGAATCATTCCTTGGAAACAGTGAAAGCCCCAGATTGGGCCAAACATAAGAAAATCAACTGTAGGGAGTAATTTTGTGCTGATGGGGGTAAAACTTCATTGGTTTTCCATATCCAAGTTCTGCAGACAAATGATACAAAAGAGAGGGGGAGGACAGTAGACTCAAGAGTTTATGGATGGTGTGGGTAATCCAACAGCCACATTTCTGCAAAAGTGCCCATAACTAGTAAAGTAGTTAAATTATAACATTAATGAGCTATCGTTGTCAAAAAGAAATCAGGCAGAAAGCAAAAATGCAAAGAAATTTTGTCCCAGAATGTCCCAGAAATGAGATACAGCATGGCATGTCTCACCTGGACAGTGTCTCAACTGCAAGGGTTAGAGCAGAAAGCTGCTGAATTCTAAACACAAGGTGTTCTCAAACATCTCCTGTCCTCCCTAGGACCACACAGCTTGGCTCAAACAGCCATTTCACTTTCATGTTATACCTTCTTCAGAAGTTCCAATCTCCTCCTCTGTGTTACATTACGTTCTGGATGGGTGATCCCCTACTGTGCTAGACAGTTGGATGATGAAGAA
The DNA here is from genome assembly GCF_000747805.2 of Chaetura pelagica. Lineage (NCBI taxonomy): Eukaryota > Metazoa > Chordata > Aves > Apodiformes > Apodidae > Chaetura > Chaetura pelagica. Next base: position 2,241,409 of record NW_009952106.1, on the reverse strand, counting down.
CAAGGCCTCTACTTCTCAAAGCATTCTGCTCTTCCTCTTGAATTCCAGTAGTAGAAACACGATGAGGAGATGGAGTGTATAGGAGGAGACCAGTTGACAAGTGACCCAGTGCAAAGCAGGGAAATTCTTATCTCTCTGCAAAGTCATCTGGGTCATGTAAAAGGGAATGTCCCAAGTTCATAAACATCATTGAGTAAGCACCAGAAGAGCACCTTCTGGAGGGGCAGAGAAGGCAATGGGATTCCGGGTGATAAATCTACACTTCACATCACTAGATCAATGGCAGGGCAACACCCCTGACCCTTGTTAAAAAAAGACAGTTTGCTGATAGTTCCATGTGGTGGCATGTTACATTTTAATCTCAGGTGGGTGATAGCCAGTGCATGCCAGACACTTTGTATTTGAAGCAGGCTCACTTTAAGCAGGGTGATTGTGACAAGGGCCAAACATCCTGGTCAAGAATGCCACAAGTGCAGCCACTGAAAAGCTAAGTAGCAGCTTTTCTGGTGCTATCAAAAATAGACATTAACATAGCTCCTCAGCCCTTCTTTATGTACTTCCTTAGCACCTTTGCCCAGAAGCTACAGATCTCCTATGAAGCTGCCCTGAACATGGTCTCATGGGCAAAAAGCAAAGACAAAGCAGTTTTTCATCTGGCTGGTTTTGTCCCTCTTTTGGCAGCAGATGAAGCTGTTCTCAAAACTACTGATACAACCTTGGAAGAAACATGACCAAAGGGAGCATCAGCCAGAACTTTGCAAGACTTGAGAGAAATGAAACGGATTGCTCATCCAGATGAAGCAATCTGGCAGATTTTAGCCAGGCCGGGGTTGCTGCTCTGAGTCTACAGAACATCCAGAGAGTCTTACATGCAGTAAGTGAATGCTCAGATCTGTATTATGGTAGAGGTGCTGGCCTCTGACTCCCACTTCAAGTTACACTCCCCACAATGAATCTTCTTCAATCTCAGGTGATGTGAGTGGAATCAGTTCCTAAGGTTATCTTAGGCTTTCACCTTGGCCTGTCACTCTAGCAGCTGATGGTGTAGTCTAATGTCAAGTGATCTACCATCAGCAAAACATTCTTTAGCTCCATGTAACTTTTTCTGTTCCCACATGGCAGGAGTTCTCACAGAAGTATATGGAGTAGATAGTGACTTCTCAGAAGTCCCTCCTTTAAAAGTGAAAGATTTCTCAATTCAGAGTGAAGAGTGAAGACAACAAATTGCTTACAGGAGGGCAATGAGAGGAATTTCAGGGCAGAAGGGGTGAGCACACAAAAGTACAGACAAGACTGAAATAAATGCTTTCCTTTAGCAGGGCAAAGCTTATTGTCACAGTCTTGAGACAGACTATACACCTCTGGTGCTCTGTATATTCTTTTCACCTTCCACCTTCCTGTTTTAGAACAGCATAGCAGGAACAGTGTTTTCTGTATGCAAAGCTTTCTTCTGTGTGCAATGCAAACTCCTGATGGCAAGAGAGTAAGTACAGAGCCAAACAAGTGACACCTCTTTCAGCTTTGCAAGCATCAGTGCACAGCAATGGCAAGGTGCTGTGCATGTATCCCTGGTTTCTTCACTGACCAGATTAAAGGTCCCTCAAGCAGAGAGTGGCAATTCAGTATCTCCAGAACTTATAGCATGGGCATTTCAGTGTGCTCCTGAAGGTGAGGTTATTTTGGAGGGGATGAGCTGCAGAACAGCATACTTCAATACCACCATCAGAGTAGACCCACTGGTGGAGCACAGCACAAGGGCTGGTTAAACTGATGTTACAGAATGTACATTACCTGCATCCCTCCCTTGGTAAAGCTTTAACAAGGGATCCAAGCATATTATGGGGCACCTCAGTTTCTCCCCATTGGCATTCCCAGGGTTGCAGTGAAAAAAGGCACTGTTACCTCTCATTTAAACAGAGAGGTGAACATGACTAGAACAGCCAATACAGTGATCTCAAGAGCTGAAGCTCAAGATTTGGAAAATACATCACTGAACTGTGCTGTGTAGTTCCTGCTGTGATAGACTCTCTGTACATTCCTTCACGGACTGACACTTAAAAACCCAGAAGACACAAACGTAGTGAAGGGACAGGCTAAGTTAGGCTGATATTACACCAGACAGGGTTAGAGGTTAACCTGGTTCATGTTCTCATGGCACTGAACTAGGCAGCTTGTTCCACTCAAAAGTCCCAGCCCAATTCTGCCCCTGTTCTCCGCTGCCAACTCCCTTTCATTTGGCAGCACTGTTTGAGTGTTTCCCAAATTGCTACAGAGTTACATAAAGCTTTAGAAACAAGTACAGAGGCAAAGACAAGGTACGCCTGGACGAGTCATTTATGTCGGAAACTTTTGAGAAAAACACTGGCTTCATTCCTGAAGTAAGTACTTGCTGAATATGTATCTTCAGCACGTGGTTACTGTTCAGTTCTCCCTGCAGGCTAGAGGAAGCAATTTATATCTCCCTCCTTATCTGGTGCCAGCTTCTGTTCCACAGAGCAACACAGGAAGCACAGGTAGGGGTACACACAGTCAAAACTCTCACAGAATGGCAGTGGCCAAGATTTCGCAAGGTTCCCACACACAGCTTTCCAATTCCACCAGACTGAGAAGACAGTATCATGAAGGACCAGGAGAGCACTCCTGAAGTACCTCTGCGCTCTGTTCTGGCTCTGGGACTCATTTGTTTTGTTCCAGCCCCATGACCAAAACTTTTGATCCAATTTCTTGATCCTATTCTTTTGCCTCCACCCAGACTCCAAAGCCTGCCTATTTCAGTGCTGTTCCACCTCCTCAGCACTAGCTCTGCTCTCTTTTTTCTAAACTCTGCTTCTGCCCTGCTTGCTGGGTTCCCTTGCAAGGAGGAGATAAACAAGGGTGGTGTAGGGAGGGACTAGCAATACAATAAGGAGGGCTGGGGTACTAATCTCCAATTTAAATCTCTTTAATTTTAGAGGTGTAGCACCTAACTGCATAGGGAAGGTATCCAGAGGTATCCGTTCTTTGTTCTCACTAAAAGTCTGTGGAATAATTTACAACAGTCAGAGAATTAGATCTGGAGTCCTGGTGTGATTCCAGCAAAAGATAGGATTTACCATTTCCTGTCTCAACCTGCTATGTAGGGCTGCTATGTGAATGCTAACTAGATAATGTGCCCCACCCCACAGCTGCTAGATAGACAAAACTATTAAAGAATCCCAAAGACTTCTAAGACACAGGAAAGAAGTTTTCAGTTGAAGTATCTGATGGCTACAGGTCTGCATCAATGTAGAGTCCTCTAATTTAATCCTCATTACCAATACCCAATACCAATACCCAATACCAATACCCAATGTACAGCCTGTAAGTATCCAAGAGACACTTACAAAAGCTTGACTCAAATTTCCACTGCAGAGTCAGACCTAAAATGCAGGAGTGTCTGGCTGCCCCCAGCCCTGCAGCCTAAGCTCTCCCAGCAACAGCCCCATGGCCTCTGGTAACCCCATGGCTTGCTAATGTGAGGTTCATAAACTGCTCTGACATCCCCATGGAAACAGAGTGTGGGGTCGTAAACAGGGGATTAGCACCTCCTTCGCCCAGCACAGGGCAGGAGGCGGCCGCAGGCTTCCCCTTTGCCCACCAAAGGCCAGGGGCCACTGAGGCCGGGGAGAGGGAAGAGACCCTGTTGCACAGGAAGGGCAAGCAAGGATGAGGCAGAATGGAACAGGCTCCTGGTAGCTGCTCAGCCCCCCACTCACTACTGGTACTTCTCCCTGGGCACCCTCCTGCTGTTGGGGGCCCAGGCACTGAAAGACTGAGAGAGAAGGGACTGCTAAGCTTGGAGAGAATGTGGCTCAGGGAGGTCTTACCAATTTTTGTAAATACCTGAAGGGAGGGTGTAAAGAAGGCAGAACCAGGTTCTTACCAGTGGTGCCCAGTGACAGAAAAAGAGGCAATGGGCATGAACTTAAACACAATAAATTCTGTTTGAATGTAAGAAAACATAGTCCTGGGTAATCTTGTCTAGGTGAACCTGCTAGAGCAGAGTGCTTGGACTAGATGATCTCCAGAGGCCCCTTTCAACCTTAACTACTGTTATGCTGTGATTCCACCTCTGTGGCATCCTCCTATGACTGTTCTACTGGTAGTGATGAGGTGAGTGCAGCGTAGAAAGGGAGGGCAGACTGTAACCTGTGGCACTTTTAATCCTGCGTGGATAAACGGTTTGAATGAGATGTGGTTTGCCCTTAAAAGACTGACAAGAGAATACTGTGAAAAACCTCCTCTGAAATGCTACTCTTTGTAAGCCCTGTTGCCTGAGGCATGTTTTACACAGTAACAAGGAACAGCTTTCCTCTTTCAACCTATTTCTGATAAATAAATAAATAAATAAATAAATAAAGTGGAAAGGCTATTCACCTGTTGAGCTTGGGTTTCTTGGGAATATGCCCTTCAGGAAGTAGAGGCCTGTGATTTGGCAACAAACCTGAAACAGAAAAGGAAAGGCGTTAAGAATATTTTGCAGTGCCCCCTTGCCTCTACAGGATCCAGAAGTTACATTACATTTCACAAGCCAGGCAACCCATGTCCCCACTGGGGCAGCACAGCAAAAACTGAAGTACAGTAAAAGAACATCTTTAGTTACTGCTGACCCTGCACCCCAGCCAAAGAGAAGTTAGCAGGTTCTGCTGATATAGAGAGCAAATACACACCAAAGACACTTGGGCCCATCAAAGAGGTTTTTTGAGAGGACACAGGGCACTGGTGTCCAATCAGATTTTATCTCTCTGGTGAAAATCTGACAATTAAAATTCTCAGTCCATTTAACTTGTGGATACAACTACAGTATCAGATATGGAGAACAGCACAACACCCAACCCGTGTCAGCCTGGGTCCCACTCCCACAGTAAAGGTAAAAAGTCTTCACAGGGCAGACAACAGACAGATGAATGTTATTAACAGGGCAGGTCCAGCTTCTGCTAAATCAAGTAATTTCAGAAGCTGGTATTGAATCACTGGTTACTAGAGACTGAGCCACTTCTGTAAGATCTTTCTGTAAGAGTAGACTCATCTACAGGGTAGATGTCTGCTGCCAAGTCAGGAGCCAAGGCACAGATATGGAACAAGGTGTCTCTGTTCCATTGTCCTGTCCCAGCAGCTGGACTAAAACAAGTTTGCTGGGTGACTGGACAACGATATCTCACTGAACTATATTAAATAGGTGGGAGACCCCTCTCAAGAGGTCCTGTGGGTACCCCACAGTACAGGGCTGTCTCAGGAGGAGGCTAGGTACCTGCACGGTGAGCCATCTGCACACAGACAGCAATCTTCTTGTGCTCCTCCAAACAGAGGCCTGTGATCCTGCGTGGCAGCATCCCTCCATCAGAACGAATAAACTGGCTCAGCAGCAAGACATCCTGAAAGAGCAAGAGAAGGGCAAAACCATCAGTGCTACAGCTACTTTAACTGCTGTGATTGTAAGTTACAGTGCTGACCCTCGTGCTGTGTACAGAACTCACAGCAAAACAATGATTCCTTCCTACGCATTTTGGCTGCAGCTTGACAACAAGTGGCTTTTGCTTGCTGACAATTCTGTCTGCCAGCTTAGCTCGGTAAGGTCACTCAGATGGTCTGAGTCTTCCCCTGACTTCAGTAGTGTAAACACATGATGTCAGCTGTAATCCTTGCTACTTCATTGTCACTTGCTCCAAGATTCTAGCTAAGATGTGTCCTAGGTACTCAGGCACAGTTACACAAGACCTACAGATGGATAGTGTTTACACAACTTGAAATGCCATCACAGCTGCTATCCTAAAGGTCACAGATATGTTAGATCACCTCTGGCCTCGTCCTTGTTCCCTCAGAGCAGGGCTGTTCTCTGCTATATACTCCTCAAACTTTTATCCAGTTTCCCATGGTGGAACTTCCCTCATGTCTCTCTGGAGAGCAGAGAAATAGTCCAAGATCTCGCACGAAGAAGCCTTTTGTAAGAAAAGAACCTGTGTTGATGAGAAAGACCTAATAGGATAAATTTCTGCCTTCAGTCCTTTGACTTTGTGTATATAAAGTGGGGCTATTACAGCCATGCTGGATGGAAGGAGCTCTCAGAGCATGCCAAGGGTTTGCCTGTGATTCAAGAATCATTTAGATTACACTGCTGTTGACCTTTCCAGTTGAGCTCTAGAAATATAAAGCACTCTTAATGAAAACAAAATTAAAGGGATCTGATAGTATCACAGAGCTGGGACGACAAATTTTTAAACACAGCAGCAACAGCTGTTGCACAAGTTGCTTTTAACTGTACATGGTACAACAGCCCAGTATTTAGATACGTGCTCCCTATTTCCTCATGCAGCATCACTGCAAACATACCCCTCAGGCATGTCCCCTTGACATGCTAACCTCAGCATAAGGTGGCCCAAAAGGCCTCTGGAGACACTGTGCTTGTTTTTTCTCCATCTGTTGATAGACTTGTTGCTCGTTGAGAGTTTACTTCACTGATATTGTAAATATGTTCATAATTGAGGAAGCTGGACCATGCAGAGGCTGCCTGCAGGCTGGAAGAGTCCTGCCAGTAACCATCCTCATGGAATGAGAATTCAAACCAGGTAGCTCTGCATTTTACACCCCCCCTTGTCTAGAGCAACAGGCGAGAACAAAGAGTACTTGTTGCTTTTCACACTGGATGACCCTGACTCTGCCTGTTCACAGATTCGCAGACCTGCTCTTGCCCCCTCATCTTTTACAAGGAGTTCCCTGGAGCATTCTTAGATTCATTTACTGCCCTTGCAAAAGCAAACAATCACAAGAGCATATAAAATGAATATTCAGAAAACCCAGCTATCTAGGAATTATACATCCACTCCCACTGCACAAGACCAGTTCAGCTCTGAAGGAGGCTGCTGGAATTCAGTGTGGCTTTCTGGTAATGACTGATTCTGACCGGTGCTGTGTTGCAGTAAAAACGTAGAGGTGTTTTTTGTTTTTTTTTTCGGTTTTCGTGGCTTGTTTTCGTACTTCCCCTCTTTGCTGTCAATCCTACCCTCAATAATATAATCATAACACACAATTTCCCTCTTCCCTTATCTGGCTTCTTTTCTACCTCCTCTTGTCTACAATGAATGTGTTTAGACTCAATTTTAGATCCAGATCCTTCGAACACATGGCAGGTTAAGCAAATTCTCACTGATACAAAATGACTTCTCAACCACCATGCAGAGCAAGAAAAGCACAGTTGAGCAACTAGCAGCAAGCTCCTGAGAGGCCATCTATGGTCAAAAAGGAGGCAAAGTGTCCTCAGCCCAGCTAACACATGGCCTTGCCAATGAGAAAAGTAACCCAGGGACCAGCTGGTGCCAGCCGTGTTGGTGGAAACTGGATGGAGGCCAGCCAAGCAGTCCAAGGGCACTGACTTTTGGCTACTCCTGAAATGCACTGCATTGGATTCAGGAAACCAGAGCAAGACACCATCCCTTTTTTTTCCTCTTCTTTAGCCATCCAGTTGTCCAAATCACCAACAGCTCAATTTAGCACAAATGTATCACTTCCCTAAGTGAAAAAGGGCTGTCCAGCTCCAAGTGCCTAGAAAGATATAAACACTTTCTAGACTTTTCTACTAGCCTGCTGCATTACTCTGTGGGGAAGAGGAAAATGGGAGCTGATGGCAAATTAAGGCTGTTCCAGTCTTTGCAGCCGTGAAAGCCTAAGCAGGCCACAGGCTCTTGTGAAGGGTGTGTGTGGTCCAAGTTATTTCTCATATTACTACCACGCCTTGTGGAGTCATGGGGTTGTTATCAAGTGTTTCCATGCAAAGGGGGAAGGTGGGAATCAAAGGGAGACAGTCTGTCTTCTTCTCCCTGTGGAAAATAAATCAGGAAAATCCATTCTCTGTTATCATCTCTGACCAACAGTGTAACCAACTGACCAACACCCTTGTGTGGCAGTAATTTCTTAACTGAAATCATCTATGTCCCAGCTGTTGCAGCTCCAGATTACACTCATGCCATTTGGCTTAAAATGCTGCACACTTGACAGATGGTTTGTCCATTTCTGAAGATCCCCACAGTTAACAGGCCAGGTGCCTCTCCCAGAGTACTCACACAGATGCATCTCACCACAGGGAGAAAGCAGACAGGTACAGCCAACTTTATGGGGCAGCTGTGGAGGGAAGTGAAAAAGTATGTGGAGCGGTCAAAGATAAAAAAAAATGTCTGGCAAGTTCTCATGGTGCCGTCATGTTCCATGAAATTCACATTTTGTGCTAGTGGACAGCCAAGCCTGTAACCACGGATTTGCTTTAATCACTGGACAGCTCCCACGAGGCTGGACCCAGATTCCCACCCCTGTAATCTGCAGCATTTGATGAAAACAACTTGGATTGAATTAATCTAGGGCTAATAGGCAAAGCTTGCAGTTTGGTTTCTCCTAATTGCTGCCAAAGCAAGATGACATATTTACTGCCTACTCAGACTAATGATGTTTGAAGTGGATAAGGGGGAAAACAAAAAACAAGTTTAGCCTTCACCTCTAAAAGGGCTGGATAAACTTGCTAAACAAAACACTTTCTACAGCACATTCTTGTGAATGGATGGCACCCAAATTGCAGAGACATCTATGCGTTTTATTATCTGCAGACACTTCGAAAAGGAGGATCCTTGACTGCTTACATGCAATTAATTAAAACCTTCATTTACCGCAAGAAGAGTTCTGTCTGTGTAGCCAAATTACTACTAGACTTATCAGGCAAGTTTGCCAGTCATTATTTTCTGCTATACAAGCGTCTAATTTTTCTCTTCTCCCTTACTCCTGGGAGCTCTACACCATTCTCCAGGCACTTTGTAACAGGACTGGAGGTTTCAATATAGTTGCACCCTGACAATGACCATGATAATTTTTTTACCTTTAATGAATACGAGAAAAAAAAAACCAGCAACTGAGGTCTCAGTTTCAATGGACAGACTCATGCAGATCACAAACTGTGGGAATTTATACCTCAGGCTCTGTTATCCTGAGCCTTGGTAGAGACTGACGACTGAACTGGCAAAGACAACTGCAGCTCTCCACACCACTGCTGAGGCAGGTTGGAATCATGACCTGCTAGTGTGCACAATGCCTGTTCAGTTGATTAATAACTTTGGAGACATTGGTCCCCCAGTTCTCTGACAGCCAAAGTAACTCATTATGCCACTACTTTAGACTGTGCTAGTTGCACATGACAAAAAGAAAGTCCTATGAGGTCATATTACTCAGCTCCCCCAGGGGCTAATTCAACACTTCCCTTTTCACAGTGCCTTATTCAGTCCAATTACAAGAGTCCCAAGCAAAAAAGCTCACACTTTCCCTTCTGTGCAACTGACTGATCTCAGTTTATCAATCTCAAAGGAACCACTGTGATTCATCTACTCTGATCTCTTAACAAGTACAGATTATGGGTTATGCTGTATGAACTAGGCTATATCTTCAACAAAAGTAGCTATTCTCAATTTACAGACTTTTAGGACAATTAACCACCAGTGAGTAAATTGTGCCACTGTATAATTACCCACACAGTTAAATGCCTGCAGTTAAGCATTTCAAGATTCTCCTGCTCATCACTGCTGCAGCGAAGAAAAATAGCAGAGAGCACTTTTGTGCAGAAAAGGGAGATGTTAGTCACTTTAACTTTTAAATGACTGAAAATCTATGGCTGGTACAAAGCATTTAAACATAGAAGGGACTTATGCAAGTAGAAGAGGTGGTCTACTCCAGAACTGAAATTTTTCCTAGTTCTCATCAGCCCTACAGAGGAATGCTTCTAAATAGTGAGGTAAGAAACTTCTACAGTTCTGAAATACTAGTTCACACTGCCTACTTTAGCTTTTTGTCCAGGTTCTCCTCTGCTCTACAGCAGGAGTACTGGATGCATATGCATTCAAAAACAACAAGACAGACAGGATGGACATGTTCCTAGTTTGTCTCTCAGGACCACAACTTCCTAGGAACAATCTCAGCAAGGATTCTCAAGGCTCTGGCTGCAGGATCTATCCTCACATTTGGTTTTCTCTTGCCTCTGTACTGAAAGTAGAAGTCAGGATCTAAGAATCAAACTGAAGTGTGAAATAAAACTCAGAGCCCTAGTTCACTCTACAAACACATCTAATACTCATAATTTACATTGTCTGTTGGAACCAACAGCCTCCTCCAACTCCTGGAACTCAGGCTGTACAGCACGAAATTGTCTGAAACTGCTTTGGTCTCAATGGCACTGTTATATGTACGTGCAACAGAGTCTTCTACCACAGACGGCAGTATAAAGTGAATATATATATATATTTTCAAGAATTAATCCACTCCTGTAGCTCATACAATCCCTGAGCATCAGTTTATAATTTCCCAGGAGTTGCTAATGGGTGACTCATGGAATGCTTTCTCAAATCTGTAGAACCACCCAGTTTAATGATGCTGTTGACTCCTTGCATTTAAAAGTCACATGAAATTCTATTAACCTTAAAAAAGTGTTTGGTTTGTTTTGATCACATCACAAATCAGTGACCATGAAGAAAGGAGTGGCCTGAGTCAGACTCACTGACAACATTCAGATTCCACACAACTTACTTTCTGCAACACAGGCTTTGAAAGATACTAAAGTAGTATTTCATTTACATCTTACATGTGTTGTTTCACTTGCCTGGAGTAATTGCACATTCTTTGTCTGGCACTATTCTGTACCTGTGTTCTTCATAATTCATGAGTCATAATTAGTCCTACCTAACAAGTGATTTGTTTTTACTCCTAGTTGATATCATTTTCCTTGTAACTTGCAATGTTTATTGAGATAATTACCATGTGGTAAATCAATTTTCTTTCCTCTCTCAACTACTTAGTATTTCAGTTGCTATTTTAAAACTATTTGGTGATTACTTAGGATTTTTTTCACCCTTTAAAAAAATCCTGCAAGTGAACTAACATATTTGTTAGCTAATTCTCTTAAGATTTTGGGGTTATATGCAATCCAGGTCTGCTGGTCTGTACTTGATTCAGTGCTTAAGTTACTTCTGTACCTTTTTTTCACATTTGCAAGATTGTCATTATTACCTAGATATTAAAACATATTTTTTCTTTTGTATATGTGAGCTAAGACTGTATGTGACCAGCTTACTCATTCTGCAGCCAATGTGGCTTTCAGTCCTCTTCTCATTAATAGACTTTCTTTATCACACAGATTTATTTTCATCCAGATGCATTTGGATCTCTCTAACCCCAATCCTATTGATACTAACTTACTCTGAGTTTTCTGTTGCCTTATCTTACTAACAGCATGTTCCTGTCTGTTTTTCTTCTTTTCTAATTCCACTATTGGGTTTGCAGTCCTTTTGTAAACTCTGTGTTTGAATGACCTCTTGTAAAGTTACCTTCTGCATCTTCTGCCTCATGCTTCTTATTCTAAAATATTCTTGAGTGTTGTGCTTTTGTTTTAAAGCATTACAGGATTTCCCTTCCATCTTCTACGTTTACTGTTAGTAATCCTCTCCTTAGTTAACAAACTTCTCATTAGCATTTTCTGCAAAAAGCTTGCATCAAACCTGTTTTTTTTCTGTTTCAAGGGATCTAAACACAGATGCTTAGATCAAGAGTTTTAAAAGTAATATAAAACAGTTATCACCTAAGTGGACAATGACCCAATGGGAAATTGTAGTGCTTGAAGACATATAATTGAGGTACTCAAGTCTTGTGACCTCCCTGGAGTTAGAACAAGCCTGAATCAGTTAACTAAATGTTGCATTCTAGTTTGGTTCTCCTGGAGGTGCAATGCTGAAAGGCGGCTGAGCACAAAAGAGATACATGGCTTTCTCAGATCAGATGGCCATGTGTATAATTCCAAACCTCCTATTTGATAAAGAGTTTTTTCCCAGGAACATTATCAGCCAAGGCAAACAATTACTCTTGTAGCTCTTGTTAAGACACCCAAGAGAAGCAGGGCTGGAGTTAACTATCCTTACTACACCCAGCAAAAGACAAGAGGGGCAGATTGTGCAGTATGTAGATCTTAGAGCAACATTTATCTAGCTATGAGGACAGGGGAACTCTCCTTCATTAAACTTACCACATAATCGTACTTATGCTTTAGGTTCCAGCGACAGATGGGACACTGGCCAGAGGGGTTTGGAGGTGTTGGTATTTCAGGATCCTCGTGAATTCTCCCTTCAATCTAGGAAACAATTCAAAGGATATAATGTACAGGCATAGGTCTGCACCTGTGACTTGAGGAACACTTTTCCTAAGCCCACAATGTGTTGACCTGTATTATGCAGATATAAGGGCAACAGTGTCTGCATTATTCAACTACAGATGTACCAATCACTTTGGGTATACACAGACTATGGGGAAAAGAGAAAAACCAAGGGGCATAGAGAACCATTTAATAAATTATTGTATATGTTTTACTAAATATAAACCAGTTTGCAGTCAGTGTGAAATTGTCATAGTTGCCTGAATTCAGTTTAATGCAGTACTCCTTTGAATCACCACGCTTTCAAATTCCAGTGGCCCTTTAGCCATAAGCTTTAAAATACATTTTTTCCCTAGGAATTAGAAAATGTCACAGAACAGCAGGTGCATGTTGTGGACCAAAACATGCAAGGACTTGCTAGATTATAAATGACCACCAGGGAAAATTCTGAGCAAAAGTTAAATTTAAGAAAGGACTGTTAGGACAGGTGGGTTTGTGTGGGGTTTTCTTATTAATTAATTAATTAATTAATTATTCTTTTAAACACACCAATAGTTTACCCAGCTTAACTCCTGGAACGATTCCTTTAGGAGATACTTTGATAATCTTTTCTGTATTCCTACAAACTGGTGACATCTAATGCTCAGGTTTTCTCAAAAGGAACAGGCAGCAAGGTGTAGAGGGTATGTGTAGGAAGAATTACAGAAATTAGTTTTCTAAGTGTAGATATGTTAGGAATATTAAGTTGACTTATATGCATGCTTGTCTTTCGTTTTGAGGACTTAGAAGCAAGAGCTATCTCAGCAGCTAAACAGATAGAAAAGACAACACTAATCCATTTTTTTTCTCCAAAATATTTTGGAAGTTCCCTCTGGTCAAATTAAGATTAAAACCAGATTTTGAACACCAACTGACAGCCTCAAACAGTGCAAACATCAGAGAGTTTAAAAAGAAACCCTGGATGGAAGGCAGTGTTGCTCTTAAGAAAAAACTGATTGATTTAGACCTGTCAGGTTCTGTGCCTGAAAACCTGAGAGGAGAAAAGCACGGCATTTTCTGTAAGTGTGCATGTAACACTGGCATCCTGCTGAATTCTCAGAACCATTTTTTACCATAGATTTGGGTCTTTCTGGTCTAGTGATGACGAAACAGAAACAAGTAAGTTATTTGTAGCTCAAGCACCATGGTGCCTCAAAGAGAGAGAATACTGTCAATGTTTAAGTAAGAGTCTTCTCCCCACAAGTAGAATAGCCAGTTCTACAAAACCAAAAAAGCAACTATGGATACAAAATACAGGCAAGTATCTAATTTTCTATTAATTGGTAAACTTATTTTTGAGGAAGCCAGTGTATCTGGTTTTGATTCTTGCCAGCTGGGCTTGTGACAGTACTTTGTAATTCCATCTTGGGAATGAGTAAAGATTCAGAATGCTGTGTCATTATCAATTTTTCTGGAGATAAATTTAAGAGTACAACTTTGGGCAATTATTCCCCAACTACTGAGGACTTTCATATTATTAACCCAACCAGTTTTTATTCTTCTGTTAGAGAACTAAGAGGGAACACAGGGCTCTACATTCTCTCTCTGCTGATGAAATCCAGATTTCTCTGGGATTCATTCATCTAGTTCACATCAAACACTTCCTTCAATACTGATAAAAGCAAGGACACTGAAAGATGAGCATAGAAAAGTGGATTCAGAAAACACCGTTGCACAGTTGGTATGATAAATAGAGTGACCAAAGGATATGCTAAGAAATGCATCAGTCCGTTAGTCAGTCAATCTACACCATTTGTTACAAGATTTTTCTCATCTATGGGCACTGATGAATCCTAGATTGATGCTAGAATATTATACAGTAGAAATATCCAAATCTCCCTCATGCTTCTACAATGGGCCAGGAATAATACTTTTTTTAAAGGGCTCTGCTACTGCAGTGCACACCTTTTTTACTTCAAGCCTCAGATAATGTATTGGGACTTGATTATAGTTTACACCTCCTTTGTACTGACCGAGTGCAAAGTACAACAATCAACTGTGTGTGCTGTGTTGGTGTGCACACTCCTCCCACCTTCTTTTGGTTAAAACAACTTCAGAGTGTGCTTGCAAGCTACTGTCTTCAGGTCTCTGGGCAAAGATTAGTAGTCTGGGACTTGAAGAGAAGAAAAAGAGACTTTCTATTACGTCTTATACTTATTTTTGTTGTCAGTGGTAGTGACCTTGCTAACTCCCATATTCTATTTGATATTACATATCTAAGTAACCTGCTCCACTCAGGTTTCAAACATGACAATGTCCACTAATTGAAATATGACAAGGAAACTGACTTTCAAAGGCATGAACAACCAGGTTTTGTCAGTTTAATTAACAAGCAAAATAACTGTTCTCTCCTCATTTATTCATATATAGGTCAGCATTTAGTGTACTTTCTTCTAGCTATTTCCAAGTAATTCCTGCTCCACTCCCTCCATTGTATTTACACATTTCAAAATTTCTGGGCCAGCTGTCTCCAGCCAAGGCATACACTGCTACTGGCGTATGCAATGTGAGCAGAATAATGCAATCTCCTATCCCCTCCCAGCAATTTCAGTCCTTCTTCTGAAAAATGACCACTTTCTTGATAAAGTGCAACAGCTCAGATGGTGTCAATTACGTAAAAATCGAATTCTACTGCTTTGGTCTTTTCCTTCCTGTCTTAAACTGTAGCTGAGCAAAGACTCTTCTTTATCAGTTACTTCAGAACTTCTGTTTTATTTTCAGGATCAGTTTTCCTTTGGTATTTAGGGTCTTCCCTGGATGGCAGCCCCGTCACCAGCAGTTTCTTCTCACCAAAAGCGCTACGAGCCGAAGGCTGAGCATCACCTGCCGTCGCTGTGGCACACGCAGTGACACCAAGCACGGGAGGGCTCGGGGGCAGGCGCAGGGCACGGCACACACCTGCCGGCCCAGGTGAGGTGACAAAGCCACCGGGCAAACCTCCTGTGTGGCTGCCCAGGCTCCAGACGCTGTCAGGTGTCACTGCTCCAGGACACGGACCTGCCTGCAGCGCTGCCCTGGTGCTCTGGGCCCAGCACTCCTGCCTGTCGCACTCCTGCCTGTCCCACACCTGCCTGTCGCACTCCTGCCTGTCCCACACCTGCCTGTCCCACTCCTGCCTGTCCCACTCCTGCCTGTCCCTCACCTGCCTGTCCCACACCTGCCTGTCGCACTCCTGCCTGTCGCACTCCTGCCTGTCCCACACCTGCCTGTCGCACTCCTGCCTGTCCCACACCTGCCTGTCCCACTCCTGCCTGTCCCACTCCTGCCTGTCCCTCACCTGCCTGTCCCACACCTGCCTGTCGCACTCCTGCCTGTCGCACTCCTGCCTGTCCCACACCTGCCTGTCGCACTCCTGCCTGTCCCACACCTGCCTGTCCCACTCCTGCCTGTCCCACTCCTGCCTGTCCCTCACCTGCCTGTCCCACACCTGCCTGTCGCACTCCTGCCTGTCGCACTCCTGCCTGTCCCACACCTGCCTGTCGCACTCCTGCCTGTCCCACACCTGCCTGTCCCACTCCTGCCTGTCCCACTCCTGCCTGTCCCTCACCTGCCTGTCCCACACCTGCCTGTCGCACTCCTGCCTGTCGCACTCCTGCCTGTCCCACACCTGCCTGTCGCACTCCTGCCTGTCCCACACCTGCCTGTCCCACTCCTGCCTGTCCCACTCCTGCCTGTCCCTCACCTGCCTGTCCCACACCTGCCTGTCGCACTCCTGCCTGTCGCACTCCTGCCTGTCCCACACCTGCCTGTCGCACTCCTGCCTGTCCCACACCTGCCTGTCCCACTCCTGCCTGTCCCACTCCTGCCTGTCCCTCACCTGCCTGTCCCACACCTGCCTGTCGCACTCCTGCCTGTCCCACTCCTGCCTGTCCCACACCTGCCTGTCCCACTCCTGCCTGTCCCACACCTGCCTGTCCCACTCCTGCCTGTCCCACACCTGCCTGTCCCACACCTGCCTGTCCCACTCCTGCCTGTCCCACACCTGCCTGTCCCACACCTGCCTGTCCCACACCTGCCTGTCCCACACCTGCCTGTCCCACACCTGCCTGTCCCACTCCTGCCTGTCCCACACCTGCCTGTCCCACACCTGCCTGTCCCACTCCTGCCTGTCCCACACCTGCCTGTCCCACACCTGCCTGTCCCACTCCTGCCTGTCCCACACCTGCCTGTCCCACACCTGCCTGTCCCACTCCTGCCTGTCCCACACCTGCCTGTCCCACACCTGCCTGTCCCACACCTGCCTGTCCCACACCTGCCTGTCCCACACCTGCCTGTCCCACACCTGCCTGTCCCACACCTGCCTGTCCCACACCTGCCTGTCCCACACCTGCCTGTCCCACACCTGCCTGTCCCACACCTGCCTGTCCCACACCTGCCTGTCCCACACCTGCCTGTCCCACACCTGCCTGTCCCACACCTGCCTGTCCCACACCTGCCTGTCCCACACCTGCCTGTCCCACACCTGCCTGTCCCACACCTGCCTGTCCCACACCTGCCTGTCCCACACCTGCCTGTCCCACTCCTGCCTGTCGCACTCCTGCCTGTCCCACACCTGCCTGTCCCACACCTGCCTGTCCCACTCCTGCCTGTCCCACACCTGCCAGGGGTGCTGTAGTCAGTGCGTGTTACCGCCCTGACTTGTGTCGTTTGGCAGCTAAAGGTTTGAAGCAGTGTTTTGCCAGGTTGTAAATTGACACTTGTAAAATAGTTGGTCCGATTTAGATGCTTTCTGTTTTGCCCTCATGTCAGTTACCTTTGGCAGGCTGTGGGCAGCTCTTCAGCTGTTGAGAGATTCCCCTTACCCTGTTATCTTTTTTGGCATGCTTCATGTCTCTTAGATTCTTCCACCCGCTGGTGGTGGGAGGTAGCCTGGGAGTGCCAGTTGGGGGTTTGTGTCAGATGTCTGGGACTTCAGGTACCAACAAACCATTCGTTTTAGATGGCAGTAAGGCTGAGTTGGGCTGTGCTTAATAGCAAAGCTTGTTCATGGAGTTCATGGTTTTGCTAAGTGCTTGTTTGCTTTCTCTTTGTAATTTCAGCTCTAAAAAAAATAATCCAGGAAGCATAAATAACGGAGTGAGATAAATCCCTAGGGATTCATGTGCATTGGTGGACGTTTACGCTGTTCTGTTCTATCAATGGTCAACAGTGCTCATGCAAGATGTTTTGGGTGTTTTTCTGAGTTTCTAACTAAAATGTGTAAAACATAAATTGTGACAAATGTAAAATATAATTTGATCTTCCTGTACCAGGAGGACTTTGACCTCCTGCCTCTTGTGTGTTATACTTGCTTCTTATTACAATCCAGTTTGCAAATCTTTCCGTGGCAGATCTAAGCACTCAACTCTGGGACTTTCCAAGAAACGGGAATGAAGGCAGGGCTGTTGTCCTGACTCTTGTGCTCTATGCCAAGTAATGAAAACGAGGCCATCCCAGTTATTCAACGAACAAATTGAGTAAGAATGATAGCTGGAAGAGACCTCTTCCTCTCTCACTGCATGATGCTATATAATGAATAATGAAGCAGGATGATCTTTAGCTTGGCCAAACATGTAAACATTAAAGCCAAACAAAATATTTACTGCCATCCAGTCTAGGGATAACTTTCTTATGAGGAGAAGGAACATTGCTAGGCACAGTGGTGTAATTATGTTAAGTTTTTTTTCTTTCTTTATATATAGAGTTTTTTTCCTAGTAGAACGAGTTTGACTGCAACAACCTGACAGGAGAGTTCACTGAATGGCTTAAGTTAAATGCAGTTTCTTCATCTGGGTTCCTTACCTCTTGTAATGGGGAAAACTAAAGGGGTGACTGTTCATGGGGTAGAAACAGTTGGTAAGCACAGTGCTGTCTCACCATGGTAGAGATGTGTAGACAGAAGGTTAGGGGCTGCTCAAGAGTATCTCCATGCCATGGGGCTTTTGATGAAGACACTTAAGCAGCACTATGGCTTTAGGGTGAAAAGAAAGAGTCCAGCAACATGGTCATAGTTCAGATACAGTAAGTACTCCAACTTGCTCCTCCTTCAAACAGACTGTCTCTAGAGGAATTTAAGTGGCACATAACTTAATGCAAAGAAGGAGAACAGCTTGCAGTCTCTGAGCAAATTGTCTCTTGTTCTTATCCTCTTGTTTTCTTTGTCTTCTAAGTTGTTTCTACACCTGTTAACAATGCAGACCTTTGGAACCCCAAGGAGATAAAATAAACATGTGCCAATTTCAGTTGAAGTCCATCATTTCCTTCCAGCTGTGGAAATTTGACATACTTCTGATTTCTTAAAGATAATATTTGAATGTGTTTCTTTCATCAAGCCCTTGTATTCAGGGGAGAAGAAAAATAGCCCTGAATACTATGTCTGTGTACATGAGAGAAAATAAAGCAATTTTCTTTCTGTAAGTCAGTTTAGCCATGGTCTGTGATTTGTCAGCACTACAGAGGGTCATCCACTTTAGATGGAACTGGATGTTTCCAAGTAACGGAATAGGATGTCACCAGCCAGTGAAGAATGACTCCTTTTCCTTTTGAATTAAAATTAAACCTGTGCTCCCACATGTGGGTCTGGTCAGGAGCAAGGAAGTATTGTATTTTAGATGAGAAACTTATGTCCTAATTGCTTATGGCCTCTCGAGATTTTATGGGACTGTTCTCAAAGAAATGGTATTCCTTGTTTGAACTGCTTTGGGATTGGACACTGTAGATGTTCTGTAAGGCTCCATTTTTCTTTTCATGCTAACTTGAGTTCTGTTCTTGTCTGAAAAATGGAATATGTTTTGCTATTTTTCTTATTTCCTATAATGAATTACTGGTTTTCTGCTTCCAACTACAAAGAAATTTTCCTGGTCCTTTGGGCCTTTTCTGCTCCATTGGATGCTAGTGCATGATATGTATGTCTGCTCGAGAGCCTTGCCCGTGCAAATAGCTTATGAAGACTGAGGCTGTTCCAACCAAACATGATTAAAAGTCATAGAAATCGAGATGGAAAAAGCTATTAGGTCATGTAGTTCCCACACGCGCCCCCCAGACCAGTACAGGTTTGTTTCCAATGGTACATTTTTGGTGCTTTCCAGAAGGGGTCAGTGCAGGTCAGTGTTCACTTTGCATCCAACAGCCTTCCTCCCTTCCCCCTTCTTGAAAAAAATGGGAAACCTTCCGAATCTGATGATGAGTAGGTTGCAAAACATCCAGAATTTTTTATTCTAGCTCGCAATTCGATGTTCGGTGATAAAAAGCAGAGGAAATGTGTTCAAATCCAACAAATGATAATCCAGGATTTTAAAGGAGGAAATATATAGTGAGCTCTTCAAAATGGCTTGCTGGCTCTGTACATATATTAAATGCAGCAGATCCTGAGAACTCTTTTGGGAACGTTCAGTTGTAGAGAGAAAGACACAGATTCACAAGTTTATCCTGTTGGGCAGTCCATACTTAGACACAGCATATTACAAAATATTTTATAGTTGTGTTAAAAAAAAAAAAATCTGGATAATTGAGATCTATTTTTCTGATTGTAAAAAATAAAAAATGACAAAACCCCTTAGAGTTGGAATAAGGGAAGGGAATAACTAACAATCATGTTGCACCTTAGAGGATGGAGGAGAAGGATACTAGGCTAGAAATTAATAAGTGTGGGGGAAAGGGGTAAAGGTGGCTAGAGATGGTAAAAAGCAAAATGCTGCAAAGAGAGGAGGGAGATGGCACTCTGGTAGGAGAATGAGCGACTCACTTGAAAAGCACTTGTTTATATTTTTAAGATTTTCTTATTTTCCCAGTGGATATGGTTATTTTTCAAAGTAAAATAACCAAGAAATAATTTCATTACGTTTCCTTCCAAGATTTCAAGCTAAGTGTAAACAAGAAAAATCCAGTGGGAAAATTAATCCAACTTCCTTGTCCAAGAGCACTTCACTTCTGTTTCTCCCTCTGCCCCTCCCCTTATATATTTTCTGTGCTACTGTGCTTATACCTGGTATATGTGGCATTGCTGGCACCAGCTGAAATAACTCAGTGATGGCATTTGAAAATCACAAACACTTTTAGGATCACTGAAAATCAGTTCTGATACAAAAATGATAAGTTCTGAGATTTTCAGTGTTTAAAAAATATTAACGACATTTGACATTTTGGGAATGTTCCACATGGGCAAGTCAAAATGATGGAAAACAACTGAACTCTCACAGAGATTTGATCTCTGGCAATTAATATTTGGGCTGCATGGGAGAATCATAAGGAATCAAAATGCTGTAACAACACCATGGCAATCAGACCGGCAAACTTCCAAAGCTTTAATTTTTCCAGATGTTAAGTGCCTTTTTTTTTTTTTTTTTTTTTTTCCCCCAACCCAGGTGAAGGAGGGACTTCAGAAAAACAGGCAGTGAAAAACATTGAATTTGTAAGGGATGGTTGGCATAAAGGCCACCACATTGTTGAATGTTCAGATACCAGCGTGTTGGAAACACAAGCCGTGTTAATTTGTGTGAACTGAGTTCAGAGGGTTTATCTGAGCCATAAAAATAAAATATGTTTTATACGCTTAAAAACATGTTTATGTATTTTCATAATACAAATGTTGTGTCTTCAGATGTTTCCTGGCTGAATTGTAAGGAATGCTGAGGTTGCCTTCAACGACAGACATACTTTGTAAGTGGCGGGGATGAGCGGGAGGAGACCTGGCACCCTCCGGTTCATTCACATGAGGAGAGCCCTGGGGTGGTCCTTTCACTGGGGAGTCACGAAAGCCTGAAGCCAGCTGTTGGCCTCAGTGTTTTGTGCTGTTGGCTGCAGCACGTATTGCATTGCATCAACTCCATTTCTTTCTTGTTGCCACCAAACCCTGAGATTTACCAGAGAGACCTTGGGACAGGGTAGGCAAACCCAGTGGTGCCCAGTCCTTCCTTCTGGCAAACTGATCCTGTAGAAACTGCTTCACTGAGTGTTCAGTGTGGACATTTGCAAACTTTTCATCCTTGTCTCTGCAGGAGGATCCACAAGCTCAGCCTCCAGTCACTCTGTTCAAGATTTACATTAGGCTGTCTGAGCACAGAGCAGGCTCTGCAGCCTCTTCCTGCCAGGCATCAAACACCTAGACTAAGCAAAGTGGGATTTTTGTAACAAGTCATAGAGTCAAGACTGGAATAGTTTGCAGGAGAGAGTGCCAGATGGGTTTATACTCTGTGAGAAGAATAGAGGCTCTGTCGTAACAATGAAATTTGCAGTCCTCTTCTTGCTCTTCTTCCCATTTTTAGCTCCATGAGATCGGAGTGGGGGAAGCCCGTGCTGTGCTCTGATGTTGGACCATGATGGGATGTGATGGAGAGATCTCCAGCAGGGTTTTCCTCTTATGGCTCCTCCAGCCAGATGGCTTCAATCTACTGACCAATTCTCTGTGCTTTGTGTGAGGTCTGCATGCAATTTAAATGGAGCCTGTTCTCAGCTAGTTTTGCCTTTTCTTTGCTCCCCCTCCCCCACATGTACATATATTCCCAACTGACCCTTTTCATGTTTCCCCTTTTTTCTAGCCATTCAGGGAAAGTATGCTGGCACCATATAACAAATATATCCACTGGATTCACCTCAAACTCCTCCAATTCTGGAGGCATGCAGTCATCTAACTCCTTCAGTATTTCTGAGAAGAGCGCTCACTTAGGCGACCCTGATGTTGATGTGGCTCTTTCTGATGATGCAGCTTTCTAGCTGGTTAGAAGTTTAGGATGTGGCACTTCTTGCACACACCTATGTTTGCTACCACCCTGAGTCCTGGCAGATTTGTCTAATCAGCAGGGAACAGCTATCTGAATCTTGATTTATCTTCGTGTTTTGCAAATCTGGAAAGTATGTTTTTGCCCTCTAGGTTGTTGTTTTTTTTTTTTTCATATTCTGATATTGTTGAGCATGAAAAGCCTCAACTATGACAAATTACAGCAGGGACTTCCCTTCTCATTGCATTTTTATCACTTAGCACCAAAACTATACTGAGTAGAAGACAACAGGTGATAGCCTTATTAGACAGCATCTTTGTTTGTTTTGTTTCAGTCATCATCAAGCTTGCTTCCTGGACTGGCATGTTGGAAAAAAAGATCAGATGGGCTGGAGTGATGGTTGTTGGTTGATTAAAATCAATTTTATTTCACCCCTAACTGTATGTGCTTTCTACTTTGCAATCTGTTGCATTGCAATTTTTAGTGACTTCTTTACTCTCATTAATCAGGGGCCTGGAAGAGACTTGGAGAGTACTGGAAAATAATAGTGTTGGCCTCCTTGTTAGTCAGGTGAAAACACAGTATTCTCTTGTATTTCTTATGGCTTCCTAATATGACTCACAGCTAGCTGGATACCTTATCTGTTTAGACACAGATAAGGGAGAAGGGAATTTCCCTCAGGGAAATAAGGGCACAGGAATACTTTTATGAAACTTCTCAGTTCTCCTGGTAACTTGGACTATAGGGTCTAAATGGGCCTCTGCCATGCTCAAAGAGCTATTCCACTGAGGAGGATTTCCAAAGTGATTGCAGTGCAGTGCTGCTTCTCTTTTAATTGTCTTTTCATTAATTTCATAATCATAGAATCATTAAGGTTGGAAAAGACCTTCAAGATCATTGACTCCAACCATTATCTAATTACCACAGTTGCTAAACTGTATCCGGAAGTGCCACATCTAAATGCTTCTTGAACACCTCCAGGGATGGAGACTCCACCACATCCCTGGGCAGCCTGTTCCAATGCCTCACCACTATTTCAGTAAAGATGTTTTTCCTAATATTTCATTATTTGTTGTCAGTTCTTTCTGGGAAAGGCATTCAGTGGCTGTCTGTGTGAGTGATAACGACAAGCAATACCCATTTTGGTATCTGAGACATGGAAATAAACTCCCCTCCTGACCTCAAAGGTACTTGTTTCTGGAACCCTGCAGATCTAGTATATAAACAAGAATGCTTCTGCCTTCACTTTTGTGCCCCACACCCTTGAACAAAGCTGTTAACTGTAATCTCACTGAGTGAATCAGAGAAGAATATGAGTTTGGCATGCAATAGGAAAGCTGAGACAGTGCTCGGCAGAGATGAAAGTAAGGTACCGATGGCCAGAGTTTAATTGGGTTTTCATAAAACATGCTGTTCTTCACCATTTGGCTGGTGCTTGATAGTTTCTTTTATGAGTCTGGCAAGACTATGAAACTTCAAACCATTTGCTTTGCAACTGGAAAAATGAAGCAGAGAGATATTCAGAAGAGTGCTAAGACTTTTTGTCTCTTGTATTGAGAAGAAGCAATTCAGCAGCAAGGGAACGAGAGCCTCTCACAGCCGTACAAGCACAGTTTAGTAGTAAATCAGCTCAGCTGCAGTCCTCACCACATGATATTCTTGCCACTGGGGAGAATTCTGCTCATCTCCAGACAAGATTTTGACTTGAGTTAATATTTATTTCCGTTTTTACAGATGTGCTGCCCAGTGATGGATGGGGTGTGTTAACCTTCTACTTTTTCACACCTGGTCCACACCTGTTTGGGATCTCATTCCCTGCCCTACTGGGCAGCAGCTCTTGAACTTTGCTGGACCCGGAATCTCAAGCCAACTGAGGGTAGTGAACAGCTCTAAAATTCTGGCCAGCAGGTTTTTTGTTTTTCAAGGCAGAGAGGTTGATAGGTTTTGTTTTGTTCTTTAGTGAATATTCATTCTCATGACAAAACCATTTCACAATAAGCTGTTACCATTTGACAGCTCTTTGGCAGCACATGTGTCAAATTAGTTGGTTTTTTTTGTAGTCCAGTTTCCAGTGGGCAAGAATATCCCTGTGTCAAAAAGGCATTGGACTTCCATTGCACTCACTGATAGTTTAATCAAACGAGTTATGGACAAAGTATTCCTCAGAGTCTAAATTCACTAGGGAACTTAGAAGCTGATCCTCCAGCACACTGTGAAGAAACTTCTTATTTTCTTGCCTGTGCAGCTTTCTTTGGTTAAGAAGGGGGCTTTGGTCTCCAGGGCTGTGGCTTCAAGAGCATGAAATTCAATACAAAAATTTTAAAACAAAAAACAAATGGCATTGTTTAGAATCCTGTTATAGCATGTTTTTTTCATTTGCACTGTGGGAGTTTTAAATATTAGTATGTGAGCACTAGCCAAATTTAGGTCGGTCAAGACTACAGAGGAACTGTGCGGAGGTTCAGAGAAACCCAGCAAAGCTTACTGAAAAGGCAGCTCAATGGCAAATTAAGTTCCCTGTAGAATGCTAGAAGATAATGCATGACTGGGAGACAACTCATTTGCTCAGATGTCTTGAAGTGCTCTAATTTAGTTATTTTAGTTTGGGTAAATACCTGAGCAACACATGAATATTACTGAGAATACACTTGATTGGGCAGCGTGTGAATGGCAAGTATGTGGAGAGTCTCTGTGGTTCTTAATAATGTAACTGAAAGCCAGAATAAACATAAAGTTTCAGGCTTTTAAACTAATATCAGTTCAAATTTGGATGGTGGACAGGTTACCAAGTGGATTTTACATCCTCCCCTGGCTTGTCTGGTAGCTTTTTCTAGAGGTGAAATACTGAACTATAGAGACCTTGGGACTGAGAGTGACTCACATGTTCCACATCTGCTGGTTTCTGCCTGTATGGGCTAAAGGAGGTGCAAGTCGAAATGGAGGTGTATGGAAGAAGGGAAGGAGCTGTGCTATGAATCTGGGACAATAACAGCTGGGATGTCATAAGTGAAGGCCAAGACATGCCAGCAGAGACAGATTATGGGATCACAGAGCTGTGTTGTGATTAACGTGTGAGTAGACCAACACGTTGCTGTGGCATGGGGGCTCAAGGCTCCAAGGCAACTACTGGGCTATCACAGCTACCACTGCTGTTGTGGTCCCAGGGCTGGAACAGTAGGAGAGTTACAGGTTGGTAAAGAGGACCATCGACAGAGTTTGTTGTGGTGACACCAGTGAACAATAAAGAAAGGAGGGGAATTGCAAGTCAGGAATGAGGGATTGTTGGCAGAGCTCACTATCTGGAGTACCTGGTTGGTGCTCAGGTGCTTTCCTTTTCCTCGGATGCCACTATGTGTCAATCTTTCCTGTGTTTTTTGCTGTTTTCCTTTAAGAGTCTGAATCCCCCTGAGCAGCAGGTGATCTTGACTTCAATGTAGAGGAATAAGCTTGGGAAAGTTTTGTTGAAAGAGAACGGGTTATAAAAACAACCCTCTCTGCACGGCTTGAACCTGTCAGCAGGGCGCTGCCGACGCCGCGGCGGGAGGGGAACGCGGAAGGCTCCTCAGCCCTGGAGCAGAGCAGCCCACACAGCCTGCAAACGTTATGGGCCTGGTGTGGGTTTGGGGGAGGTGTGCCTGCCCTGCCAGGTGGGCCATGCATGGAAGTCAGATGCTTAAGTGGCCATAAGCCTCTAATCAAAGCAATCATTTTGAATCCCGCTTCTGCCAAGGGCTCAAGAGGGGTTTGGAAAGTGGAAAGTGCATGAAAGTCCTGCTGGGCTGATCTCCAAAGTACAGGGTGCTTCTGAGTGTCCTCTTTGGGACTAAATTACTGGCCCCGTGCAAGATGAAATAACTTGGTGAGGATAGGTCTCTCTGTAAGTGGCTGTAGCATGAAGTTGTGCTGTTGTCGAGTCCTATAGCAGTCAAATAAAGGGAGAAATGAGGTGGCCAAGGGGCTGGGAAAACTAGAGTCACAGGCCTGGGATGCTGGTCTGCCCAGGATGTCTGGGTATCCTTCTCAGGGTCAGTAGCCTTAGAGCAGGGGTTGCTGCAAACATTTCCATCCAGACAAATTGACTCTGTTCCTGTTGGCTTTGCTCCGGTATTCTTTGTGTTCCAGAAAGAGAGAATCTGTGAATGCAGGGCTTACATGCGATTTTCCTGGAGCTCAGAGAGTCAGCCAAATCAGCAGGAGCTTTTTGGAAATGACAGGAGCCAGCTGAGGTCGGTTTTGAGCCGGTAGAAAATTTACTAAACCAGTCTGGGTTAGGAGTCACTTTCATTAGACTGCAGAGAGCTGGCTGAAAAGGTGTCATTCCTAGTGAGGAGCTCTTGGATGAAAGTCACGCCCTAAATGAAGGAGTCAGGGCCATGCTGAGTTACTTGCTGCTGGTAGGAACTTTGTTCTTGACCAGCTGAACTAGAATAGGCTCTTTCAAGTTTTTCTCAACTTTCTTCATTGTATCCTAAGACCCTTTCCAAAGAAGCAGCAATGGACCTATAGCTTTTGTGTAAGGAGTAGAAGAATTTACTATGCCCTTTGTGGGTGCCCTGAGACCAAGCTGGAATCTTCTGTGCTCACAGCTGCTGTGTAATTCCACTAGGTAGTCCTCACTCCAATTGCATGGAGGCTTCTCCTGATCTTCAGAGATGCTGCAGCAAATTGTTTCCTCTCATTGCCCTCAGAGCCATCTGCATCGAGAAGGGGTGTCATGTCCCAGCATGACGTGTGAATGTATGTAGTGCTATGTTGTGAGATATTTGGCATGCCATGTCTCTAGCCATGCAGTAGCATATGTGAGCATGCCCTTGTGTCTGTCAAGGCACCTCACCCTTTCTCCCAGGATTATTTGGCTTCCTGTTTTCTGGGTTGTTACGTCCTGATGATGGCATTAATTTTCTTGGGATGCTTCCAGGCTGTCTTGCTTCTAATGCAGCATCTGATCTGTGTTCTTAGGTGAATAGCTGAGGGTGCAGGCCATCTGGGTATAGTTCTCTGCCACAGATTTCCTGCATGACCTTGGCAAGATGTGATTTTTCCAACATGTTTGTCTTGTGACCAATCAAATGACACATTATTAGAGGCAAAAGTCAAATGCCACGAGAATAGCAAGAGTAATGCATGTTGGCCATTCATGAAGACCAGAGTACCTACATGTGGTCTCTGTGGTTGTGCCTGAGAAATAACAGCACCATTACAGAATGATCAAGAGCACAGCTACATTGGCAGAGCCACCTAGTGGGAATATGTTCTGCACATCTTTCTACCGGGGCTGGGCACGGTTTACAGTCTCCTCTCTTCTCTGCCCAGGGCTATTCCCTTGTTTACCCAGTGACAAAAATGTGGACAGTATAGGGATGCATCAGTTTAAATCCATCAACGTGAGTTTTTGCTGGCACAGTTACATCAGCAGGCCTCTTTGGCTGGATGAGCTTAGCAGTGTGGGACAAGCCTTAGTCTTTGGGTTCCTCAGGGACCTGACCATAACTGGGACATAACTGTGCCTCTCTTCCCTGCAGGTCTGTACGAATTAAGATGAACACATTACAATTACAAGTTACACAAGATGTAGCTGAAGGGGCCATTGGAAAATCTGGACAGATATAGTATCTTTCAATCAAGATTTCATAAGAAGTTCAGTTCATAAGATAACTTGAAACGTGCACTTGATAAGTGGATATAAAAACGTGCACAAGGTGGAAAGGTTCAAGATTTCCCTAATTCTAAGTATCCTTTGCAATGCTACAGAAGATACCCATGTTTAAATACAAGGAAGGAAAATGTAAAACAGGAGGAGCAATAAGGTGATATGTTTATGTTTAGCTATTCACCCAGCTTGCACAGTGTTTTTGTAATTGGTTCTCAGCTTTGTCTCTCAGAATAAAATTACTGAATTGGGGATTCTCAAGGGATGAGTATGGATAATGGCACTTTAAATTCAAGGCCTTTCAGCTGATCTTAGTTACTGCTACAGGGGCAGTAGTTGTGAGGCTTAGTGTGCAATTAGGTCTCTTTCAAAACAAAATTGTGAAATGGATCCAACTCTATCCTTGAAAGCTTCTGCTGGTGGAAGCTCTGTGACCTGATTCGTTCCTCCACAGATCCAGACTCTGTTATATGAGTTTTTTTTCCAGTGTGGCCTGTAAAAGCAGCTCCTTCTCTTGGCCTGAAAACTGATGGCCCAGTTGACCTACCACTTTTGGCTTCAAGAAGAGGCCACGGTCCCACTGGTTTCAGAAACAAACATTCCCTGTGGCTGCTTCTCTAAAGTCAGCATTTCACATCACTGCATACTTGCCCTTTACACTTTCAAAGCTGCTTCCCCCACCCCCTCACCCCCCTCTTCCAGATTCTAAGGAACAAGAGGTTCAGAATGTCTAGTAATGCTAGAACAGTGTGATGCCAGGGGCTGTAGTGCTGGCAGCATAGTGTAATCATGCTTGTTTTATAAACTGGTGGCAAAGGTAGTTCTTGGGAAGCTGTGGAAAGGCTACCTGGAAAATCAACAAAGGTGTTACATGTGAATGAGCCACCTTCCTTTTTGCAGCTCTCAAAATAAATTATTTTCCTGCAAGGTGGTTTGGGCAGTTTAGGGAGTGGTAAGTGAACTACACCTCTTCTTCCAAATTCTTCTGACTGACCCACCACTGGGCCTTAATTCTGCCAAGGAAAAATCTTTTAAAGTTCAGTGTCAACAGGCAAGTGCTGTCTGTTCTTTGTAGGGACAACATGTATCTGAGGGATCTAAAAATATAATTCTGTGTTGAGAACTAGAGAATCTGTGTCCTCCGTAGGGACCTGAGTTGCAGAGGGTAAGGAAAATACAAAATGTATCAACTTTGTCCAGTAATTAACTGCTGGTAGCATGTGAGGACAATTTTCAGAAAAGATTACTTTTCATTCTTGGTTTCTTGAATTGATACAATTTTTTTGTCCACTCACCTCCCTACCTCTACTGGGCATGCATGAGGTGACGGTGTAGAAGACAGATCCTGACTTAGAGTCTGAGCTAGATTCTCTGCATATGAGCTGTGCCTGGCACAGAGAGCTGGGGGCAGATGATCAGGAAGCCCAGTGTAACTTCCTTCTCATTTGGGACAGTCGTAGTGTGAGTTAGAGTATGGTAAGAGCAGTTTTCTCTTATGCTACTGATGTATACGCTCCATGGACCCTTAATCTGATGAAGATTTGGATAATAAAACAGGTTCTGTCGAGAGCTCTGCCCCTGTTAAATCATCTTTCCCACTGGCAAACTCTCCACTCGTCCGTTTGCACTCACAGTCCTGACAATATGCATCGAGTTATGCAACGTGGCAGAGATGGAAAAAAGACTGATGAGTGGTACCTACTTTGCAGGCTATTTCTTCCAGCCCAGGAAACTTTCCGTCTCACCTAATTCCCTCTGTTTTTATAAACGGCAGAGAGGAACTGGACCATAGCATGCAAGTCACGTTGCTTTTGCATTTCTGTTGTTTTTTGTAAAAATAGTACACAGCATACACTGGACTGTGACATGAGCTGCAAATGCTCTGTAAAGGGCTTTTTGCCTTCAATACAAAGATTTCAGCCTGTGCCCCAGTACAGCTCTGCCTCTGCCTTCTAACGGGAGGCCTCAGCACGGGGAAACACGTCCTAGGGAGGCAGAACAACAGGCTGGGAATTAGATGTAGAGGAGAGCGGCTCGATACTAATGGCCAGATAGGCTGTGACAGCCTCACACCAATGGGCCACTCTCCTCTACAGGGAGTTTACGAGACCTTGGCTTGTGTGGCCACCTCCACTTATGAATGAAAATCAAAACCAGATTGATGTCCCCCTCCCAACAGCAGCTGCCTGTTTGTTTTTTTTTTGCATAAATTGTGCTCCCCTGCCCCTCTCCAGGGGAGCTCCATAAAATAAATGGATTCATTACATGCGGATTTCCTTTTCCTTCTTCTCTGGAGAAACAAAGACCCCATTAGACACAATATGGAAATGCACACACACATGCACACACGTGCAGACAGCATGAAAACGCGCACGTGCACACGCAGCCCGTAAGCTCCCTCCCATCCCCGCACCCAGACAGTGCCATAAAAGACGTGCAGAAAGCCCCTGCCCTTTTACATGCAGGGCTCTGCCGAATACACAAGCCTGCATTCATTCATTCATTCATTCGGCACAAGATCTCCAACTTGGAATTCTAAACCAACAGGACAGGAAAGCCCAGGGCGAGTTGCCTCCTCCCAGAAGGTGCAGGGCTGCTAGCGCGCTGGGTTGGGGTTGGTTTCTTTATCCAAAGCCTCTCCTGGTGCCCAGGAGCTGTGTTTTTACCGGGAGGGTGAGGGCCCCCGTCCTTCCCAGGGCAAGGGGACGCGGTAACCGCAGGGGCTGGGAGGCTGCCAGCTCTGCCTCCGGCTGAAGGAGAGGAGGCTGCTTTGTGGCTGAGGAAAGGCAGACGGGTGAAGATAGGGAAATGGCTGGGAGCCCTTCATTCCTCTCGTCTCCAGGTGGCGGCAATACTGGCGCGGGAAAGAGCCGGGAAACGCACCTTCCCTGGGAAGCTGCGCCCGCGCGGGGCAGCCCCAGGTGCGCATCTCACACACCTGCACACAGGGACGCTCTGGGAACCCCTCGCCGAGCAGGTTAGACAAAGTTAGGAGGTGCCTATGTTCACCTTCAAGGCGTTGCTGTAAAACATTGGCCCAGGGCAAGTCTGTAGTACAGAGGGATTTTCACAGTGTGTGTGAAATCTGGGTCAGAGCCTGCGTGTGAGCACTAACTTACTTCCCATGCAAATTGTGAACACCCTGACCCTCAGGTCCAACTCCCTCCAACTTCAGTCGGAAAGCCTTTGGGGCTCTGAAGGCCCAGCCTTGACAGGCTGCTGTCAGGTGTAGATACAAGAGCCGAATTACAACATCACTGGGAAACTGGTCGTAACCTTTACCAGCTCTTAATTACCTCTACTCACCTGGGGAGCCAGGAATGTCACCAGGGGATGTTGTGTCTTGAGACAGGGAAGAGGGACACCGAGATCAGCTGGAGGGCAGGAGGCAGGCATGACAGTGCCATTTGCTGGGTCAAAGCCCAGGACCATGCTAAGGATATGCCACTAGTGGGCTGAACTCTGCCAGAGCTCTGCTGTTCGAGGGAAGGAACTGAACACCAATCTCCTTTCTAGTCCAGAATCCATGTTACTGTGCAGCTCTTTTTAGCCTTTTTAGGAAGCAGTGGTGTAAATTTAGGAGGGCATAGCGGCAGGCTAGAGGCAAGAGAGACCCATTCAAAATAGAGTTGGAGAGAGGAAGATTGCCAGCAGGCATTCAGATACGCAATCCAAGACCCAAATCTCTAAAATCATAGAAGTCTCAGTAGTGAAAGAAAATACTGGTGTTTTTCTCAGGCCTGCAATATTGAACTTTCAGCTTACAGTTAGGCTGCATTGCTAACTTATCCTGGCAGCTATGAAAAGTAGGAACTTTCCCTTATAAGATGTGTGCTTTCACATAATTCAGTGAGTCTGAGAGGTAGAGCTTTAAGAAAACTGGTGAGTCAATGGGATGTCTGATGAAATCTAGAAAGTCAGCAGCACAAGGAGAGACAGACACTGCACAGGAGGGCTTCTGAAGAGCTGCTGAGCAGAAGCCCTGTGACAGAGAAACTGTCAAGAGCTGAGATATGAGGGAACTTAAAGCAGTTCGTGGACCACAAAAATTTGTGATAGTTTTAAAATAATGAGCTTTTTTTAAAATAATAAATGCTTCATTTTTCTCACTTTGTTTCTTGGTTTCTGAGCCTTAGAGTTACCTTTGAATCACTTTTTTTTTTTTTTGTTCTCCCCACAGTGAAGAGTCCTAGAAACTTCTCTCATGTAGAAAACATGTTGCACTGGGGTAACAATTTTCAGTTTTCCTCACAATCAAGAGGACTAGAAACTTGTGCTATGTAGCAAATATGTTTCTCACCTAATCATCTGTCATCAGGATCTGGAACTTTAAGGAAAACAGGAACAGTATAATGAGATCCACAACCCATCACAAGTGCTGGCAATGCTACTTGAAATGGCTTCACTTCACTGATGTCTGCAAGGACTTTGTATATGCAAATACGGAGATTGCAATCTTGACCCTGGAAATGCTGGAGCCTTGAAATGGCCAAACTGAGTGACCCCCAAAATCCATTAATTCCAGGATCCTGTCTCCAATGCTCTGATGCTTTCTCTGATGCCTTTGCCAGATGCTTGAGGGGAAGGTGCAGGAACTTTGCACTAAGCTGATGTAACATAATCTGTTCCACACTTAACATCACTTTCTGGTTCCTACCCATTGGAGATGAGATTTGGTCCATAAATAAGAATTTAATAATATTTTCCAAAAGCATTGTAGGCTATCATTATTATGCCTTTTTCCTCTTGTCATTCACATCATTGTCCAATCTTTTTGTAAGGTTTACTAAATTCTTGGCTTCTCCAGGTTCATGTCTTAGGGATGACTTAGTCCAATTACAGGTGATGTGAAGAAAATTACTTATTTTGATTAAGTTTGGACTGGTTGCTTCTTCAGCTTGTTGAATAGATATTCACCCTTGTGTCTCCAAGGACAACAGCAACAGCCAGTTGTCTCTCTATCTGTGAGTATTTTGTGTATTTTCATCAGGACACCTTCTGGTTGCAAGAAAGCATGGTACTGGGATCACTGATACCAGTGAATCTCTTTGCTTGAGCCTCCCAAGCACTTTACCTGCTTTCTTTTACAGCCCCTGCTTCCCCACAGTGTTTATTTCTCTCAACATGTGTCACCTGATAGCTGAGGCACTCAGCTTGGACTGAGACAGCCTCTGGTCTGTTTCCTGCTGTGACCTTTTGCATCAGCATCTGCTCCTCTTTAGACTATATGCTGTGTGGCAGGGATGAGCTTTGGTGTGTGCGTTTGTGCCTGCAAACCATGATTTCGATGGGAACCTCTGTCCTCTGCTGTAGTGCAGACCACAGTTAGTAGTAATTCACACTTGAATACACCCTGCTCTGCCATTCACATGGTTGAGTTGAGAGCTCCTTCTGGGTGCCCATGCTTGGTGATGGTGCCCATCCCCAGAGGCCAGCGAGGCCAGTGGCTTGGAAGAGATGCAGTGCTCTGGATTGTCCATGGAAAACCAGAGGGCAGACCATTCTCTCCAGAAACAATTCTGCCTCTGTCTCCCTCCTTTGCTCCTTATCTCCAGGGAGATTTGTATGCAAATAAGATCAAAGGCTTGGAGATGTGAGATAGACTGCCTGAATATTCACCAGTAGCCAGTGACAGGCTGTGCACTTCAGAGGAACCCATCCTCAGCTCACAAGTGAGTGAGGAGGAGGGATGGATGCTGGGGATCAAGCCCTGACCCTTCATTGACAGTCACCCCTTTTTCTTACATTTGCGAGGCACTTGCTGCTGTTTGTTGAACCAACACATCTCCTCTGAATGGAAAATCCAGCTGGAGATGTGCCTGTGATATCTGACACTTGTAATTCATGGTATGTTGGTCAGTTCTGCAAATTGGAGCAGGAGCACAAACAGCCCCTCATGACTTGCCAGCCACGTGTGGGGTTCAGTAGTCATCCCACATGTGTGGGCTCCTGGGAGAGGAGAAACCTTTCCAAGCAGCAGCAGGACTGTGATGAGGATGAGCGGTGGGAGCAGAGAGGGGTGATGGCTTCCCTGTTTGGATCTGAGCAAAGAGGCAGGTGAGGTTTGATAACTTGTGGATTTGCTCAGGCCCAGGAGCTAGAGGGGATTTGGAGGTGGGGTGCTGAGCAGCTGGCAAGGGTGCTGGTCTCCCCGAAGGAGAGAGGAAGATTTTGTCTGTGCTTGTATGGCACTTTTTTGGCTTCCTCCTCACTGCAGTCTACCTCCAGGAACTGGGATTGCAGCTGCCTTGCAAAGTTCAGCCTGGGCTTTCACTTGGAGAATAGCTTGTGGCTTTTATCAACCATAGCCATGTGCCTCCCTCTCTGCCAGCTCCCCGGGCATTGAGTTCAGTTGTTCAGACAAGTGAAGGCTCACCTGGCGGTAGATGAGAGCTGCTGTGACAGTCCTGCCAGAGCTAGGACTTGCTCTCAGGGCAGGGAGAAAGATGCTGCCAGGCCCAGTTACCTTTGGTGTACAAATGTGTGTTCAACTTCAGTGTATCAACTCTGCTGCCCAGACCATCCTGTGAATCCCTGCATGTGAAGAAAGGGCCAAAGAAGCCTTGGAGATAGTGGTGTCCTGGCTCTCAGAGGAGACCAAGCAGGTTCTCAGGGGCAGCACAGGGACACAAATGACCAAGGCAGTGGGAGAGAAGTATGCTGCATCTGCCAGCACCTCCAAGCAGCAGCAGGACTGTGATGAGGATGAGTGGTGGGAGCAGAGAGGGGTGATGGTGGTTTTCTATGCTTGGCCCACTGAAGTTAGCAGAAGGCTTATCCTGTGTGGTGGTTATGTCCTAGTAAATTACCTGTGTCTAGTCCCTCCTTCCTCAGCAGTTGAGGCATACAGTAATAAAATCTGTCTGCATTTCAGGCAATGCTGTTTTCAGGTTCATCTATTCCATGTCCCAGCTGGTGATCAGCTGGAGAAGGGGGATATAATAATGACAGGAAGGTAAGATTCAGATCTTTCCTGTCTGTCACGTACACCATGCCATGCGTTAGCAAATCTGAGGAGTGCATGTTGGAAACCATCCCTAGGTTGTATTCTTTGGGGTGCAGTGCCTGTCACTGTGATACTTCAGCACTACCCGAATTGTTGAAGGCTTGAAGCCTCAGAGCTTAGAGCTCTTACTGGCCTCTGGATGTGCCCACTGGCCCTGCCTGCTTCCAGAAACAAAGCCATGGCTATACTCTGATTTGCAGACAGGACACGTTCTTCCAGTATAAGTTTGAAGGTAGACTCAAGTCTGGCAGCCTGCATGGCCTATAAAAAACCAGCCTTATAAAATATGAGCCAGGAAGCAAAATGCAGCAACATAAGAGAAAGAGGAGGAAACCACCAATTAGGAACAGCCCCCAAGGGGATGCTTTCTCAGGAGCCAGGAGGCACTCTGCCAACAGGGCTTTTGGAGCAGGATGGGGCTGGCTGGGGAGGGCAGACCTGGGGGTAGCTGCCTCGCACAGAGCCCTTCAGCAGTCAGGAGGGCAGGTCCTGCAGCCCAGGAGCTACTGCCTCTGAAGCAGGATGGTGAGCGACTGCTCCCCGGCTGGGTGAGGGCTTGCACCCAGGTCTGGGGAGGGGCAGCAGGAGGAGTGCTGGGAAGGTACAGCCCTCCTTAGCCTACGGCAACCAGCTAGCAATGGGGAATTCCTTCCCCAAAAAGCAGCCTTGCCAAGGAGCAGCTGGGAGCAGCTTGCAAAGCTTTCCTGATAGCCAAGTTTCCCACAGAATGGAAAACACGTGCCCAACAACTGCAGGGCTGCTGCAGGCAGGCAGAGGCTCTGGGGCCCTGCAGCAAAGCAAACCTACAGCTGGTGTCCAGCTCCAGAGGTGGCCTCTTACACCATCAGGTGTAGGTTGGTAGAGAAAGAAAGAAGACACAGACTTTATTGTTGGTGCATCCTTCTAACTGTTTAGTAAAAGCCAGGGGATTGTTGTTTATTTCTGGAGCCATTGGACTGTTGTGGCTGGCTGGGAGTCAGGGTTGTTGTCCGTTGGTGGTGGCAGAGCATCCTCTGTGGTGAGAGCCCTGCTCCTGATAAGGAACACTGAGACACTGAGGGCTGAACCACCAGGATGTGGCTTTTGGACCATGTGCTCTCTGCTGGAGACAAGAGGAGTGGGTGTGCAGTGTGGTGTGGCTTTTATTTGCTCTGGTTCTGTCTTGTTTTTCAGTCTTCCTGGAGATGCCAGCTTTTTACCAGCTTACAGATGTGCTTAGGTAATGGTGTCTGGGGGCTGAGGTGAAATACTTGCATGAGGTAAAATACTACAGGGATTGTCCAGGGCCTGTGAGAACAAGGGACTCTAGTGGGCACACTGAAGCACTTGAAAGCCCATCTGCTTTTCAGAGTGCCAGTGGGAACTTTGCTGGAGATTTAGGTCCAACTTTTTTTCTCAGCAATGTGGTGGCTCATCAATTGGTTGACCAGAAAGTTTTTAACATCTGCTGTGGTTGTCATTTACTACTCTTGTAGTGGGCACCTGGCTGGTCTCTGCAGGGGTTCAGTGCTTTGTTTCAGCTCTTTAACAACTGGGACTGTGCTTTGGGAGCAGCTCAGCCATCCTCACTGATCCCCCTGAGCAAAAAGGGCACATGAGTGGTGCTTCAGGTCTGATCTGCCAGGTGAGGATTGCTGCCATGGGTGGTAGTGGCACTGTGAGCAAAGCAGCACAAAATATTTTGAAGATGCTTTAAGTGAGAGCTGCTTAAATATTCACTTGGCTCGAAGCAGGGACCAAGATCTCAGGTTCCAGTCTCCCAGCCATCTTCCCCATCCTGCAAGTTTCTGTGTGTAGGTGCTCTCCCTCTTCCCAAGGATCCATTTCATGTTGTGTAAGGGATGCAGTATTCATTAGGTGAAGGATTTGAGCACAGGCCTCATCCTGCCAGAGGATGTAATGAATCAGTCTCTCTGGTCCATTTGATGCAGAACATGAATCTAGGTCTCCCACATCCTTCTTTAGCACCTAACCTTGACCTGTGTGATCTGTTAGCCCTGATAAGTTTCCACAGAAAGGTTAATTTCCAGTAAAAAAGTATATTTCCAATAATAATAATTGAAAAAGCGTACTGAGAAATACCAGAAAAGATCTAGTCTAGATTTATCAGTCTTCTTCCTAGAAGACAATTGGCTGTAGAAATAATCTTGCACCAGCTGAATCTTGTGGAATAAAAGGTACTGCAAAGCTGCCAGTAAGCATTTTGCCTACTGGTACGTGCAAGTGAAAAAACAAAGGGGCTTTAGTTTGACACACCAGGTAACAGAAATCATATTTTCTGCCTGACTGCCCGTATCTAGTATGAACAGCATGGTGAAAAGGGAAACAAGTCAATAGATGTTAGAAAGATATCTTCTGAGTCATTTTGCACTGAACAGGAAGTCCTGATGATTCAAGATTTGGCACTTTCCCTTGCTGAACCCAATGGCACATCACAGTGCCAGGAGAATGTAGGCTGTGGGAAGTGCTGTCTTCCGGCTGAGATAACAGACCTGTGGTCTTTCTCTTTATCACTGAAGAGTCCAGCAGTACTTTTCATGTGAAAGTAAAGCCCTCTTCATAGTATTCTGACCAAGACTATGCACAGAAATCTCACCATCTCAGTTTCCAAACTGCAGTGATATCTCTCCTCATGTTGAACACATTTTGCTCTGGATAGAGTGCACTTACATTGATTTGACAGTCTATTTGAGGAGCTAGTTCTCTTGCTCATTAGAACAAGTTACGTTTATAATTTTTGTTGTGTTACTTATAGCCTTTGTTTTTCTCTGTCTTTGAAGTGCTGAGATGCAGAGCCACTCTCATCGGCTATTTGTGGACAACACGGTTGTTCGGTGTGTGCATTTTTCTCCAGATAAAGTAAAATCTATGCCCTTAAAATTTCCTTTTGAAAAGAAATCATACTGGGAGGAAGCTTCTTATGACCCCCTGTCTGTTTTATGGATGCTGTGAACCCCAGCTGTCAGGATGTTCATTAATACTGACAACCATTATTCTTTCTCTGCTGGTCACTTCTGGAGCAGTGCTCTGCTCTTACGCTTCTCCAGCTTCTCCCCTTCCCTCCTGCCCATCTCTTGGCCTGTGCCTGTGCCTCCCCCTTGCTCCCTGCCCAGGTGCCTTCAGGGAAGCACAGATTTGTCAACAGTCCAAAACCCTGCTGTGGCTTGTTGAAAGTGTTCCAGCAGCGGTGAAAATCTTACATTTCATGGCAAACTCAGCAAAAAAAAAAGGGGCTCTGTGTGGATGACTCACTTAATTTCCTTTTGCCTGTAGTAGAAGCAGCTAAAGGGTTTCCAGTCGGTTGCCCTCTGAGTCAGGGTGTCTCGCTGTGGATCTGATGAAATGGCAAACGTAGCAGCTGTCATGCTTGTTGCACCGCTAAGCCAAAGAGGGCACTTGAGGCTTTTGAGCAGCAAAGACAGAGTCCCAGGAAAGAACTAACACGTGGAAACCATGCAGACCATCCCTGGCCTGCTGGCTGTTGTGGGCCTCATCCCCACTAGCTCTGCCAAGCCTGGCCATGGGAATGATGTCAGTGAGTTGCTCTGCGGGATTCTGGAGAGCAATGAAATGCACCCAGTGAAGTGAATGATGACATTTCCAGTCCTGGAGGGGTTACGTGACCATGGATTGCCCCCCTGCCCCCCACCTATTCTGTTGGATGTGGATCTGGCAGCAGGACCCTTCAGCTCCTTGAGTACAACTCCTTATATCTGGGAAAATAGCCAAGGGGGAATGAAGGAGATTTCAACTGGTGTGAATCCCAGCTGCATGTCAGCTTAGCAACACAGGTTTTCATAAATACATTGTCTATGGCTCTGTGATCTCTTCTGGTTTTGTTTTTTTTGTTGCATACAAAGGCCCATGTGGGATGTGGGGCCACTGCTAGGACCACTGACCGTCTGTAGACAAGAAGGTTGTGGACATGCTGAAGCTATCAGCCACAGGGCTCTACCAGCCACCTCCCTGGTGCTGCTCCTCACAACTAAACTGTGGGAGCAGTGGTTGCTGGGGGTCCTGCAACAATGAAGACAACAAGCCTTTGCCCATCTTCCTAAGCAGCCACCCAGTGTCTAATGCTCTCTGGCTGCATCTGCTGGGGAGCTGTGCTGCAACATGTTAATGCCAAATGGTGAAGACCTTAAGACCAAAGCTTTGAGGAGAAAAACTCCTTACATTAGAGACAATGTTATTGTGGATTCAGTTTGGGTCAAAGGCTTTTCCTCAACCCTTCTGAGATGTACTTGACTTCAGATTCACCTGGCACTGTGGCAGGCATGAGCTCTGAGGACCTCCTGAGGCCCATATATTTAAAGGGGTGATATGTATGGATGAAGCCAACCCCCCTTTTTTCTTTATCCCTGGGTGCCTCCACAGCCCCAGCTGGGTTCAGTGGGTGGAACAAGAGCTATTCCGAACACTGATGCCAAATGCCTGGAGCAGGACTCCAGGGCTTCCCTTCCAGATTTAGGAGAGGAATTGACGTAATGGATGAAGCAGGCCCCTGGGAGACAGGACGGTTGAAGTCATGTCCTAGCAGTGGGAAGGGGTGAGGTTGCGTGGCCAGGAGAGTGGATGAAGAGCCAGGATTCATAAGTTATAGCCCTATCAATAATGGAGAGCCTTTTTCTGATTGTGCTGGTGGAGAATGTGGTTCAGGACTTATCAGTATTACGGACAAGCCACCCAGAAGTTTTGTTTGCCTTTGATTCTGATCTGGGTTCATTCAACTTTTGTCTGAGGCCAGATCTGAACCCACTCCTTTCCCTTTGAAATGTTTTTCTGCTATTGGCATAAATGAGAAAAAAATTGCTTCATTTCTTCCCTGGGTAAGCAGATTCCACACCATCCTCAGAAAAAAAGAAAGCTGAGGATTCGTTTTCCTCAGGACCCATAGCAGATGAATCAGAAAGGTGAAGTTTTTTGTGTGAGACTGAGCTGGGCTGACAAGAACCAGGGAGACAAACAGGGACGGCTGAAGCGGTGTCGGAAGCTGGGAGAGAGCTGTGAGCTGGATGTGAGCGTGGCCGAGGAGGAGGAGGGAGACCTCCAGCTGCAGGGCTTTGGATAGCTCAGCTGTTGAGTCAGCTGGGTCTGGGGCTTTGCAAAACAGCGAGGGGGCAAGGGTGAGCAGAAAGCCAAGAGCATGCGTGTGCGAGAGAGATGTCTCACCTCTGGCTGCGGGCCCAAGGAGGGGTTACGGGGCTGCAGCCCTCTGAGACACACTTGTGAGCACACAGGCTGGCGTGCACACACACACACGCTCCTGCTCACACTCACGTACCACTCACAGCACCCGGAGCCTGCTTCCAGAGGCCAGCCCTGCTTCATGCTGGTCCCTGTTAATGGCCAACATCTGGCAAGGTGGCTGGGGTGTGGAGACAGCCGGGGCAGGCGAGCCCCTTCCCTGGCCATGAGCGGAGGGGAGGAGGGAGGGCTGGGCCCTGGTGGGCCGGAGTCTGCTCGTCTTCTCTGAGAGCAGCCTGCAACCACTCGCTCCTGACTCCTCTGTGGAGAGCTGAGGGTGAGCAGCCCTCTGCTTTTCATGTTTTGTGTGTTAAAGAGCCGCCGAAAGACAACAGTGTGAAACCCCCAAACCCAAGGTCTCTGGCTGCGCCAGGCCATAATAGCCAGGCAGGTTTTGCCAACACAATGCTGCCTTTGCATGGGAGCATGGATATCCTTGCTCTATGGTTTTGAGGAAGGATTTGTTATGCTGATGAAAGGATTTTTCAGAATGGATGTGGGCTGTTTACAGATTTGGGTTTGCCTGATCTTCCCGTTGGCAGAAGTGGGAAGGAGGCAGCATCCATCCTGTGGGCATGCAACAGCCCTCCCTGCAGCAGATCCGTGGTGTTTTGGCCCCTGGGGATGAGCATTCACTGGTGTGGACTGCTGGGTGACTGGGACCCTGCTAGAGGGTGTATGGGTTTGCCCCTCTGCTGCCTGTGGTGGTCCTGCTCCTTGCATGTTCGCTGAGGTTTGACATCAAGTGAGGTGGGGTAGAAAATGCAGTGGTAGAGACATATGGGAGATTTAGGTTAGATATCAGGAAGACGTTCTTCACTATAAGGGTGGTGAGGTATTGGAATAGGTTGCCCAAGAAAGTTGTTGATGCCCCATCCCTGAATGTTTTTAAAGGCCAACCTGGATGAGGTTTTGTGCCACCTGGTCTAGTGGCAGGGGTCCCTGCTCATGGCAGGGCGGTTGGAACTAGATGGTCTTTAAGGTCCCTTCCAACCTTAACAATTCTATGATTCTATGATTCTATGATACTACAGCATTTCTTGATCTGGGAGGACTCCTCTGTTGAGCAGGGTGGCTGACCCCCCTGCCTCCCAGCAGCTGCACCCCATCTCACCCCTGGAGTTTATTTGCAGGGGCCTGGGGTGGTGGTGCTCACACCTTGCCCAGCATGGAAAATCCCCATCCTCCCCACTGGAGCTCTAGGCAGTGGAAAACCTCCTCTGTGCCTCAGCCTGCCTGAGCCTGGGCTGCAGCTACTCTGAGAGTTCTTAGCAAACTTACCAAAAGCTTTCTGGGCATCAGAGAAGTGATATTATCCAGCTCGGCTGCTATTATAGCCTTCTCCTTGGGAGTACAGGTAGGAGGGCTGAGAGGTGAGGAGAGGGAGATGTGTGGAGTATGGAAAGGTAGAGGAAAAAGAAAGGGTCTTTTACAAATAAAGAGCAAATTTTTGTGGCTGTGATCTCTGCCTGTCTGAAATGGGACTCCTGAGGAACGGGGTCTCATTTCCCATAGCTTCCTGCTGGCTGCACCTGCTGGGAGATGCTCTGCTGAACACACTGCTGAGGGTTCAAGGGGAGTAATGGGGAAGGCCATGGCTAGGAATGGTGCACCCTAAGGGCGTGCACCACAGGCTGTGGTGCTGGGCCTTGGGAGTGGAGAGCCTCCCCAGCATCCCTCCCCCTGTCACCATCTCACCACCATTCTGAAGTGGGCTGAAGTGAACACTGGGAATATTTTCACTCCAGCGATGTCCTTAAAGCAGAGCTCTCCCCTACCTGGGGTCAGCGAGGCTGGACTCTGCCCTTATTCTGTGGCTTCCAGGTGGAATGTGGGACCACGGAGGAAGGCTAAGGTGACAGTGTGGCCATGTGTCTAGTTAATCCTTGAGACGTGCATACACATGGAACACCGTCACTAGACACAGTCCACACGTCCCCACTCGCTCACCACTGACTCACAACAGACTGGAAGAACACCATCCCACTCTGGTGCTGTGATGAAGATGTAAGTGCTCTCAAGTAATACATGAGTAGCATATCTGAGCAGCCAACAATCAGCATGCTGACAAAGACTGGGGTGTTTACTGTATGACTGTGATGAATTTAACGAGTGAGTCGGGGCAGACTTTCATGACATGCTTGAGGCTGTTTTGGGATGATACTCATCAGTTCTGAGGACATCCGCTCAACCTCCCTCCCCCTCCCTTCAAGCCCATCAGACAATGTTGGGCAATCAAAGCTCTAAATCTCAGGTAATCAGGAAACAAGGGAAGTCTTGCTGCATCGTGTGACGTTTCTGCTAAGAGGGAAGGAATTCATCCTGGTGGGTGTTTGAGCGGGAGCACTTACTGGAGGTCGACCTGTCTGGGGCACCATGACGAGGCAGTGAGTGAGCTGGTGTGACCAGGGAACAGGCAAGGCCTTGCTACCATCCTCCATCCTTGCTGGATACTCCTGTATGGTGGCATCCAGACACAAAGCTCTGCTGGTCTCCCACAGGGAACGAGCCAGCTCCCACCTCAGAGGCTGGGAGGGAGACACTGGGTCTTTGTTCAGAATCAGAGGGATAGCCCATGCAGCATATATAGTTTGGCGATTCCTCTCCTCTCAGGAGTCTCTGGATGCTGGTAGTGCTGCCAGCTCTAAGTGGTAAGTCACAGATGTGCTCCTGTGGGGCACAATCACAACATGTCCACATCTTTGCTGACGGGTCTGGAAAGAGCCCACAGTGGTCTGAACTGCAGGTGAGAACCTAAATATTCCTGGGCTCTGTGGCCTTCTTTTCAGAGACCCATCACTTGAAGGACCCAGTCCTGTCCCAGCCATGGAATCATCAGGGGTGTCTTTTGCACCTTGACACCTCACCCTTTCCTATTTTGCACACTTAAGGGCTGGACAGCAAGGGTGAGATGTCTGGTCTCCTGACATCTCAGACTGGGAGGACTGGATAGGCAGAGCCTCTACCTGGTGAAGGGTTGAATCCCAGACATAATCTCCCAGGCACTGATGGAAACTTGTTTTATAGGCTGCAGCATTTAGCTGGAGTTGTTAGGAGGCTGCAGGGTGTTGCTGCAGCATAGTGCTGTGACATAGTGCTGTGCTGTGCTGCACCACTGTCCTCTCCCTTTCATGGGCAGAGGAGAGAAGACAAGATCTTGGTGGAGGGATGGGTTACCAACACCTCCTCTCTGCCATGTGGATGTGTGCTCCCTGCAAACAGGATTTTCATCCAGAACCATGACCTGATCTGATGTGGCATTTATGCAGCCACAGCTACTGTAGGCATCCGTGATAGAGCTGCCAGGCTTTGCTTTATGTTCTCCTACCAGCCTATCTGACTTTCAGCCTACTAATGGCACTGGGCTGCTGTGCAGCCAGAACAATGAGGAAGAGTTTGCTGCTGTGCTATGTTCTGCTGAGAAGGACCGTGGTGACCCTTTGGCTCTGCACTCCTGACCAGCCTGACCATATGTACTGTCTTCATCCAGCATGAACAGATGAAGACTGTCTGCTGCTTCTTGCTTGCCACTGACTCCCATCCTACCAGCGAAGTAATCTGCTGCCAAATACAGGGCTCTGTATGCTGAATCTTTGGGGGCTGCAAGAAACTCCAGGATGGGTGAGAGCCTGAATATCAGGTCCAGAGCAGACCTCCAGCTGGGGTGTACTGCAAGCCAGACCTGCAAGCCAGGCATATCAACTGCTATCAAAACTAACTTGCTTGTGTTTGAAGTGGAACACTGGGGTGATCTGGTCTGCCCAGGTCCACTTCTGGAGGGTAAGATGAGCTGAAATTGGGTCCAATTTCAGTGAACTAGTGGAAAATACTGTGAGTTGCTGGCTCAGAGGTGCTCTTCCTTAGCATCATGACACCTCATCTTGAGGGGCTGCAGGCACAGATGTTAGGAGTTTGGTGGCTGCCTGAGTGAGACCCCAAATAGCTGCTAATGGGATTCAGGGATTGACCTGACTGGTGTGTTTTGGCCTTTTGAGATCCCAGTCTATCTGAGGATCTGGACCCAGGCACTGATGAGTGAGGGAAGAGGACCCTAGGAAACAGGAGAGGGAAAAAAAAGGTGGAAGGAGGCAGTGGTGGCTCTGCCTGGGGTTGGTGTAAGCTGACAGCAGCATTTCTCTCTCCTGGGCTATTTCTTAGGAAACAGGGTGGGAGCTTGCAGCAGTGAAATATCTTCTTCCTGCCATGGCCTCTCAGGCTCAGGGCCAGAGCATGTGTTCGGGCTGTTTGTATCCTGAAAGCCCTGGCGTAAACGGTGTTCTGCATCACGGACGGGTGTTCAGGTGCATGACTGAGTAGTGGCGGACCTGGCTGCTGAGCCAGAGCAGTTGGTTTAACGCTCTCTCCACTGGTTATTAGCTTGTTGCAGAGTCAAGCTGGTGTGTCAGGCTCAGGGAGCCTTGGTGAGAGCACTTGTGAGGGCAGAGGGCTGTGTTTAACCCTCAAGGTGGCAAGAGCATGCCAGGAGGCCGAAATCTGTGGAGGCTCTCCCATTCCCAACTCCAAAGCCGAGCGTGGTTTTCTGCCAGCGCTGTGTCTGCGTCTGCAGGGGAAGAAGGGAGGAGGGGGCGGCGCGATGCTGCTCCTTAACGCCTCTTCAGGGAAGGCCAGGACGGGCAGAGGTTTCCCCCGTGCCTGTGATGCAGGCGGGCTCTCCAGCTGCATCCGGAGCCTGACGTCCTGCTGGCCAGGCTGCTTTGAGTCACGGCGTGTGTCTGCACGCCGCGCAGCAGCGCAAGCCCCGGCTCTCCGGCGGCATCCTGAGCCTGCCGTCCTGCTGTCCAGGCTGCTTTGAGTCACGGCGTGTGTCTGCACGCCGCGCAGCAGCGCAAGCCCCGCGCTCCCTGCCTCTCTGCATCAGCGTCTGCACGGAAACTGCCCCTCCGGTCACCCGGCCGCTGAATCACAGAGGTCGGGGTCCTGGCTGCGGGCAGGGGGGCAGTTCCCAGCACCCCGCGCA
This sequence comes from Chaetura pelagica, assembly GCF_000747805.2. NCBI lineage: Eukaryota > Metazoa > Chordata > Aves > Apodiformes > Apodidae > Chaetura > Chaetura pelagica. The sequence continues at coordinate 2,196,610 of NW_009952106.1, read as the reverse complement.
AGGGTTTGCGTGCGGAGAAGCCTCCTCTGCAGGCAGCAGGAAGTTCTCTTCAAGGACTTGTTTCTGGACAGGCAGGGCGGAGAAAGTCTCTGAGAGGGTCTGCAGCCCCTGAGGGGCTTTGCTGTGTTCTGTGGGGTCAGTCCCCGCAGTGGGTGCAGGGGCAGGGGGTGCTGGCTGTTCCTGCACCCCCTGGTGCGGTTTCTTTTGCCAGAGGTGCATCCAGACTTACTCTTGCAGTTCAGGGTGTCTCCAAAGACATCCCGGGGTGACTGGGGCTGTGTGGGGCTGAGACACCCCAGCGGGGGCCACTGCAACCCCTTTGATGGAGGGTTTGCTCCTGTGGGTGCTGTCGGCGTGGGCTGAGTGCAGGGTCTGCAGGGTGAGCAGAGCCAGCAGTGCATGCTGTGTGCAGCCCCGTGGTGCTGTTAAGAAGCTTCTCTTCCTGCCCTGTCCTCACTGTGACGGCTTCTTCCCCAGCCTTCTGCCTGCTGAGCCCAGGTCTGGGCCCTTTTCCCCTTGCATTTCCCAGGGGAGAAACTCCTTTCCCATTTTTCGTGCTTCCGCAGCATGTAGCTGGCGTGGGAGACGCAGCAGCAGGGACCTGGTTGAATTTGCCTTTCTGGATATTTGAATGGAGGGTGCCCACTGCACCCTTCAAGGTGCTTCTCATCCACTGTGGGTGGGAGGAAAGAGTATTTTAGCATCAGCCAGGCACGGATGCCAAACAAGGAGCCAGCAGAAAGGCAAATATTTTGGCTAGCCCAACACATGTGTTTAGAAGCAGCTCAACCCCAATTTAAAACAAAATAAGGAAAAAAACCCCACATTAATTGAAGACATGTCCATAGGAACGTGATCCCTTGGCTGGGGCCCAGCATCGGCAGCCTCATTGGGAGATCATGTATCACACCAAGGAGACCATCACCCAGGCTCCACTGTGAGCCCCCAGTGCTGCTTTTGGGCAGGTCACACGTGCCCTGCGGAAGCCAAGGGAGGCTGTGCAGGGCCATGCCAACGCGTGGCACTTTTGGAGGGGTGTACACTTTCCCAGCATCACATCTCCCCACTGCCCTCCCCACCTCCCTGCGTAGCAGCATCCTGTTTCTTGGGAAAGACAAGACACCATGTCAGCAGTTAGCTGCTCCTGTTCTGCTTGATCTTTCGTGGGAAGGATCCAACCCTGGGGGATCCTAAAACAGATCAGCTGTTTTCCTGGCAGCCCCTGGCTGCGTGTGTGGGACTTGGATTATCAGATGGGGAACAGCTGATCCCAAGTCTGTTGACAAATCCACAAAGAGTGAAGCTTAGACACCGCTCCTCTGATAGTCTCCTTTGTTGACCCCATGTTAATCTCTGCCGCACCCAGAGGCAAGGCTGGAGAAACAGCTTTAGATGGGAAACCAGTGCATGGTATGGAAAAGGTAGGTCCTGGAGCTTCCCATCTGCTTCTCCAGTGAACTCTGTAGCCCTTCCTGAACTTTGTGGTGTTGCAGATAGCTGGGATATTTAGGCTGAACTCACAGGTGAGGGATGCCTAAGCTGTGGTCATGTCAGGGTGCACCTCTTCACTGCTACACTGCTGCCAGCATGCTCGCTGCTATGTCACCTTGTGCTTGGTGTGCCCCACAAAACTGATGTCCCCCTCCCCATCTTCCTTAGAGTAGAGGCAACATGACTTGCCCAGTCACCCCAGTCCAGCATGTGGAGGTCTGAGGGAAGGGCTGGAGAAAGGCCAGTCCCCCCCCCGTCCTGGTCATGTAGTGGGGGGCCCTTGTCACTCTTTCTCCACCAGCAGGAGAAAATGCATGAGCTCAGGGGGTTGCTGGGGCCTGGCAAAGGGGCTGGAGGAGGCCCACATACAGAAATGGGAATGGGTAAGGAACTGGCTTTTCCAGAGCCCACAGGACCCCTCTGCACTGCAACACACTGTGCTGCAACTGCATGGGGTGAAGTCCCCTAGGGACAGGCCCTGGCTGCCCAGCAGGGTCACGCCAAAGCCCCACTGGGTGTCCCCTGTGTGGTGAGGCTTGGTGGTGTCACCGGGGCTGTCTGAGTGTCAGCTGAGGATGAATGACATTCCCATAGGCACCCTGTTCCTGGCAGAGCTGGCCATGCTCTTCTCAGGAAGAAAGGTGATGTTAACTGCTGTGCCATCACTATTCTGACACAGCCTCCTTCCTCCTAAGCAGCCGGCCCCAGGATGTAGGAAGTACTAAGGTTGGGTTCCCCGGGCGGAGGCGAGGGGGGCAGGGAGTGCTTCGGAGGAAACCCTCAGCTTGTGTCAATCAGTGCAACTTTTTATTTTACAGATCACGCTGCAGAGTGCGTCCAAGTATGAACAAGCCTAAACGAAGACAGCTGGCAGGGGCTCTCGTCATCTAACTCCTTCCAGATGTGCCGGTCACGTGCCGCAGTTTCTGACTAATGACATCCCCGAGGAAAGCCCTAGGGATGCAGCAGTGACGGAGCAGGCGAGGGGCATGCCAGGAACCTGTTGGTGGGCTGACAGCACTGACACCCTGGGGGCTGCTGCCTGGAGACCCTGGCTGGGGAGGGATCCTCTCCTGTCCCTCTCTTCCCTTTGTGATCAGCAGCGCTCAGCGGGTGGCATGGGGCTGCCTCTGCCATGCAGGACACCTAGGCAGCTTTCCAAGGGTGGGTAAATCTACTTAATCCAAGAGCGATGTCCTGCAGAGATAGCTACTTCACGGCCTGGAAGCCAGAAAACTGCAGTTAGTAAAGTGGTGCTGGAGCAAATTAGCAATGTTTTCTGATAATGAATTGAGGTTGAAGCATTTACACTGCTTCCCGCATGGGAGCCCATTCAGGTCTCCCTGCTTGATGCCTCTCTCTGCCACAGAGATGGCTGAGAAATGAGTCTGGGTGGGAAAGTTTGTAAATCCTGCTGCCGCCCCCTCAAATATCTGTCCCATGCATCTCCATTTTATGTTCCCACATGGCCTGGGTTGTATTAGAGCTGTGCACAGTCTTCAGTGGGTTTAGTGTCCTCACCACCCTGTGAGTGAGGCTGTGCTAGTTTTTTAAGATGGAGCCTGGAGGATGCTCAGACATAGTCAGGAACTGACTCTTACCCAAGGTGGGAGAGCATGTTCTCCCACAGTACTGTCCTCTTCATGCTGTTTTCCAGAAACTGCAGCCAACCTGGGTCTAGTCTTGCTGCTTAGGCAGAAGAGTCATTTTGGGTCTTCCCGTGGTTCCTATTCTCCCCCTATTCCTCTCCACACCTTTGTAATTAACCTCTGAACTCTGGCTAATCCCAGGATTAGGGCATCACGGGCTATCAGTTAGGGCTCCCACCACCCCTTGCGTGTGCTGGCATCCCTGACAAACTTGCAGGGGGGTCCAGAAAGCCAGGTTGCCCCTGAGGAGGGAGGAGGCTCGTAATGAATGGGGGGATGGCAGGAGCCTAGCGGGTGGTGAGAGCTAATCCAGAGGTCACCTGTGGCTGATAATGATCTCCTGGAGCCCGGGAACAGGACAGAGGGGCTCAAAGAGCCTGAGGGGACTGAGGCAGCCATTTCAGCATCCCTACCGTGGCCCCTTCTGTCAGGCAGAGTGGGCTGTAGAGGGAAGAGGAAACGTGGTGGGCTTTCAGTGAAAGGTATAAATATCTCCTCTGCCTGCAGGTGAAGGCAAAGGATTAGCTCATGGCTTTTTGTGCAACATCTGCTCCAGAATTGAGCTATGCACATGTTTTTCCTTGGGAGAGTGTCCTAGGGCAAAAGGAGAACTTGCTTATGGGGTTTATTCCATCTCAGTGCTTGAGAAGCACTCCAGGTCTGTGAGAGAGATCTCTGTTCCCCTCTCAACCTTCCTCAACTTTGTCCAGGCCTCCTTGGAGGAGGCACTTGACAGCTCCAGGTGACCGATTTTCCAGAAGAACCCCAAACCCTCTCTTTCTGGTGTAACTCCATGGGCTGCTCTGGGACACCCCTGGGGCTGGGGAGAAGGACAAGCCCAGAGGCAATTCCTTGCCATGCTGATAAGGCACTGGGAGCTGAACCTGATGGGTGCTGCCTGGAGGGGAACAAACCCTTGGAAAGACATCTGGATTTGCAGTGGTGAGGGCTGCAGCTGTCCTTCCTCTGAGAGTGGAGAGGCAGCACCTTCTCCTGCTTTCTCTGTGCCCTGAGGAGGGGAGGGGAGGAGAGCTGCTCCTGGGAGGCCGCCTGGGGAGCCAAGAGGTCGGCATGAGCTGGCAGGTTGTTTGCACCTCTCATTACGTGGAGCTGGGGGTGAGGTTGAGCCCTGGGAGGTACAGGCAGGTTCGCAGAGGAAGTGGGTGATAAGCTGCCGTCCCTGCCGTGCGATACGCTGTGTGTGTACAGGATGTTTGGTTTACTATCGATCCCATCCAGAGGTGGCAGGGATGGGGAGATGCAGAGACAGGCTTTGTGGTTTCTTTAATCTGATGGTTTCCCTGTCTCTTTCTTCTGCTTGCAGGCAAGTTGTGTGTGAGGCACCCAAAGCACTCAGCTGGCATGCTCTGCTGGCACACTCTGCACCGGCTGTGTTTGCAGGGTGATGGGCTGCCAGCCCTTTGTCTCAGGAGTGACTCAGACTGACAAACCCAGTCCTTGCCAGGGACAGGAGAACCTCTCTGGGAGGTGCCTTTAGTTCCTGGGAGCTGGTCTAGTCCTGCTGCTGGTGACCACTGTGGAACAGTGCAGAGGAGAAGAGGAGAGGGGGCTGTATGGGCAGGATCAATGTGAAGGGCAACATGCACTACCTGGACACAGGAAAGTGGTTTGCATCTCCAGTGACCACAACAACACCTTGTCAGGGATGTCCCAGCAAACTTAGTAAAATGGTGGTGGCCTAACAGCAGCCATGGCTCTGATATGTGGCAAAATCAGCTCTGGAGGCCTGTGCCACTCCATGGGCCATGGTGGTACCCCTTTCTCCAGCAGCCCTACTCTCTGCCGTGGGGGCTTTGCCTCTTGTGTCTCTAAGCTCTTCCCTCAGCTCTGGCCTCTTGCCTGTGTCTCCCTCATTCCTGGAGTGAGAAGATCCTCCTTGGAGGAGAACGTCATCCTGCCACAGGGGCTTGGCCTGCATGAAATGCCCATTTTGTCCATTAGCTGCTAGTGAGGGAACAGGCAGGGTGAATCCATGAGGACAGGACCAGCCCAGAGGCTAATGCTGAAGGGACTGTCCCTACACTGCAGCATGCTGAATTGTCTTTTTCTGCCTGGAGGATTCCACTGATGGGGTGATGTAGTCCAGGTGTGGTGGCAAATGGAGCATCATGCTTTGCTGAAACAACACATGTCCTGTCAGAGGTGTGAACTGTGAGCGTTGGAAGGATTAAGGACTGCAGTGTGATGAGCTGTGAGGGGTGTACTGGAGTGCTCCTTCCGCTGTGTACTGAGGGGCAGCTGCCCGAGTAGGAAGGATAAAGCAGGAGAGCCCCTCCCTCAAGTTGAGCAAACTCACCTGAGCAGAAAGATGCCAGAGAGCAGCCCAAGTCAGACAGAGGCTAGTTTCCAGTGCAGGAGACCTGTGATACCCAGCAGTGAAGCAGAAAAGCTGTGGTGAGGAGAGGCACCACACAGATGAAGAGGCTGGACTTCAGGGTGTGTTTCTGAGCCCATGGGACCTTGTCCCCAGGAAGGGGCTGGCGTCTCCCTGTTTGCATGGTTGTAAATTGATGGGACTGTTCCTGGGTCTCAGTCACACTCTGGCTCCCTGGCTAGAGAATGGGCTAGAAAGAAATCAGTGGGACTTTCCCATCTCCTCATCCTTCCTAGCAGTGGTGGTGAAGAGGCTACTGGGGAGGGACAGGTTAAGAAATTGAGAGGTGAGGAAATACCATTGCTAGGTGCAAGTACCTCTGGGGACATCAGACCCTGCCCCATGTGATTTCTGTGATAGCAGGGGGAGCTCCAGGTGTGCACCCTCAGACTGTGAGGGATGGTTGTGTTTTGTTTTTTTTTTTCTTTCCAAACACTATTAAAAAAAATATTTAAAAAGGCTTCTGAGATGCCCGTGGCCCTGCCACGTTCCTGGGTGCTGGTTGAGCCCTGGGCTGCCCACAGAGCAGCACCTGGGTAAGCCTCAGCCAGGCCGCTGGGGAATCCCCAGCTGCAGAGAGGAAAACTACTGGGAAGAGGCACCGCCGGTTTCTGTGAAATGTTTCCATTCATTGCCGTCCAGGCGGGAACTGATCCTGGCAAAAAGGCAGCGAGGGGACGTGTTTGATTCCCAGCAGAGCCAGCGGGGGCTGGTTTTGATGAGAAGCAGTCTGGCACTGGATCCAGGCGCGGCTGGTGGCTGCAACCTGCTGCCCGCAGGAGCCTCGCTCCGCTCCGCGGCTGAGAGGGCCTCCCGAGCTCCCTGCTCCTGCGGTTGAATGGCTTCCAGCACGGCTTACTTTCCTCCCTTTTTATCGCTCCTATTATTTTTTAATAAAGTTCCCTGATTATCTTCTCAGGCTTCGTGGCAGAGGGGCCTGGGAATTAATTTCCTCTCCTTGGCCACTGGCAGTGGTTTCCGGGCCAGCTCGGCGCTGCCACGAGGAGGGACTCGGCACCAAGGGGTGAGAGGAAGCCCAGGACACCGGCTCCGTCCCGATGCCACGGCGCTCTTGGGGAGATGCCAGAGGGGACATGGGGTGGTGGGGACTGGTAGCATGAGGCAGGGAGCGCAGGCATGGGGTATCCAGCTATGGAAGCAGGGAGTGCAGGCACGGGGTATCCACCTATGGAAGCAGGGAGTGCAGGCATGGGTATCCAGCTATGGAAGCAGGGAGTGCAGGCACGGGGTATCCACCTATGGAAGCAGGGAGTGCAGGCATGGGGTATCCAGCTATGGAAGCAGGGAGTGCAGGCATGGGTATCCACCTATGGAAGCAGGGAGTGCAGGCATGGGTATCCACCTATGGAAGCAGGGAGTGCAGGCATGGGGTATCCACCTATGGAAGCAGAGCTCGTAGAGCTCAGGAGGGGGAAGATGTTCATTGAGCACCTGGGTGTGAGCAGCCTTGGCCCAGTGCATCAGGACTCAGTGGCTGTGGCAGTTTTTTGGGAGGAGCCTTGCATTGTGCATTTAATAAAAACAGGGGAACAGGGGGAAGCATAGCTCTCCTGGTATGTAATAAGGCAAGAAGGAGAAATTTCCTTCCTCTTCATGGCTTCTTTCTCTTCTGCATCTGCTGTGAGGCTTTTCTCCAGTCCTCAGACACCACTGTTTATTGATATCAATCATGTCATTAGTATCAATAATTAAAACTAGCATTAATGTCAATACCTAGTATCTGTTGCTATTTGCAGAACTGAGGGCAGAAGGAACACAGGCGTGCATAGCCAGACAACACTGTGGATGTCATCAGTTCTTCTCTTTTTACCACCTTCTCCATTTTTTCCCCTCTCCAAAACCAAGAAAAAGATTTTCCTGCCCTCCTCAGTGTTCTGCGGCTGCTGGAGGCAATAATGTGGGGTCCCACAAGGAGGCAGGTGGGTTGCAGGAGCCGAGGCTGGGTTGCACTCAGGTCCTGGCTTGGCAAAATGCCACAAACACAAACATAGCTGACCTGGGGAGGCACTTCCAACGTATCCTGGGGGAATGTGGAAGGACAGGATGAGTTCAAGGCTCATTTGCCCAGAGTCCCAACCAAGCTGGGGTGAGGGCAATGGTGTCAGTGGATCGGAAAGGTGGAGAGGCAGGAGCAGAAGAGGCTTTGGGTTCCTCACTGAGGAGCCTCTGCCAGCCTGACTCATCAGGAGCTCCTGGCAGACAAAAGGGAGATTCCAGTCCAGGGTACTGAGAGGATAGTCATGCCTCTGACCTTGGCACTCTCATGGAGCATGTAGAGCATGGCTACCTCCCTGCTGGCATTTCCCTTCACAGAGTGGTGAGGCAGAGGCACAAGCAGGAAGGGAATGTGCCTTGACTGGAAAACGTCAAGTATTAGGGCCATATGTTGCAGTGGCTGGACTTCCCAGAGAGAAGGCCACTGGTACCTGAAGACATCTCAAGGCTCTTGTGTTTATGAGCTTCAGTGGTCAGCAAATTCCTTGCAAACATGTGGTATTGGGAAATAATAATCCAAATTGCCCTGGACACCTGGTCTCCACTGGCTCTTAATTCTCACTAATTCTCTTGTCTAGAGCCTGAAGACCCCTAGATACTTGGCATTACTAGAACTCTGTGGGGAGGATGGAGATGCTGACAGCCTTATCCGCCTTTTCCCTTTCTTCCTCTGCCTTCCCCATTGGGTCCTTTGCTCTTTGGCTGTGTTTCTCCCTTACTGCAGCATCTCTTGGTCCTTGTCCTACCTGGGGGAGAAACCACCCATTGGTAGTGCCTGTTGCTTTGCTTGCCTTTATTTGCTCAAGCCCTTCTCTCCCCAGCTGATGGGCTGAAGATAACATGTCTCTCCTTCCCTTTGCCTTGCTCTCGTTTCCTCTTCCTTGCATTTATTTCTCTCTCTCTCCATCCCTGAGGCTGAAACTTGGCAGGAAATGCAGAGACATGCCTGGCCATTAAGATGACTACACCAAGGAAAGGCCAGAGCACAGCCTGAAGCAGCAGAAGGGGTGAGGATAGGCTCTCAGCTGAGTCCCATAATTTCCAAGTCAGTACTATGTCAGCTGGGAGTGAGATCCGTTCACCCCTTCCTGGCTGGCCCAGGCAAACTCGCAGTGCTCACCTGTCTGAGCAGAAGATGGGATCTGCTGGGACAACATGCATGATGCTCCAGCCCTGACTTTTGGTTTGGAAGATGCATGACAGCAACTGCTTTGGAAAGTCTCTAGGAGGGAGGATAAATAGGAAGCTGTTGCTGGAGGTTCAGGGGCAGATTCCTTGACCTGGGCTCTGGAACCAGTGTGCTGGTGTCAAACAGCATTGGTACTTGGGTATGTGTGTGCATGACTGGCATGTTTGCATGTCCACATCTGTTAACACAGCAGGATGCCACCCAGGCAGAATTACATGTACCTGTTCGTTGTGCTCTCTGTGGGCACAGATTTTGTCTTTCCTCGCTGCTCCATCCTTTGCTGCTTTGGTGCTGTGTCCTTGTTCAGAGTCTCACAACCAGGTCTAAGCCCCAAAACGACAGAACAGGAAGGAAAATAGAGCAATTTGAAAAGTGTGTGTCCTCAAGCAAGGGAGCACTGTGGCCTTGCTGGTAGCTTGAAGAGAAAATAGGGACAACATGGTAGTGGAATGAATGGCGTAGAGAAACCCAGAGAGGCTTTGGTGCTTTGCAGCTTTCAGCCAGGTGAAGGGGGCACAGGCTGAAATGCAAAGGGGCCAAACTCCAGGCAGATAAAAAGGGTGGTTGTGCAACCCTCAAACACAAATAATGAAGTGTGGAACATGTGTAATAGTTTTAATGACCAACAAGCAGTGTTAGCCAATTAAGTGTCCAGAGTGGTGCCATTTAGCCATTGGAGCCAGGATCTGCAGGGGATTTGGTCAGGGTCACGTTCTCAGAGCTGAGTGCCTGGCTGTGGCAATGGAGGTGGACTCATGCAGTCAGGAGAAATTTCACCCAGAGCAAGGAATGCTGTGGGGAGCAGAGGTGATGCTTTACACAGAGAGGACTGGTTGGAGCTGGTGCTCTGGTTGTGACCCTGCTACTGTTTTCCAGGGTAGCAGAGAGGCAACACACTGTGATAGATGAGATGTTTCCTATTTAGAAAGAGGCTAGCAATCTGTCATTGGGTCTGGCATGGCAAGACAAGGGTTTTTGGCAACTGGCTGGACCATTCCCTCTTCAGCTTCGCTTCACTCCACTTTGGTGTAGCTCTGATGGCATTTTTACAGCATGAAGTCACTGGATCTGGTTATACCACAGCTCTGGGCAAGGCTGGGCTTTGATGTGCTGTGGTTTTGCTCCTGCAACTGTCCCATGAGGTGTCTTTCAGGCAACATCCCAGCTTCCCCACGGGACAGTGCAGATGCAAGACATTGTTAGGCCTAGAGTGGATGTAAGGTAAAGCCACTGCTGTTCCCAGGTAAGGTTGTCCTGACTTGGGCTGGGTGGGAGTGAGGTGATGTGAGCGACCTGTTGAGAGCAGGTCTTTAGTAATCTCTGCCCAAATAAGGTAGATTTTAGAAATGACAGTAACAGGCAGTCTTCATAAGCCATCCTGTCCCCTCATTCTGCAAACACATGGCTGCTAGCCAGACCATTTGAGGTTGACTCATCACTACTTACAGTGTAGAAGTGCCCCACGGGTCCTGTTAGGAAATCTTTGGTGTCCCCCATGTGAGATCTTGGGCAGCCTCAGCTCCCTTATTGACTTCAGCCTACCACCAGCATGGTTTAAAGGAAGCCAAACTGAAATGCTAGCTGCGACAGCCCTTGGAAGCCACCGTCTCCCGAGTGGAAAGGAGCTTTATGAGTGTTACTGGAAGCTGCTGTGGCTGAGTTACCAGAAATAGATCACTTCGACTTGAGGCCAAGTGTTTGCAGACCACTGCATTTCCCACTCTAGTAGCTTGGCCACCTTCCTAGAGCTTTTGCTTCTTAGCTAGGAGATATTATCTAAATGCCACCCACTACTCTCACTGATTTTGGTGGTTGGCAATAAGGCAGGAAGACAAAGGTGGATGCCTTGCCGAAGGCTCCTGTTAGCACAGATTATTATTATTTTTTTTTTTGGTACAAGCTCCTTTTCTGGGAACTTCTGGGTTTCAAAAGAAGTAGCAAGAATAGCTCCTGTTAATTCACAGGCAATTGCAGGGCTGCGGGGCAGAAGGTAGCTGGAATGAGAGGGCTCTGCCCACAGTCTGGGGGCAGAGGATGTGTCCCTGGAGAGGCCCAGATGCCTCAAATGGAGACTTTGCACTCATGGGGGTGGTAGGATAAGTGGCCCTTAGCCAACGCATCCCTGCTATTCTCCTGCCTGTCTTTGATTTTAATTAAACTTCAGATATGACACACAAGCTACGTGTTAACCTCCTCCCCATCAGGAAGCACGGGGGCTGCTGCCTACGCAGCCTTCAGCAGTTTTCTTTTCCCACTGCCCCAGGAGAAGGAGGCAGTGTCTGGTCACTTCTGACTTCCGGGGCAGGGACTGAGGCACAGCAGGACTTGCAAGCTGCATGTGGAGGAGGGAGGCCTGAGCCCAGTGCTTTAATCACAAATCCATGTTATCTCCTCCATGGGAGTACCTGGTGAAGAGGTAGAGGCTGAGAATGATGCAGGGATGTCCCAGGTTTCTGTGGGGCTCAGGGCAGAATTTGTGACTGGTACCACCACTATGTTAGGATGAAGCATCATCTGACACTTCAGGGCTCCTTGTAACTTCCCTCGGCAAGCGTTTGAGCTTTGTGGGGGCAAAGAGCCTGCCACCAGATCCTTTTCGCTAGTGTTGGGAGCTTCCTTCTCCACCAGGCTCCTTTCTAAGGGCAGGTGTTTTTTTTTGTTTTGTTTTGTTTTGTTTTGTTTTTTTTTTGTGGAAGGAGAGTTGCAAGAGCCTCCTTGGGCGGAGACTGGGGGTCTGTTAGCAGCATGTTCTCCCTGCTGTGCTGCAAACACAGCCAGCCCTGCGTACTGCATGGCCAACACACTGGACCAGCCAATTTGGCCAGGATCCTAACCCCAAATAACACAGCTCGTTGCCAGGCAGTGCCTGCTTTTCTGCCCTGGAGTCAGGGGGAAGGAATGTGGGTGGCTCTGTGTGCTGAGGATATCAGTGCTGTGGTGGTGGTCAGCCCCTCTCAGTGCTGACTGCCAGGCTCTCTAGTGGTTGGGAACCAGCATGAGCCCTTCCACGGGGAGATACCTTGTTCCAGCTTGGATGCCAGGGGCAATGACCCTAGGTTAGGGCATTGCAGGGTTCTGGGGTGGGTCAAAGTGATGCTAGATGGTATTACTGTGCCAATTTGTGTCTCCTGCTTGTGTAACATCTGGTAGCTTGCAGTGCATGTGGAGCTGCCATACCCCATCACGTCATCTGGTGGAGCTGGGATGGCAGTCTCCAGCCTGGGGTCTGCCAGACCACGTTGTCTGGCACAAGATCTATTCCTTTTTGTGTTCCCTCTTTCATGAAACCCTCAAAGGCCCATAAGGAGCAGGTGGTGGGCTCTACAAACCTTTCCCGCAACCAACAGCCTGCACTTTGCTGTCTTGCAGCCTCTTCCTTGTGACATGGCCAGCAGCATCTTTGGTGCATGATCAGAGGGCTGTATTTCTTCATTGCCGAGAGAATTCAAGCTTTGCTGTGTGGCGGGAATGGCCATGGGTGTTGGGATGGAGGCTGACTTCTTGTCATAAAGGAACAGAGAGGCCAGGGCAAGGAGGGATTTCCCTACCCTTGGAGGCAGCAGATGTTTTATCTTCTACCCAAAAGATCCTAGGATAGACCCAGTTATCTCTCAACAGAGGACACAGCAACTTGTTGAAGGGGCACTATCCACTTAAAAGTGCACTTCTCTCATATGGTTATTTCCATCCTGTCGCTGAGCTGTGGAGTTCCCAAGAGCCCAAGAGCAGAGGAAAACACTCATGCTCAGCCCCCAGCTGGGTCGTGTGGCGCGTGTGTCAGCACTTTGGGTGCAATCAGTTTTTGGCTGGTCAATGAGTTTCTTCCGTTGTTTGGGTGGGCCTTGCACAAGCCTTTAGGGGAGAGCAAAAGCTTTTTTAGAAAGTGGAATATATAACTGTGAAACCACAAGAGTGACCAAGGGTCTCAGGCATGGGTAGGATTGCCAAAACGGTTCTTGGCTTTCAGGATATTAGTCACCCCACCTTTTGTCATTGCCCTAATTCTCCATGAATCACATAAGATTTTAGGAAGACCACATTTTCCTTATTATCTGTACAGCTCATAGTGCTTTGTGGCATAAAAAAAATGTTAGTTAAGTAACCACAACACACTCATTTTGGAAACAGATTATGAGAATTCAAATTGACATTTTCCCTCTATACTTAGGAGTAAAGCCACAGATCCTGAAAAAGCTCCAGCTGGTATGAGGCTTAGCACGTCTAAATGTCTATGGATATTAGGAAAAACTTTAACTATCAGGCTAGTTAATGCTGGAGCAAGCAACCTAAGGACACAATGGGAGAACTTTCCTGTAATGTTTTCAGAGGCGCTCAGAGTAATATCTCCCAGCTAGTGCTAGTGATGCCTGAGCAGGGTGCCTTTCGTGTCTACGCCTCTATGATCTATCCTGCTTTCTATCCTGGAAAACAAAGTTCTGTTCAGAAATGTTTTTAGACTTAGGAGCTTTCTGATGGGCTAAGCTGAGCCTGTGGAAGGGACTGCACCCATTCATGGCCATCCTCTGCGAGAGGTCTGCCATGTCAATGATTAGAATGGCTCCTGGGGGAGGGCTGCAGAAGACAGAATAGGAGAGCAGAGTAAAAGTGACAAAAATGTGGCTGAAGTTGTGATGCCAGTTGTATGCTGCAGGAGTTCCTGGAAGGGCTCCCCAGCAGAGGCACAAGCTGTCTTATACAGCTCAGCACAACATCAACCCCAGGAGCTCATGGGTATTGAATGGAAAGGTAGCAAGTCCCACCACACCTGGGCATGACAGAAAGAGAGACTAGACTAAGCTCACCTGCCTTTGCAGCCTATTACTGGGTGGGTGTATCCAGTGTCTTACCAAAAGCCTGGAGGCAAAGGATCTGCTCTCCTGTCCCAGATGCCATCATTTTTCCAAGAAGAAAAATTACCCAATCAAAGTTATTTTTTTATTTATTTAAGATGTCAGGGGTAGGCAGCAGCATGTGGAGTACAAAAGCAAAGGGGCTTAGTCCTTCATGCAACCCTTTGATAAGCATCAGGATGTGGTGCATGCTGCAAATCTATGACTCTTGAAGATGACTAATAAGACTCATGAAGAAAAAGTCCCTCAAGGAGTAATAGGTATGAAGACAGCCTCTGGTCCAAGAGGCCCTGAGCTACGATCAGCCTACGGAGGCAATATCACCGTTGGTCTGCTCCTCTTCTCCCTCAGGCATCTGCTATCAGCTAGTGTTGGAGACAGAGGGCTTGGCTAGCTGGATGCTCACTTTGACCCAGCACAGCTGTGCTTGTTCCTTGTGCAGAGCCACAGGGAAGCTGCTGTTGCACACAGAGTTTTGCCCATGACTAGCCCTGTCACATTGGATCATAAATATTTTACAAGGGAATGCTTCACAGGGCCAGAACAGCATCCTCTCCCCTTTCCCCTGTGAAAATGCAGATCGCCTCCCGTTCCCAGGCTGCTGATGGGTGCTGTCTCTGCTCACGCTGCTGGTGCCTCATCTGCTGTCCCTGAGGGAATCCAGATACAGAGTTCTATGGGGGCCAGGTGAGAGCTTGCCCTTTTGTGCAATTGTGTTTAATCCCTACCTCCATTCTCACAAAGGGAAGCATGCCGAGAGGGAGGTGACCTGTGGGAGGTCAAGAGCGAGAAGTCAGATGGACCTTTGGCATTCTTAGCTAAACACTGCATGATTTGTGCACCACAGATTCCCCTGGGAAGAAGCTGCACAGAACCCTCTGATGGGGAAAGCAGCGGGAGAGTCTGTGCACAGGGCTGCAGGAAGCATTCTGGGTGCTGTGAGGGAGCTGGTGTTCATGCCGGGTGAAGGACAAGGAGACTGCTTAAAAAAGGTCCACATTATGCTTAGAGATTTAGTGAGAGACACAGCTGGTGCCAGCCCCTGGGCACTACCAGGTCGTATCCCAGTGGCATGGGAAGGCGTCCCCACCTTGGCACCTCACAAGGAGCTTTCCCAGATGAGTCTGTCAGGGAGAGATGGGGTTTGTCACGAAGAGGCAGCCACAGCGCCTTGGCTTGAGATGCCACCTTGGAGAGGCCCACCCTGAGAAGTGGCTTCTGCCCTGCTCGTGGTGCAGAAGGTCCCTTTCCAAGACTCCTGGAGGAGCCTCTGTTGGTGGAAACATCTGCCAGGCTCCTTCCTCCCCCTTTGCCTGGTGCTCTCCTTTTGGATCTGTGGCTGACACAGAGGCAGTTTTGTTATGCTGCTCTCCTTTTGCCTCCCTCATACATGTGGAAAAGGCGGGGATGGAGCTGAATGGCTCCCCTTTTCAGCCAGAAAAAGAGGAGTTTGGTTAACTGGGAGGAGAGGGATGGGTGCTGGCGGGACGCAGCCACCGGCCAGGCCCCAGGCAGAGACCCGGAGCGCCCTCGCCATGTTTGCGCAGGGCTGAGCGTTGCCCCCCGGCCCCCGTTCCCACCCTGGCCCCTGCCACCCGCTCCCAAATGGCCACCCCCCTGGCCCTGGCGGGGCTCTCCGCACAACGGAGGGGCTGTGTGACCTGCCTGCTCCCAACTTGGTTGCTATAGGAAAGGGAAGAGGCTGGAGAGAATGCGCGGGGCCTATTCATGCCCCCAGCCCCGATTCACAGCGCCCCCGAGGCAATGTTTGCCCGGCCCCCCGTCATCCTGCCTGATAAAGGGGCCTCCTAAAAGCAGGGGGGGGGAGGACCAGACCAAAGGGGCTGGGAGAAATATTTGCCTTGAATGCTGGTAACGTGTGGAAATGGGGAGGTGGGGCAGGGAGGGGGGGATGAAAAGAAAGGACCCTTTGAGAAAAAGGGAGTGGAGAAAACCGTGTGCTGGGCACCCGGCTGGCCTGGCAGGCTCCCCGCCCCGTGGGGTCTGGCCATGCGTGGGGTGCTGGGCTTCCCCTTCACCACACCCCAACAACGATGGTTTACAGGTAGAGATGTAGGAACCACTATTGCCGGGCTGTGCCGTGACTTGTATCCAGGGCTGGTTTCTCCCTGACGCTGCGGATCCTAAGGCAGAGTCAGCTCTGCAGCAGCACGGGCTGTACACCTTTCCAAAACTCACCTTTACTTCTTTCTGTTTACTTGTCTCAACCTGAATCTTCTCATTATTCAAATTGTTACTTTTATGATAATATTTTTGCTTTTGTGTGGTTAGAAAGCCCTTTGGGCCCATCTTTTTGCAGGTTATAATGGAGGATGGGTTTTGTTTTGGAAAAGCCCTTCAACTGCATGTGAATCCTGGGAAACAAAAGAGAAATTCCCATTGCCCAAAATCAATCAAAACAGAACTCCAGTGGGTCCTGCAAATGTTTCCCTGCACAGAGTAGGAAGAGGAATTTTGGCAAAGGGCAGGCAGTGTCCACCTCTTACATTTTCATAGCTGATCTTAGCAAACTTCCTTTTTTGTATGCTTGATACTCTCCTCAGCTGGCCTGATCAAAGCCATGAGACAAATCCATTGCTGCTGTTGGGATACTTTGCAAGATGAAGACTGCATCCAAAATGCATTTTTGATATTGCTGACAAGGCCCAGAAGTTTTCTCCCCAGACCAGCATTTCACATTATCATCTCTGCTCTGACAGAGGCGTGAGGAGGGCAGTGGGAACATCTGGACCCTGAGGTCCAGAGAAGCAAACCAAGCTGGGGAAGGTGCATGACCAGGGCCTGGCCAAACAATTCATTTGCAGGGCCATGTGTTAAATGAGCTGTAGAGGCTTGGCCAGCAGGCTGGGTGTCAGTGGGCACAGCTGGGTGGAAAGCTCTACCCAGTACACCACTGGGGTCAAATGAAAATAAAAATGAGAGTGGAATGGAAGGGGGGAAAAAAAAAGAAAAAGTAGCAAATATTATAATGGCATTTTCTCATGGGAAGGGAATATATTCTCCAGCTCTGGTAAAGAAGAAACAGAGGGGGTTGGGGCACTGCTATTGAGAAAGGCTGAGAGCCTGGGAAAAACGCTTCTATAATGAGAAAGGGAAAAGACAAGGGTGATTTAGGATAAGAAATGTTGTCGTTGGCTTTGACTAGAAGTAGAGCAGGTCTGCTCCTCCTCTGATTTTTTTAACCGGCACCTATCATTGTAGGAAGAGACCAGACTGCAAACAGACTGTGAATATAGTTTGTAAGAAACCTCTAGTTATGTGAAGAAAGGGATGCCCAGAAGTAGGTTTTTCAGCCTTCCTTTTTTTCACAAGGACTAACCCCTCACTTGGGAGAGAAAAAAAAAATAAATTAAAAAAATAAATTAAAACAAATAGAAACACTGAAACACTTGGCAGATGACTTTGGGAGGAGAAATGGTGTTTAGAGAGGTGACATCTGGACCTCAAAGGATAGATAGCACTGGGGGTAGGGGGCAGAAAGAGGCAACATTGCTTTTGTTTGGGATTTAATAATACTTTGGTGGTCTTGCCATCCCCCTTGGCATCCTTTCCACAGATGGCAGCCTACCAGCTGGGGAATGTTGCCCCTCAAGCACTGGGGACATGCAGTGCAGCAAACAGGGAATCTGGGACTTACTGTAAGTTTTATATTCCGTTTCAACAACTTGATTGGGGTCCTGCCATTGGGTCAGTTGCTGTTGATCCTGTATTTTTATTTACCAGATACATCTCACTCTGGAATTCCCCTGCAAGGAGCTCTGATGGGTGATGCAGTCTGCAACACAGAGACTTTAGCTTTCATTCATCTGCAGAAGAAACAACTCATTTGAAGTCTGCTGTTGCTTAAGCTCAAAGTCCCCTCCTGCTATTTTTGATTAATTTAATATCCGTAAAAGAACGTTTTTACTCCTAGATGAAACTGTTTCTTTAAAGTCTGTGTTGCAAGTGACCTGGCGAAGCTGTGCACTGTTTCTGAGCCCTCTGAGAGCTCCCGTGGCTAGCACGGATTAAATGAACTAGGTCAGATTTCTAAACTATAGCATACATGATGCTGCTGTTCCAGCTGGACTATCTATAAAAGCTGGAAAAGAAAATCAGAGTTCTGGAAAGAGGTTTTGTTGGATGTGCACTTCCCAGAACTCCCCTGAAAAGCGATCCAACTGTGCAAGCTGGAGTGGAGACGCTTCGAAAGGTTTTTTCTAAATCAACCCACCCAACAGAAATGCATGGGAAAGCTTGTGAGAATTTTACTTATGAGATGGACAGATAATGCAAGCAAGCAAAATGGAAGAAAATGTGGGTTTTTTTGGTGTCATTTACAGCATTATTTTTTGTGAAAGAGTGCATAAATGTGTTTTTCCTTCAGCCATAAACACATGTAGGATAACTCTTACCATCTAGTGCAAAGCAGTTATTTCTGGCATGGGGCAGAAAACTGTCCATGTGTACACAACAGGACTGCAGAATGGCTCCTTCCACTGGAACTCCTTCAGGGAAACAGCGAGGCAAAACGTGGCATGCCATGGTCCTAGGCAGTAGTCTCCACTGACCAGGCAGAGAGATTATGCTGTCCATCTCTTGAACTTTTTTGATCCCTAGCTTCTGTGAAAGGGTGCTGGCCACTCAAGCTGAGCTGGAGCCTGGCCAAAACAACATCCTGATCCTGTGGCAAGTGCTCTGGGATCAGACTACACGTGACGAGTACCCCAGATTCGTGTTGCATCGGGAAGAGACTATTGTCATGACCCCTGCTGTGCCCTGGGAAAGTCACTTGGCTGTAGCTCACAGGACGGAGAAAGCTCACTTTCTCCAGATCCAGGATTTCCTCCTCAGCCCTTCCCCTGTCTCTCTATGCTGCACCACATCTCACCCTGCTCTTGCATGCCAGGATGAGAAAGTGGCATGCAAATATCACAAGGACTGCCAGCTACTTGTCCCACTTGGTAGTGGGGCTGGTGCATGGCTGTCTTGTCCTCCCCAGTGGGAGAGGTACCCCTGCTTCAGCCCCCACTGCTGCTGCTGCCCACATGGCGCCAGCCTGCAAAACTGCCTGCAGGACTGGGCAGCCCTGGCATGGGCTGAGCGTGGCCAAGCAGACTCCCCAGCGTGGGAAATTTCTAAAGGAGCAGCCTTCTGTAAACCACATTTTCATTTAACTAGTCTAAATATATTTCAGTTTCAAAACACACACTTAAAAATAACTTACAGAAATATTTATACGGACACTGAAAGGATCTTTCAAGCTTTGGGGATTCAGCCTACAGCCCATGGCAGAGCCCACAACTGCCTCCCTGCTCAGTCACTCTTTGCTTGTTATTGAGTCTCTTGTTTTGGGAGTGTTCGAGTTTCTTTTTCCCTAAGTTATCTTGCTTCACTCCACCCTGCCTCATGGACTCAGAGGGCTTTGCTTCAGTGAGGCCAAGGCTGATATTGCGGGATAGTTTCCCGCTTAGTTATAATCATAATAATTCTCTCAATGGCACAAGTTTTCTTTCACACCAACATGGGCTTGACTTGGAGGATTCAGATGCCCCTAGCATGGGAAACAGTACATATTTAGGAAGTCCCTCTATAATTTTCTTAACCCTCTCTATGCTCTTCATTTGTCTGCTGGTGTCAGTTCATATGCTGCTTGGGGCAGACCTCAGCTCTTCACATATGTATGTCATCATTGCACTGTAGGCCTTAAGATGGGAGCTGGTCTCTTCCAGGTGGTTTTGCAACAGAAATACAATAGTGTAAGGGTAATAACATATCCTCCTGCCTTGTGGTTTTCACTATCATTTATTCATTGCTGTCAATACTTTTGCTGTGGCACTGTCAGCTATCTGGAGGTGTACCAACTGTTTCCTCATGTCTATGTGGACAATCCCCTTTGCTAAAGAAAGGCTAGGCTCTTACTAAAGCATCACAATAAGGTCAAGTCCACAAGTCCATGCTATACATCATACAGGAGAAAAGCAGTCTTATGGGTTAGGACAAAGGTTGGCTGATAAGGAAGTGTTGTGTTATTTGCCTGCGTGTCTCAGCTTTTCCAAAGACATCCCCGTAACCCAGGAATGTCTTCTAGGAGTTCTGAAATGTCTAAGTTTTTCATTTCACCAGATTCTATTTTTAAATCACAACACAATGTTTGTTCAGTACATATTGCAGCATTGTTGAGAATCTGTCCTATGTTTAGCAGGAACAAACAGCACAGAGGAAGGTGTGCTCACTGTGATGAAGAGCGTTTGGGTTACATGAGAGGTCAGATGAATGCAAATCCCATGGAAGATGTATGAGCATTCAGTCTTGTTCAGTGCTGGAGGAGGAATCGTGCTTAAAACATGAGACTACTGGAAAAGTTCTGCTACAAGAAAAAATTGTGTTGCTATAGAGGCAGTAGCTGGTGTAGGAAAAAGCACAAACACTCGATAAAAACTAGTTCTGTGGTATCTTTTATGAGAGCAGCTTGTGACACGTTAGTATGTGACCACCAATGAGTCTCTGGTTTTGATTTTCAAAGTGAGGTTCACTAATGATTTTGCCTCTCTCTGTCCCAGTCTGTATTTCTTTTTATATGTAGAGGCTGGAGAGGGTTACTTGGGTGAGTGTGTTTTAGTGGTTTTCATCAAACTACAACCTAAAACTTCGTGCAAGCAGTGGGAACAGACTCTAGGTCACCAATTAAATGCAACTAGCTCTAAAATGTCACACAACATCTATTTAAAACAGTCCAAACTCCAGGCTTGGATTAAGATCTGGGCATTCCTAAAAAAAAACCCAACAGGATTAAACTGAAAGCTCAGATTTCCTTTAAAAAAGAAAGCTTCCTGCTCTCTGCCTGCATAGAAAAGATCAAACCCCTGAGCTAAAGAGAAGTGATGCAACATCTTCTTCTGGGGTCCTGAAAGCCCAAGAGTGGGGTTCAGTGCTTCGGTTTGCTTGGCAGCAAAGATGGGCAGAGGTTTCTGTCCCACAGTGTTCACTCTCACCCTGCACTGAGGTTTACTGTGCCTTTGGTTTTGCTACTGCTGTGACCTACAAGCTGGACCACAGAGTGGGCTGCAAAGAGGCACAAAACTTGCCTTAATTTTAGAATTTTCTTTTTTTTTTTTTTTTTTAGACCCAAACCATTTCAGTGAATGAGGCATCTCTGTGGTCATGTACAGTGATGTAGTGGCACTACTGGGGACGAGGGGCAGGAAGAAACACAAGCTGCTGTGCAGGGTCAGGAACACCAGGATGGGGCAGGAGCTTCATAAGAGTTTTGCTGTGAAGGAAAAATTGTCATTAGTATGCCCCTGAGAGGGCAGGACATAGCAGCATGGGTTCAGGAGCAAGCAGACAGGCTTCGGAGAGGCAGGAAACTTTTAAATCAGCTTTGTTCTTGGAGAAAATGGCTCCAGAGTCAGACCCTGAAATAGCAGCTCTGAAGGGGGTGAGCTGTCCTGCTCACCTTATTGGGCTGTCCTTTCCAAGGCTCATTCATAGTAGGCCCAAGCAGGCACACATCCTGACCTCTCTTGGTCACAGATGTTCAGAGCACATGCATCTCCTCTGAGAGGGTCCCTTCCATAGCATGAACCTAATAGTGGCCACATTGGCAGAAGGACGGGGGTAGGTCTGGGATAGAGTAGAAGCCCATTAATCACCAGTCCTGCTTGGAGCAGGACACCACTGTTCAGTGGAAATCTGCCATCTCAGTGTGGCACTCCCTGACCCAGTGTAGCTTTCTGAGGAGATCAGAGCTTGCAGAAGGATGTCATTGTGAGGATTAGCAGCTGATTTTCTTTCCAGAGGAGCTGAGGGAGTAGCATTATGTTTGCTTCAGGAGTATGCATGAGCTCACTGTATGAGCTCCTGGAAGCCCTGCAGCTGAGTGACAAGCTCCCACCATGCTCTGGTGAGACCAGGCCAACTAGCACACCAATTTCAGACCAAGCCAGTAGAGGTCACAGTAGGTCCAACAAATTCCTCATGCCCCTGTCCAGCCCAGCCCAGCTTGCCCTCAGATCTTAAACATTTCACTACTCCCACCCAACAGCCTGGGCAAGACCTATGAAGCCAGCTTGTGGCTTCTGGGTGCCTTCCTAGAGGAAGCAATTAGCTGCTGGAGGGTTGAGCTGTGGCTTGGTTGCAACTCTCTTCCCCATCATGTGCTCCTGCTGCAGCCAATGTACGATATCTTGATGGTAAAATCAGTCATGAGGGTGTGGATGTGTTTTCTTCTTGTCACTGCACAGAAGGAAAACAGTTGACGTGCCAGCCTGTTGGCCTCCCTTATCTTCCCAGCCCTCTCACCTTCATCCTCTCCATGCCAAACTCATGCCCAGCCTGGAGGATGTTCAGGCTACCAGAAGGTAATTGGGTCTGCAGGGGACTTTGGTTTATGTCTGCCTGAGCATCTCCATGCCAAAATGTGGGTGGACCCCTGTTGTCCTGGGCTCTTTTGAGGTCTTCCAGAAGAGTCAGGATGTTCCCCTGTGGAGGGATGTGTACTGTAAAGGCAGGCTTACAAGTCAACCAGTCCATGTTCCTGGTCATATAGCCCATGTCATATAGCTCTATGAAGAAATTGCAGGCATGACAAATGCAAGACCAGATTTGTAGTTCTGTATACAGAGACAGTGGGGGTTTCTTTACTCTATTTCTAGCAATTGTATCTTGGACAGGGAAGAAACAGAAGTCAAAAACTCTGTTTTTCTTTAGTGAATATAGGAGCCACGAAAGCTCTGTGCCTGTGCTGAGGACAAGGTCTGCACAGGATCAGGATGTCGTTGGCTGAGGTCTCCAAAGGACCTTTTACCAAGGCATCTTCTCTGGCAAGGACCGTCTTGACACGATGTCTTGGTGGCTTTGGATGTCCCCATGGCCACAATGTGTGGCACTGTCTGGCAGCCCTAAATACCCACGGTCTGCTGTGGAAAGTGTGAGATGGCTGTGGCTGGGCAAATCGGGCTCGTGAAGCCTGGTAGCTAGTTCCTGAAGGTCTCTTCTGCCACTGGAGGGGGACAGAGCACCTTGCTGCACAGGTAGGTCCCCCCACACCCTTCCAGGAGTAGACCCTCCCATGCCCTAGGGCAGCCTGGTGGATGGGCCACTGCTTGCAATGCCGCGCCCTGGAGTGGGTCATGGCCGGGATTGCACTTTGAGCAGAGGAGGGGAGATGTTTGGCAAGAAGGCAGCGTTTCACACGGGGGAGGCCAATCCCCTGGGCCCTGCCGAGCCTGCCACCTGAGCGGCCCTGCACGTCCACGGAGGCGTGCTGCACAGGAGCCTCACAGCTGGGGGCTCTCTGCAGATGGACACAAAACCTCTTCGGACTTCAGATGTGCTCCTGAGGGTCTCTGATTTCCAAGTGCTTTGGCCATTCACATCACCTTTGGCCCTCGGAGGGCCACACACCACTTTTTTTCCATTAGCCCGTGGCTTGAATTGCTTGAGCAGGACAGTGCTGTTGTGGTGCCCTGGCTGATCTGCAGAGGCTTTCTGCAGATCTTGGGGGGATATGTACAGTGCAGGGGCTGCCTTGGCTGGGGCCAGTGCTGTGCTGGCTTGGCCAAGACCACCTGCATGAGGTGCCATGCAGGGACACCATTGCTGAGGTGGGTGCTGGACTCTGAAATGGCCCATTTTATCTGGTAGAGATTCTCATGGGGCAATGCCAGCAGAGGGTCTCTCCAAGGAGATGTGGTTCCTTTGCTCTGAGCAAAGGAAGGCCATCTAAGGTGGCTTGTGCCTTGTTCTCTCACTGTGCGCTTGTGCTGCTGTTGTGCCAGCCACAACAGAAACACGGGTGGCAGCTCCCTCTGCATATTTTGGGAGGGTGTCGTTAATGGGAAGAAGCCATTCCCTCACCAGGGTACCCCAAGGAGCAGACACCTCTCTCCTGAGCAGTTTGTTGTGGCCAAAGAGACCTGATAGATGAATGAAGTGGTGTTTGGCATGCTGCCGAGAGGCACAGGCTGCATTGTGCAATAGTGAGTGATGCAACTGAACTTGACATAACCTGATGCAACACCTATAGCTGGTGTTTAAAGCTGCAGGTCCTGGGTCTTTACTGTATGGTGCACATACCTCCTCGATGTATACATGTGTGAGGTCAACCAGTGTGTGGACAGTAGCACTGCCCTGGGCAACTCCAGCTTTACTCTTGGGTTTGAAATTGCTGCAAACAAACAAACAAACAACTGTGGCTCATGAAGGGTGAATAGACCAAGGGCAGAGGCAAGAGCCAGGCGTATTGCAGACAGCAAGTGTGGAAATGTCATCCGTGCAGCTTGGCTCATGCCCTTCACTCTTCCCTGCAGCTCATCCAGCCCAAAGCCTCTTTCAGCACTCCTGCCCTGCAGCCCCAGTTGGTCCAGCCTTGGGCCCCAGCTCTGCCCCTGTCCTGCAGCCCACCCATACCCATGATAGCTCTGTCCCCATTTGCAGTCCTTCTTCCCCAGATGTTCCCAAATAGCTTCCTCTTGTCACACGAATCACGACTTGGAGCTCCATGCCACGACAGAGAGGCTGCCTTGAACTCTGCAGAGCTGATGCTTATCCCTCTGCCTTTGGGAAAGCAGCAATGCCCCTTTCCTGGGGCAGGACACAGACACTCTCCAATATAGGATAATGTAACATAATCACCTTAAAGCTGCCTGTGGCCTGACATTTGCTGTTGTCCCTCCTGAACTTCAGGCCAAAGTAATTCCTCATCTTTCCTTTGACATTTGTCATATTTAAACTAAAAGAAAACAGAGAGGGGTTGCTGACCTGTTGTTTTCTGTACAAGCAGTGAGAGTTTGCAGCTGTTGTGAGCTTTGGGGTGTGCATGGTGCCCTAGCAAAGCAGGGGGAGTAGGAGCATGTCAGGGAAGAAGGACGAGCCCCAGAAAATAACTGGTCATGCTGCCATCAGGCCAGTCTAGGTAGCATATTTGCCAACAGCAGTTTCTTCCTTGGGCTTTTCCATGTCTCCCCTGCCCTTCTGGCCTGGCCTCACTGGGGGACTCAACCTCACTTGGTTGCCAAGCAGGAGAGAGAAAGCAACAGAGAATGGAAAGAGCCAGGTCTTCTTTTTTATGTGAGGATCAGGCTGGCAGGACCCCAAGTATCACCTGGCTTTCACTTCCCCTCACAGGGGAAGTTAATCCTGTGCATTGCCTGTGCTGCCAAGTTTTCATGGAAAATGCCACTAGCCAGGCAGTAACTCCTTCTGAAACCTGACTGGGAGGGGACAGTGGTACAAGCTGGTATCCCCTTTCTAGTGTGACACTGTACCTGTGACTCATGGCCATCTCAGTACCTTTCCAACCACGCTGTTACACCTGCAACCAGTGCTTGAGTGACAGATGAAGCTTCTCCCTGTTCAGGCTTTTATGCCAGGCCCCAATGATGTAACACCGCAGGTGAATTTCCACAGCTCTGCCAGAATATACTGCAGTGCTGGAAGGGAGATGTGAAAAATGTCTTTCTCCACGTGGGTGCCTGGATTGTACCTGTGGATGGGTGGGCTGTCCTTCCACCTCCCTCCCTCCTTTAAGACACATGGGACCCTTTTCTCCCCTCCCCATTGTGCCCTCCAGAAATGAGGTACAGAAGACATTTTCTTGTCACACAGTATGTGGTCACCACAACCCAGAGACAGTGCCCACAGAGTAAGACAGTGCTGCAAGGCACCCCCACCAGTCTCCTGTGGTGCAAGGAGACATTTCCCATGACAGAGGGATTATAGGGCACTTTACTCATAATTGCCCTGGCAGCTGGTTGCTGTGTCCACATAGGAAAGGAGAGTCCCACTGAGGGCTGTGTGGTGCTAGTTTCTCCATCAGCAAAATGGGGATGAAGAGAGAGAGGTACCTGTCCTTGCAGGCGCTGGGCAGGAGTCACACTGCACCCCCGCAGCTGAGCTGCCTTGGATGGAGACATTGGGCTCCGTGGCTTCTGCCCTGCCAGGGGCAGTGGCCGGGGTGATCTGGCGAGGTGTGACATGCTCTGGGAGACAGATGGTGGCAGCAATGAGGGCTGCATCAGCGCTCCAGGGGTTTTGGCACTAGGGGTGTTTAGGAGAGTGATATTGAGGGAAGAGCAAGGAAATTAGTGCAATGGTTGAAGCTAGGAGAAAGTATGTGTTTTCACCAGGTGGTCACTGCACTGATGTTGTGCTGCAGGAAGGTGGGGGTTGACCCTGAGCTGAGGTGGGTCAGGGCTGGAGCAGATGCTCCTAGAGCAGGGCAGGGGAGGTCCGAGCCAGTCTGTGCCACCCAGAACCATGAACCAGAAAGCAAAGGCATCACATTGTCCCTTACAGAGAAGAGAGAAGAAGGAAGGTCAGAGGCCTGAAGCTGCAAGCTTCAGTCATGCCAGCAGTTATGTGAGCTCTTTGTGTGCTCCGGTGAGGCTTCAACACCACCGTCCACGTACACACAACTATCTGGGTGTCTTAACTCCACCCAGAGAGGATTCACCAGCATAAGAGCAGCACCAGATGTGGAAATCACCAGGTACCCAAGATCAGTTCATGGATATTCTGGGAGGACCTATAATCAAACCAGCTCTTTATATCTCTAAGCTGAACAGCCTCCGGGGGAGCAAATAAATGATTAAGAAGACTGGTCCAAGTGCTTAAGGAGGCAGCAACATTTGCTCCACACTCATGGCCAAGATGTAGTGAGAGAAGCTGCTGTGTATACTTGATACCCGCTCATCCGTGACTGTGTGGCTCTTTGTGTTATGTCTAAGAAGGAAAGAAAAACAAGAAATGGTGACCAGAGTAGGATTATAATCCAGGAATACAGTGACTGCTAAAAAGCTAAGAAGGAAACCACAGACTAGTGGCTTCTGTTAAACCAGAGGGTGAAATGCTTGCTGAGATTCTGGAAGTTTTCCCAAATCCTCTCTCCTTAAAGGCACTTGACTTGTGATAGCAATGCATTTGAGCTCCTGAAAAACGCAATTAAAAAAAAAAAAGGGAAACAAAACAATATATGTGTTGGGGGGTCTAAGGAAATTACTAGTGTATTGCCAGTTTGGAGAGAGTTTAAGTGCTGCGTCAAGGGAGCGGTTAGTGTGTGGTATGTAAAATGAAGCAATACAAAAACGGTTATTAACTGAGGCTGATTTGCCCTTAAAACGTGCTCTAGGAAGTGCTGTGTCAAAGGATACAGCTACTCCAGAAAACAGGGAGTTGCAACAACATCAAACAGCCTGAAACAAAACTTTTATTGTTCCCTCTTTAGGGGACAATCACCCCTTTGAGGTGAAAGTCTTTAAGGAGAATATCAGAAATGAAAACATTAATGAGAAAAAGCTTTGCCTAAAAGAGAAATGTGTTTTTAATTCTGTTGTGCTCCTGAGGACCAATCTGCATGACAACCTGTGTAGGGGCAGAATGACATCGGCAACAACATCGGCAAGACCTATGATGCTCTCTGGGGTAACTGAGGGGGGATGTGGTGCCAGCAAGGAGGAAATAGGGGGCTTTCCATTCTGTGGCAGTTCCCTGGTCACCATGAATGAAGACAAGTATCCTTTGCCTAGAATTTGGGATTCTGGCTAATTGCAAAAAAATAGTGCACACAAGGTTTTACTTCAGTATAGCAGGCTAGCAGTAGGATAGCTTCCATATTTCTGGTGGAGGGCCATGGACCAGCTATTGCAAAGCCTTTTTAAAAATTCAGAGCTATGCAGACAACATATGGGTTGACGGAAGTGACAATGAGGGATGTCTGCAGAGGTACTGGTGATGTTGTCAAGAACAACTGGACAGCAAATGAGGGAAAAGTGAATTTTGCAGAGGCTTGGCTGTGTGTTGTGGGACTTGCAGATGATTTCCATAAATCAACAGTAATGCCTGAGGCTATTCTCAAGGCACCTCAACTACAAGATATGTCACAATTATCTTCCTTTCTGGGGATAGGCAGTTATTACCAAGGGGTCTTGCCCAATTCATCGACATGATTACACTCCCTAAATAGACCAGTGCACAAAGGACAGAAGTAATGTTGATTCACATGATGTACCAAGGCTCCAGATGAAGCAAAGAACTTTGGATTATCACAAAGTGAAACTCATAAAATTAGCTTGCAGCACTTCCCCGTGGGCCTGAAATTCTGATGCTGAAAGGCAGCTGTCAGGGTAAGACACTGAGAAGACCCACGTTTGGGGCCCACTGGCATTGGTTTACAGCACTGTGCTCACACCCAGAGAAAAGATCCATGCTTGGATCTTCTTGGGAGGTCAGCGGTTTAACCACAGCTTATCTCCAAAGGAAACAATTTACTCTGGTTGCAAATGTCAAACGCAGGCTTCAGTGTTAGAAGTAACAGCCTGGTTAGGGAGAGGGATGGCTTGCAGGGGTGCTCCCTGCTCTGGTAGTGTGGTAGGAATAGATGGTGACTGGTACTGAAAGTGCTTGGCGAGTGACAGGTACCCTGATGCAATGTGAAACTAAGAGCAAGCCAGGCCTGGCTGAGGCATCTGATGAAAGGATGAGGAGATGGGCTTAGCACATAGTCTCTTTGAGCCTTCTTGGCTGGAAAGAGAATACTGAAATACATGTCCAGGTTGCCTAACGTGTGGCACCAGAGCAGATACTGTAATAAATCTCAGGTCTAGTGTACTCCAAGAATTACATTATGGCCCTCTGGGAATAATAACTATGAAAGTCCTGGCTGGAAATTTGGTTCAGTGGCCAGACACTGATACACAAATAGGAGGAATGACAAAACAATGTCAAGGGTATTAATAAAGCTAGTTGGGAAATTTTCCATCAGAATAATTCTCCGATGGAAAATGCCCTTTTCACTAACTCAGCAGTTTCTGTAAGAAAATTGCAGATTTCCATTGGGAAAATCAAACTGAAGTATCCTTGGCCTTTCTTCTGCGAGGAGAAAATAAAATTGCCAAGAGGCGATTGTAGGTGAGCTAGCTGAAGTTGTCTTTCCGTGCAGCTCCCAGCCACCCAGTCTTCCCCTCGTGACCAGAAATCAGAGATGCAGCTGAGCAGTCAGAGGTGCAAGAAGGCTGGGAGATGGGAAGTCACCCCACTAAGTTTTTGACAGCTCACCTCTACCAGATAGGCATCGAGGAAGTCAGAAGTTTTTGGTTGGGTTCCTGTGAAGCATGGTTTCTGTGGAATTCTAATGAAAGCAGCACTATTTAATTTTCAGTCTAGTGTTTTCCTTTAAAAAGAACTCAGTTACTATTGTTTTCTTTCTCACTGGAAGGGATTTCTCTTTCCCAGCCAGCTTTGGGTATCAGTGAACACTAGCTTAAATCTTCTCCTTTGTATTCTGAGGAATGGCCAGCTGCTCTAGGAAAGCAAACTTAGGCAGAGCTGGGCCATTTATGGGACATATGTTTTTGATTGCAGGAAATGCCCCTTGTAAATGGCCTGAAGTGCTGCGTATGAATGCTACTAATTTAACACAGACTGGGAAAGTGTTAAGTTTAGTATTTTCATGGACAGGAATTCCTACTTGCATTGTAAGTGTTGAAGGGTCACTTTTTTGATGTCCAAAAAGTTGTGTGCTTTTATCTAACAAAACAGTATCAACCCTGTCACATAAGCTCCTTGCTGTCCTGCCATATGAGAAGCAGTGGGAAGATTTGTTCAAACATCCAATTCAGTCATCCAAACCAGAAGTTTGGATCAAGTCGGCTTACACTAAAAAGCAGGGAATTCTCTTTTGGCCTGGAAAGGACATGTTAATACAGATCTCTACTACAGTCATCCACGGTCTCAGGACACAGATTTTTTCTTGCTTGGGCTTGCTAACACCTGAGTTCCAGGGGGGTGTTTGTTTGAAAGTGATAAGATCAAACAGTCCCACATAGTCATGCATGACTCTGCTGCCTTCAGATTGGGGATAAAAAAAATAAAAATCTGTGCAAGAGGTTACTGTAAACTTGGGGAAATCTTCAGCAAATTAAATTACAGCCTTCTTCTCTCTCTTCTCAAGTGGAAATGGTATTGGGAGCCTTGGAATTAACTAGATGAATGGAGTGATTGAATTGGGCCCTCTTATCAGTAATAACAATTATCTGTCACCTTTATGGAGAGGTTTGTGATCCTGAAAGCTGAAGTAGGTCAGCTGACTATTATTCAGTGACTAACAGTGGGGACACGAAACATCTTGTAAAGATTGAGATCCTTTGTAACACGCCTGCAAGCTTTTTAGACATCTGATTTAAAGCTTCCACATTTAGAAACATTAGTTGGAATCTCCTGGTGCTTCAGTTTCCCAGTCAGTGAACTGGGAATGCCTTTGCTGAAAGATGTGAAGTTTAACTGATTCTTGTCCCGAAGAACACTGAAGTTCTCTGGAATTCCTGATGGAGGTGTCACGTGTTGTAATCAAATGTTTCCTTCGTGCTTGTTCTACCATATTTCTGTGTTGGCTTTTGTAGGTTGTTCTGCTTTTCTCTGGAGCTCTGGCCTTGGCAACCAGGCTTCAATAAGGAATGACATGTACACTTAGAAATGGCCTAATGACTTGGTGCTGCTGCTCTGCACGGCTTGGTGGCAGGGTCAGCTTCTTCAGTGCCATTCCTATATTGTTGTGGCAATATTTGCCCTGCTTTAGCTCTTTGCGGGGAAAATAGTTTCTGAGCTCCCAGAACCTCTGTCTTTGTTGTCATTTGGGATCTGTTGCTTTCAGCAGCTGGCCATGCCATACTGGTAAGGATGTCCAAGGGGTGTCCCAAAGGAGCATTAAGGAGCTTTGCTTTTCCTTGGCTGACTTTCAGTTTTGCCCTGCTCTCCTGCAGAGCTCACAGTCTCAGTGCCCTTTTATCTGAGCTGTGGGATGGCCTTTCTCTGGCAGGGCCAAACAACTGTTCATCTGCCTCTCCTTTCCCCTTGCTGACCTATTGCAGATTCCCTACCAGATCCAGCTCTGAAGAGATCCATTCAATTTCTAGCAGATAAAGATCAGCAGAGCCATCACAGGTGAGGCTGGGATTGCCTGCTTGGTGCAGGGTCAGCTAGCATATGATAATTTTGTCACCCCTTGCTCCAAACATATCACCCTCCATCAGCTTGCCAAGGTGACTAATGCAAATCATCTATGGTAGACTCTTCTTCCTAGGAAGAAGACTTTTTAAATGGAAGGATGGTATTTCTTTGGGCTGTACCCCTCTTTGTGGAGAATGAACATCCCCAAAATGTGCGTTGCTTTTGTTAGCAGAAAGTGGCAGGACTTGTGGTCTTGAGTTTTCCATCGAAAGCTGATGCCTCAGTAAGCATGGATGTTTCTCATCATGGTAGAAGGCCCCAGGGTTTCCAAGAAGAGGTCATTTACATAAGCTCAGAGGGTGCCAAGGATGTTTTTTACAAGTAGCTGTTGTATTCAGTGCAATGCAGCCATCCTCAACAGCAAATTCTGGGAATTTTCTTGCATAAAAGTAAAGGAGTATGTTCCTACGTATTTCTGAGTCATGTCTTGCCCGTACTTCCTGCACCAGTTACGTATGTGGGTTAGATACACAGGAAAAAAACAACAAAGGAGTGAAAAATGGTGTTCTGTAGAAATCTCAGTGACCATGAGCTTTAAATGGTGCAAGTTCAACAGTCTTAATAAGATTCACATAAAATGTATGAACGTATTGCCCTTCCTTATGGCCATTCTGCATCTTAGCTAGAAGAGCACAAGCACTTTGGTGCCCTGGTCCTCTTTCTGGGATGCGGTACAGAGCGTTCTCTAGCTATGGAGAAAGCAAACTGTCTTACTTTTTGTCCCTCTTCCCAATCAATGTGATCTTGATTTTACATGGGGGTAGAAGCTGATGCATAAGACCTAGGACAGCTGAATAATTCCTTGGCAGGACTGCTGAATTTATGGAGGGGACCAGATGACAGGATAACAGGGTTCTGGACTAGAGGAATAAATCTCACAATATTGAGTTTTGGATGTTCCAGTTGGTGGTGTTGTGATGGAGGAGGTGGGGGTGAATGTCCTTGTGATCTCTCTGGATCATCCTGTAGTTGTAGGGATTTGGACAGGTGGCCTTGGTGGTCCAGTAGTCCTGTAGCTGACAAATAGCTGCCAGCCTCTTCCCTGCCTGATGTTTAAAGGATGTCTTTTACTTTATTTTCAAAGTTAGCCACATTGTGTTCATATTTGGTGTCCCCTCCACCTGTTTAACATACAGCAGCACTCCATTCCCCTCCAGAAATAACAACTGGGGGAGTTGACCCTGGGTTTCGTCTGCTGTGGGACATGTTTCCACCCCTGAGGCGGTGGCAGTTCAAGGGACGTGATTAAAATCCTCATCCTGGAAGGAAACTTTGCGTATGTCAGTCACAGGTAGCACAGCACTGCCCGTGGAAAGGGGAAGGGTTTTCTTCCTGGGGAATGTTTCAGGAAGCAGCAGTATCTCTGTCATGGCAGGTAGAGCTCCTCCCTGGCCTCGTACTAAAACAGGCCACTGTGTGTGCACCTGTGAGTCACCCTGAGCACATTCAGAAACACACAGGTGTTGTGTCATGTGAATTGGGGGTTCAAGAAAGAAAGCAGGGGAGTTTCAGAGACTGGCTGTGCAAGTGGTCAAGAGCAAGGTGGCTACTTAGTATCACAGAATGGTTCAGGTTGGAAATGGCCTTTGAAGGTCATCTAGTCCAGCCTCCCTGCAGTGAGCTGGGCCATCTTCAAGTAGATCAGGTTGCTCAGAGCTCCATCAAACATGACCTTGAATTTATTCAGGGATGGGGCCTCTACCACCTCTCTGAGCAACCTGTTTCAGTGTTTCACCCCCTCACTGCAGAAAATTTCCTCCTTACATTTAGTCTAAACCTACCCTCTTTTAGTTCAAAATTATTACCATTTGTCCTATCACTACAGGCCTTGCTAAAAAGTTTGTCCCCATCTTTCTTAGAGGCCCCCTTTAGGTTTTGGAAGGCCACAGTAAGGTCTTCCCAGAACCTTCTCTTTTCCAGGCTGAACAGCCCCAAATATCTCAGCCTGTCTTCATAAGAAAAGGTGCCATTCCTCTGATCATTTTTGTGGCCCTCCTCTAGACTCGCTCTAACAGGTCCACTTCTTTCTTGTGCTGAGGACTCCAGGAGCTGGACACAGTACTCCAGGTGGGGTCTCATGAGGGCAGAGGAAGAGACCTCACCTGCAGAGGGCTGTATCAGTGTGCAGACCAGCTAACTACATGGGGCATGCACGCAGGATTTCAGCAGTAATCCTCACCACAGGCCACCCTGCTGCAGCATTGTCCTCTGTTCCCTGTGGAGGAAGTGGGAAGGATGGTTGGCAGGATCCACACAGCTGCCTCGTGCCTCCTTCAGCTTGTCTCCCCACTCCCACAGCTCGGTTTGCACTGCCCCTTCAAGAAAGCTCTTTCTTGCTAAACCACACAGTGACTCCTAAGCCCCTGCATTAGCTGGAGCTTTTTGTGATGTGAAGCTGCTCCTGGGAGCCTTCACTTGAAGGACCTCCGTGCTCCTTTGGTTTCTGTTTCAGAGAAACTCTTGATTGTTTGAGCAATGGCATGTGCCTGGTGTGACTGCTGGTGTGGATTAGCAAACCCTCCCTCTCTGCCTGTGGGATTCCATATTGTGCCCTTGCTTACAGCATGCTTTGTCGATGGGGCTCAGTTATTTTCTAATGCAATATAGACTAGAGGAAACCAGCAAAAGTCCCCACCACTGTCTGCTCCCCTGTGGGCTTATGTAGCAGTTACTTCAACACTGCAGCTCTTGGTGACAGGGTTAGGTGTAAGCACAACTCATGTATGGTTTGTGTGCTTCTTAGCTCACGCAAACCAGTTCCAAATGAAGAAGAAGTCAGAAGTTTTTCAGTGTAAACAAGTTTCAAGTTTTTAATCTAAACACAATGGCATGTGGTGCTGTGAAGGAAGCTAAGCTTTGCTAGGGCTGAGAGCCAGTGATCATGTGGCAGCTCCTCACAGGCAAGAAGTGCTTTGCTCCTGTGCTTGTCTCTGCGGAGGCACGGGTGGCCTGGGATACAGCTGAGCTGTGTGAGTAGGAGCTGTGGTCCACTGCATCTGCCTCTATCAGTAACCCCACTAAGCAGGCTGCTGCCATATCTTCCCAGGCTGTTCCCTAAGTCTCTTTTGGAGCCTAGGTCTGTAAGTAGGAGGAGATGTGCCTCTCTGTGCAGGGATTCCTGTGCAATACCAGCTCTGACAGCTGGGCAACAGCTGGTTGCAGATGATTGCCAGCATTAATAAAGGAGGCTATGTGATGGATTCCCTTATGTAGGGGTCACTAAACAAATGGAGTTTGAGGAAACCTTGCCTTCTCCAGGAGCAAATACAGCACAAAACCTTGTCTTGTTCTGACAGGCCAGCAGTGGGTCCTCCTCTGCTGCAATTTGCAGCTAATCCCATGTGCAACAGCTTCAGAAACTGATCTGGCAAGAGCAGCCCCTCTGTGCATCCCTGCCCAGCCTGCTAGTTGCAAGGGAAACATGGGTTTTGAGGAGCAGGATGATCCCTCAGTGGCCTCCTAAATATTTTGCAGTGCCTTTTGGGAGAACCTGGGGAAGACTGCAGCAAAGCTCACTTTCTTCATGTACTTGTAGGCAGATATCTGTGGATGTAGGGGATGGGAAAGCTTGCCCAAGTCTCTCCGGACGGAAGTGTATTATGCTATGTCTTAAAAGGGTCATGGGAGGGGGAACAGGCCTCAGTTTCCACTTATATGCATCCATGGGCCCTCATACTGGCCCCCCACAGGCCCTTATGCTCATGAGGAGAGTGCTTCCCCTCTCTCTGGAACCACAGTCAGTCTTGAACAGGAAGGTTGCCTGTGGGGTCCGAAGGACAACCTACCAAAACCGACTAGGCACCCCCTTTTGAAGGCCAGGCCCCTTGTTGGCAGCTGTTAAGCTGCCTTAACACGGGCCACTTTGCTGCAGAGTTTCATGGGCAAACCTGAGGGTGCCGAGTGCTGGCAAGGGGGGAATCCTCTGTGGTCTCCCTTTCAAGCCTTCTCCAACCTTCTCCATACCCCTTCTCTTTGCTCAGGGTCTCCCTGACCCCTCTCAGCCTGCCGTCCCTCCCCAGGCTGGCTGTGTGCTGCAGCCTGCCCACCCCTCACCAGTGGCAGCTGGAGGCCAGAGCTGGGCAGGGGGCGGGAGGGCAAGTCACTGACCTCCCAGCAGGAGTGACACAGGAAACCTGTAATTACATGTTTGTGGCAGCAATGCTGGATCATCTTTGTCACCCTGCTGCCATGTCAGAGATGCTGCCTCTTGAGATTAAGGAAAACAAACAAGCTGAAGTGGCACTGGCAGCAGTCGTGGCTCTTTACAGTGATTGCCTGGCACCTCCTGGTGCAGTGGCCCTCCCTGCACTGGCTGGCCCAGCTGCAGGGAGAGTGGGCTGACCAAGCTCATCCTTGTGTACCCTGATGGATCCACCACTTGCACTGGCAGGTTGGAGTCCTATCTCTCTCTCAGTGGCTCTCAAAACACATGATGGTAACAGCTGACACTGCCACCACCCCTTGGAATTTGCCCCACTTTTCCCCCCGTGTTTTACAGCAGTCAGCTGAGGCACAAAGCAGATTTATACAAAGCCCTGCAGGAAGTCAGTGACAAAAGTGATCTTTGAGCACAGCAATGCTCCTGCCAAGCCCTGGTGTCCCAACCCTTCCTCTGCTGTTCCAGTGCTGCTGCTCAACCCTTCTCCTCCACTTTGGAAGGCAGTCCTGGAGCCCTGCCCTGCAGTCACCCTATCCACTATGCTGGCTATGTTTTTTTTTTTTTCTGGTAATTGGTAAACATCTCCACTTCTGCAGCATGAACTTTACTTGAGCAGCTTCCCATCCTCATCTCCTTAGTGAGGTGACTCCACCTTTGTTCCCTTCCCCATCTATTGGAAAAAGTCTGGACATCCTTTTCAAAGACAGACTTTAAATCACACTGACCCATCCTGCAGAATAAATGGAAGTTAGTAATGCTGAGCTTAAACCACCCTTCTGCTACTCTGAGTTGAACCAGAATAATTTTTCTCCCTTTCAAACTTTCCCTGTTTTCATTATTCAAAAATGTATACCAGATCTTTCGTCCATTGGAAAAATAAAAAACAGCCCCACTCCCCAGATTTCCTTTTCCATTTTGAAAACTTTGTCCTTTAATTAAGATTTGCAGACCCTCTGGCGTTTCCTCTCCCCTCATCCCTTCTCTCCTCTTCAGTGAGAAATTATCCTTCCTCCGAATCCTAATAGTGTTCCTCCAGCACCATTCCCTCCTCCCTGGGACCAGAGGAGATATGTCAGCCCCATTGGCATGGGTGTGCTATGGAAAGACCTAATGTATTTCTCAAGGAGAGGCAGCCCAGTTAAAAATCAGAGTGGCTCAGCTGCAGACTGCAAGAAGCAAGGCTTGTGGGGATGGTTGCTTTGGCAAATGCAGTTAGGGAAGACAGGGTCTGGGCTAATTCAGCTTTCCTTCCTCTTGGATACAGGGCTCTGCCTGAGACAACCCTGATGGCAGAGTCCTGAAGTGAAGGAGACACTGTGGCCTTACTGAGCTTTGGTGTTGTAGTGGGCAAACTCGATCTATATCCTTAGGAGGGCCCCTGCACCCCCACTAACCAGAGCCTAGGGGACACCACTGACACTGAACAGGATTTCCCTCTTGCAGACGGCCAGGCCAGCACAGGAAACAGAGAGCTTGGGTTTTGGGGATAAGGAGGTCCCCGGTGCATCCCCAGAGAGTGAGGGGCACGAGCCCCAGACTGGGGGCTCCAGGCTTCAGCCAGCCCCTAATCCAGTGTACAGCTGAGACGCTCAAGAGATAGAAAGGCTGCTCACTGTAAAACGTTTTGAAGGCAGTTCCAGCTCTATTGCTGGGAACTCACTGGCCTGTGTGCCAGAAGGGATGCTAAACCAGGGAGCCACAAGATGCAGGAGTGTGCCCCCTTTGGGGCCTTGGGCTCAAAAAAAACATGCCCCTACTCCAGGGGCTGCTACTGCCCAAGTGCCCCAAAGGCAGCAACAAATGATGCTACTGGGAGGTGGTGAAAGTGTCCAAATTGGTGACCCTCTTGTGGAGCCCTCTGGCCCTGTTGGGAAAGGGCAGGAGGGTCCCTGAAAGTCTCTCGCTGGGACAGCCTGGTAGGCATAACTCCACCCCCAGCTCTCTGTGGCTGCAGGTTGCTGGATGGCTTGCCACTGCCTCTGCCCTTATACAAACATGCTTTGCTTCCCTTGCCTTTTCTCTTAATGAATTCCTCCTCTCCTGGCTGTTGTTTTTGGCCTCTGGCTGACTGTGTGGTTTTCGTTCTCCAGCACGTGATACAAACAGTGCTTGCTGGCTGCTTCCTCCAAGTGATGGACACCTGTAGCTGTGTCCCCGGACGGGTCGGAGTTGGCAATGCCAGATCAGGAAGCCAGAGCCATGCTGCAGCCTTGCTTTGGTGCTTCCTAGGCTCTCTGCAAAGCATGACAAGCCAATGCATGCAGGTATGAAAGGGGCTGTTAATAGAGGAGCTGGTGCTCCCTGACATGAGCAGGATATAGGGATGTAGGAGAGAGAAAGGGAGACGGCAGCACTGGGCTTGCTGTGGGACCGGACCCTCCCTGAGCAGCATGGGCTGGGGAGCCAGGGCAGTGCTGCAGCCACGTTGCACTTTCCAGCAAGGCAGGGGTGACTGGAGATCAGCCATCCTGCCTACTAGCCCTTAAAATCCCACTCTGCCAGCCTGGAGTGCGCAACAAATTGATAGATTAAGAAAAAATAACAGTAAAGAAAGGCATCTGTATTTAACAGCCCTTCCTCTCCTCCCCCACTTCCAACTGCTTACCCTTAAAATTCCTCTTGGGACACAACTCTAAGCCTTTCTCTGAATCCACTAAGACTAGAAACTGACTTTCTTTTTTAGACAAGCCCTGAAAAATTTCTTCTCTCAGCAAAAGCAGAGGCTTTAAGGAAAGCCCATGGTATTTCCAAAACCCACCCTAATTCGGGCTCCTCTGCCCCCTGCCCACGCTCTTCTCTCTCTCTTGAGCAGGGCAGGCCCCCCTACAGATCTGTCCTCCCCAGCCAGTATCTGTCCCTGCTCCCGAGGCCAGTGCTCCCAAACAGTGGCCCAGCACTGGCTGGCTGTTGACCCCCACTAGTGCTGCCCCAGCATCCAGCCTCCCCAGCCCCTTTCCCCAGCCTGTTTTTAATCCTCCCTCCTTTTTTTTTTTTTTTTTTTTTTTCTGTGAAAATACACCCTGCTCCCTCATCTCCCCATGCAGTGCTCTCCTACAACTGAGCCCCCTCTGTCTTTATTCCATGATGCTTCCCACAAATGCAGGTTTTGCACAGTCTGAGGGCAGATGCTGCAGAAAACCCCTTGCATGAAGGAGTAGTGCTGATGGCATCACCTGTACCTGACTCTCTTGGGATGGGACAAAGCAGGCGTAAGGTATAGCATCTTCTTCTGGATGTGCAGAGCAGTTTTCCTGACTGGGTGACACTGAACACCTTGTTTAAAAATCGAGACAAGAGCCTGAATCAGTGGGTGCAGGGGATGTTGAGGTAACCCAGGTAAAAGTTTTCCACCACACCAGGCGCTGGGCACAGACAAAGGGCCACACCTGCGGTTTCACTAAACTGTCTTGCCAGATCTGGCACCACTGGTTACCAACTGACGCTGGCAAATTCCAGCCCTGCAAATCCTACCAGGAATTTCTTCCTGTATGTACCAGCAGTGCCCTTTGATCTGACTGCAGTCGGAGTGGCTGGGGGGCCTGGGCAGCCCCTGCTTCTTCTCCCTGTCCCCAGCAGCCCCTGTGCTGTGGGAGGGCTGGGAGGACTGATCGATGCTGGGTCTTCTGCAAGAGGAACTCGGGTTTGGCATTGACCTTGTCCCATTTATCTGAGTTATGTAAGATCTTCCCGTATGGGCTGCTGGCTACGTGACACCTAGCTATTTAGGCCAATGTAGTCTGTGACAAATGTGACTGTTGGTTTGGGGGAGGGAAGCAGCCAGGCTTGTGCTGTCTCAGACTCAGGCGGGAAGGGAAACAGCTGGACGCCTTGCAGCAGGGTCAGTCCTCAGCTGACACAAATTTCACTGTCCCGCTGCTTGTGGGAGATGCCCAATTTCAGCTGAGCTCAGCAGTCCTGCACCCAGGGCCTCTTTTCAGCACAAGAACTGCTCTAATAAATCAGCATGTTCCCTCTTGACCATCCTGTTTAGGGCAGGAGGGGAGAGAATACAAGAGGGTAACTTGGAGATCTGGGTCCTTTGCCTCTTCCTTGTGAGTTCAGGGTCAGGCTGGGATTTCCTGGTGGTTCCTTCAGAGACAGTGTAGTTCCTGTTGGAGTTTCAGTTTGCATTTTAGCCAAAAGAGCCTGTTCAAAGAGCAGGGGCTGTGGCTGCTCCCTGGGCTTCAGGGTACAAATCCCTGGTAGCCTTGGAGTCATGACCTTGGGATGGAGCTGGCAGAGGATGGGAGGTTAGATGTTGGAATAAGAGCAGCCCTGAGCTTGAAGGCGCAAGGAACTGTAGTTCACAGTGGTGTTGCCACTGACTTGCCTGCAGAAACTGGTGTTGGACTTCATCCATGTCCTTCTTGCCCATCTGCCCCACCAGGGAAACATTAATTCCCTTTCAGGGCTCTGGCATGGAACAAAACATTCATAGACAAGACTCTTCTTCTGCCTCTTCCTATGTCATGCTGAGGTTGCTCTATGCATGACTCTCCAGCACTTCCAGTAATGCAGTGGGTGACTTCCATCCAGAACATCCTGGACCCTTCCGGGTATGCAGTACCCAAAATTCAGAATTGCTGTCAGACTTCCAGTTTCCATTCTAGGTGCAATGTACTCCTGCCCTCCACATCACAGTGCCTTCAAACAGCAGCAAAAGCATTTGGGTGAGGAAGGGGAATGGAGAAAGCACGTCTGAGAACAGGTATAAATCTGGCAGCAGACTGTGCTGCTTGTAGGTACCTTCAGAGAGCCATGGCTGTGGTCTGACATTGTCTCAGTCACCACTCTCCTGTGCAACCATGGGCATATCGGTGCATCAGGTGTCACAGCTTTGCTCCTAGTGCTGAAGGGAGTGAGGGTGCCACAGCCAGGAGCTACCCATCCACAGAGCACTGGACGCCAGGCAGGTTTCTGATAAGCACAGATTCTGCAGTAGCATCAGATGGGGTGGCATCTTGGAGGTGATGTTTATTAATAAGTGGCACTGGAAGTCTGATTTTGTCATCACCCATAAAACATTTCCTTCTAAAGGATCCTCATCCAAGATGTTGCTGCCATTGAGGTTAACAAGCAGCTCGTTGGAGTCCCTGGCTTTCTTGCCATCAGTTGGGTATACATCCAATCTCACACTCCCCTTACCTCTCTGTGCTTTGGTGTCCCTGTTACAGAACATCTGCAAGCCCAGTGCACGTGGGACCCCTGGCTGGACCCCGTGGCTGGGTGCCCTGGGTATCCTCCCATGCACAGAAGATTCAGCCCAGCTGTGCTAGAAGAGCTCACACCACTATCCATACAGGTGGATGTTCCTCCTGTATGAGATTTTTCTACAAAGGGGACATCCTACAGAGTTTGTAGAGCTTCTGTGCTGTAATTTGGTATCAGCACGGAGCTAGGCATTCAGCAGCATTGTTTCTCCTTACCATCCTTGAGACAACCCTTTACCCTGAGACAAGAGTTAGGGTTATGTCAGGTCTGTGTCAGCCTATTTTATTATTTTTTTAATGGCAAAGTAATGAGGGGAAGCCTATATGAAATAGGAGACGTGATATCCTAAGAAGTTAATTTGTTAACAGAACTGATTTTACCTGGTGAGTAAAGCTGTGTAGCCTGAATAGAAAAGCTGTGCAAGGGGAAGCCATGTCCTCCATGAGAAGCCTCACTAGTGACAGGATATTTCTGGGAGATAATTTAGGCAACCCTGGTTGTGCAAAGCCCCTGTAGTGATGTATCATGTCCAATTCAACATTGCTAGAGTTCCAAGAGAACAAGTTTCTAGATGAGGAAAATCTGCTGCTGCAGAGGACACTCTCTGGGTGGTTGGAGTTAAGTTTCATCCTGGAAGTCCCCCTGCAAGGCCAGTGTGAAGGCTGCGCTCTGGGAATTGCTCTGTTTGCACTGATGTTGCCGTTTCTTTAGACATTGCAGCTTTTGGCCTTCAAGGCTGCGTGTCAAACACCTTTCATCAGGAGCAAATTCTCTTGGGTTGGAATTTGCCTCTGGACAGAGTGTGAACCACTCCCAAATACCACTCATTGTGTTTATGCCCTCCATGTCAGTGGCACCGGTACTGACGCTCTGGATGGGGCCTCTCGCCCCTGTTTCCCAGCGAGGACACACGTGCAGCTCTCCTTGCTTTCCCTCTGGACGGTGGCACCGCTAAAGCACGTGTCTCTGGAAAATGTTTTGGCCTCTTCTGGGCTTGCTGTTCACGGGAGATGGGGAAGGAGCACTGCGAGTGCCTCACGGCCAGGGCAGGCTGAGGCTCGCTGGCAGCACTTACGCAGGGTCTCCCCGCTCACCCAATTAGTCTATGCCACAACCATATGCTGTTATTAGGTGATATGTTTCGATATCTTCATTGTGTAATTAGTCACATGCTTGTAAACAATGTAAATAACCCCTAATGAGTTGGTAGCTTAATCACTCAGTAATGGCTTTGGATGTCAGGAACTGTCCACACAGAGCTGCAGCTATTTTTAAGTTTGTTGTTGTTTTTGTTTTTTTTTTCTTCTTTCTTTTCTTTTTCTGTGTTGCAAAACCAGCTAACATCTTTGTTTCTTAATTTTCCTAACACTCTGCAGGCAATTCTACTCATAAGTTCCTTCATTCGTGTGGATTTACCCACTACTTAATCCATAAAATTTGGCTCCACTGTTTCATGCTACTGCTGACTTTGTTTTTAAAAGAGACATGTAGCAAGTTTCTCTTCTATTTTTTAAAAATTTTATTCCAGTGTTGATTGTCACGGGTAGATCCTTGGCCCTGTTCTTCTTTGACCTTGCTATTTTTGAAAGTCTTTTTCAGGGTAAATATTTAGGCCAAATTCTTACTTAGGTTGTGCACATAGCAGCAAGGATTTCAAAATGGCCGTGGCAGCAACTCAATCTAAAAATCCTCCACAATCAGTTTATTTTTCATACATTTCTTGTTTTTCTTTAAACACATTTCTAGCCTGAAGAGTCACCAGGGAAAGCTTGGGATTGTGAACTCTCAAGGCTTAAAGTCTCAGTAGCAGATATGAAAGCTTCAGCTTAATATGTTAGATTTTAATTTTTTTAAACAAAGCTCATCAAGTGTTTTGAGCCTGATTTGTGCTTTTGGATGGCTGGGATTGGCATTATTGTGTTAAAAAGGTGCTTTTCTGTCTTTCTGGTATGCTTTTTAATCAGTGATGTTTCCTTCTGCTGCTGACATGGGGAGGGGAGCCCAGACTCTCTGCCAGCTTCTGAGAACTGCCCATCCCCTTGGCCTTTGGCATTTCCTATCATTGCATTGGGAAAAGAAAGCTTGAGCACTTTTTAAAGATTCAACTTCTATCCATAGCCATGCTCCTACATTTGTGTAAAATAGACCATGCCATTCTTTTCCAGATGCATTTATGAATTGCTGATACATGTCCTTGTCTTTTTTTTTTTAATTTTTCTTTCTTTTTTTTTTTTACATATTTGTGTTTTGCAGTGAGGCTGCCATGGTAGATAACCAGAGGAAAGCAGTTCTGTTTGGGAATGACTTTCAGAGCTTACTAATTAGCTCTCAGTCTGTGTTGGGACAAAGCCACAACATTTCAGCTATTCTGGCCGAAAGAATGTTGTGTCACATTTCCATTTTTTGTGTGTGTGAAGTGTTATTTTCGGACTGAAATGTGTGCTTTTCGGAGCTGGAATATGAGGGACGCATGGCAGTGTTTGTGCCTAGGGAAATGGCTTGAGAGATGCCCAGATTTAAACTTCTGCCCAATCTCATTTTGAGCAAAACATCTGTCCCTGGTCATGCACAATCAGCTATAGGATGGAGCCTGATCCAAGGCTTGGGTGTTTCCTCTGGCACTGACTGCTGGGAGTCTGCTGCTCCTTTCTGCCCCCACCAAGCAAAAAGTGCAGGAACAGCTGTGCTGTGTCAGACCAAAGGTTCGTGGAGCCCAGCAGCCTGTCTCCAACCATGGCTGATAGTGCGTGCACAGCAAAGAGCAAAATTTAAAGTCAAATGTATAGCGATACATCTCCCAAATGTTCCCCAGCCTCCCACAGTTTGTACTTCAGGGACTTTCTGAGGCAGAACTGGTATCTTTCCTGTTTTGTTTTTTTTTTCTTTTTCCATACATTCGTCTTGCTGATTTTTGAAACCCTGTAAACTTCTAGTACCTGTGGCAACCTGCAAATCCATGCAGACTTCCACAGAGTAACTACTTGTTGTGTAAATGGACACATCCTACTGCTTGTTTTGCTTGCCACTTTCATTTGATGTCCCTGGTTCTTGGAATGTATGTTGAATATTGCCTTGGATAAGTTTTCACTGAGGCCTACCTGCCTGTCATGCTTTTGGTTGCAAATAAATACACTGTGGTGTGTTCTTACCCAAAGGAATAGAAAGATGTGCCCTCATTGAGCAGATGTGTGAGCCTGTCTCCTGCTCTTTATGTGCCTTCGAGCCTCTCACAAAAATCTGGGAGCACAATGTGACTGGACGAGCTTGGGTTTTTCACTGGGAAGCATGAACAAAAATGCTTGGAGCCTCTACACATACAGGAATAATTCCCTGTCTCTGCGTATTATGCTTGGTATATCTGCTCCTTAGGTATGGAGACCCTAGTGAAAGCCTGTTCTCAGTAGGTGGCATTTGGTATCAGAAGAAGCCTTCCAATAACAAAGTTGAGATTGCAATGGATTGCAACGATCTAGGACAGCACACAAACACATGCTTAACTTTAATCCACATGTGCTTAAGTTCCTTTTGAATATAGCTTTGCTCCACATTTGTTCCATGATGTCTGTTAAAGGACAAACAAAACCCAACTGCTGAGTTTCTGCTCTACATTCCTCTCCTTGGGCAGCAAAGCTGGCATGGATATTGTTTCTGCAAGTCCTCCACATGGCCACTGACACCTAATGCAGGAGTTGCCTGGATGATAACCAGCTTTATTAGCTGTTTTATGTAAGCAACAAGCACCCTGGGTGGTGCTGGGTTTTGCCTGAGCTGCTTCACATCCACCCAGCCTCTGGCCTTCTCCAGTATGGCTTCATGATATCCCTCTAAAACACACTCTGAGCCAGCCCTGAAAGGCACCCACGTTGCTGCGGGAAGATGTTTCCCTGTGGCTGTAGCTCCCTGCCTGCATGCCACCACACTAGGACGTGCTGTGGG
The DNA here is from genome assembly GCF_000747805.2 of Chaetura pelagica. Classification (NCBI taxonomy): domain Eukaryota; kingdom Metazoa; phylum Chordata; class Aves; order Apodiformes; family Apodidae; genus Chaetura; species Chaetura pelagica. The sequence continues at coordinate 2,152,707 of NW_009952106.1, read as the reverse complement.
CGGTCTGTTTTGGCAGCAGAGGAGCAGAGCCGTTCCTCGAATGCCAGTGATGCCGCCCTGCGAGTGGCTTGGCCCTACCTGGTGCCGTTTGCGTAACAGAAACTGTCTGTCTGTTATCACGCTGGAGATACGAAGCTGTGATTGCGGCAGTTGCAGTAACGCGCAGCCTCCCTCCTCAGGTGCGTTAGGCATGTGGCATTTCTTCATGTTCATGTGCCGGGGAAACACAGCACTTGGGAAAATTTTAGCACGCCCCTCCAGGACACTCTGCCAGGGAGCGGTTGGTGCCTGGTTGTCCCTTGTGTCTGGAGCTGCTGCAAAGCTGAGATGTAGTGCAGGCTCTGGCCTGTGTTGCTGCCTGGGGCTCTTAGAAAGGTGTATAATAAATGTAATGCACAGGGTATTGTTTTTGATGGCATCTGAGTAATTATGGTGGGGCATTCATGCCCATGTCCCATTGTGGCACTGGTCCATCCTGCAATTTCTTGCGACTCACAGGTCAATGCCTTCCAGCATTCTCAGCAGCTTAATTCCCTTGCAGAATTCTCCACTCCTTTTGTGAGGCAGTTCAAAGAGAAAGGGAGAGATGGAAGCACTTTCTGGGACAGGGAGCCAGCACAGCCCACTGATGTTGGAGAGTGCTGAGAGGGGTAAGGAGCCAAGCAGAGCTGATTTCTCCCATTGCCTCTTGCAGTGGATATTTTCCATATGCTATGGGGAGTGAGGTGCAGATGAGCGTGACTTTGGCAAAGGATAAGGCAGGAAGTATGTACTGCACTGAGGACTTGACTAAGTGAAGGTGCCTTGGAGTTGGCAGGTAGGGCCAACTTGGTGAGATGTTGGGTGAGTTTCTGGTTAGCAAGTGGACCTGAAGAGTCATGCCTCCAACCAAGTGAGTAACACTTCCAGTTGTGTATCTGGAGCATTTTAGCCCTGGTCATGTTTTTAAGCAGCTCACAAGTTTATGATTGATTATTTGTCATCTCAAGTGCTACATTTATGTCTTGCTTCTTGATGATTTCTCAGCCGCTTGTGTCTTGGAAATCTCCAATTCATGAAAAAAAGGGTTCGTTTTCTTGTGACATGTTGATCACCTCATTTATGGTCTTGGATGCTGAGTTTTATGCATCACCTGTTGTTGCTGGCCTTCTAAGATGAGCCTCAAACTTGAAAAGATGTACCTACCAGAAATGGGATTTCCCACAAAAAGCTAGCAGTGTCCCTTGCTATTCTGGCCGATGTGGCTCACAGTAACAGTCCTTGTCTGGGGCAGCGGAGGGAGGGGAGGACACAGAGGGTGAGAGCACAGCCAGAGTGAATTGCAATTTCCATTCAAGCATAAGCCTTCAAAGTATTTGGGCCTTTCTAAACAGGAGTGTATTGAACCCTTCCTTATTAAATCAGCAATACAGGAGAATGCCTTGTGTGTTCTCCACAGGGATTCAGCTTCTTGGCCTATTGTCTACACTTATGTCAATGACCTTTTAAAAGAGCAGCTGAAATTCAGTCAGACACAATTAATAGATTCTTTGCTTACACTTGACAGACATGCAAGGTAAGAATGAGGATGTTAGCATGCCGGCCATGCGAACAAGAACTTTGGCATGCTAAAGTATTCTTGGCTGGTTCTGGTGGTGTCCTAAACCAAAGGACAAACCACAGCACAACCCTCAAAAATGTTCCAATGCTTCACAAGTCCTGAGGTGTTTTGAATGCCTCCACCTCCTAGTGGCTCCCACGCTCAGCACTGTGTAGGTCTGGTGGTTGATGAATGCCCAAAACACTTGGTGGCACCTGGAGTGAGCCTTACCTGGCTGCACGGAAGGTGTCAGACAGGTCTGGCTATGTGCCACCTCTCGTTAATTGCTAGCAGTTTCCCACGCCCTGTGCATGTTGTCAGTACCAATGACGTGACCAAATTCTTCTAAACATTTTCAAAGAGTGACTTCTTCATGCTTAAATAAATTCAATTCCCACCCCTTTTCTTATTGGGCTTTTTATATATGTGAGCATTATATACATGTGCAAATATATATGCATATATACTAATAGAGATATATTATGTACTTTTTCTTTGCATATATTCCTCTAGAAATGAAGGCTTGCAAAATCCTTATCTACCACCTTGTGCTATTGGTGGTGCAGTGGCCCATCTGTCAAGTTCAGGGTCCCATTCTGGAAATGCTGAGCAAATCTTCACCAACATCAGTCTCCTCCCCAAGGAGAAAACAGTTCAAACGAAGCAGATAAACAAACACATGAGAAAGAAAATATAAAAGGAACTTGCCTAGGATCATGCAGAAGGTCATAAACAGAGCTGGGAAGGGGACTCGGGTCTCCTGACCCTCAAGCCAGGGCTTTAGATACTTGACACTTGACTTGATATTTAGTCCTGTGTGCCAGGTGAGCCACCAAAATCTCCAGAAGTAACCTCCATCTTCAACTTGGCCTTGCAAGTCTGCAAAAAGGCCCTTCAAAACAACAGAGTATTTGGCAAACAATTTGCATAATGCATTTGTTTGGGAACATTTTGATCCTCTTATGGGCTGCCAGCAAAGCAGATGCAAGGTGGTGTTTTTGATTCATTCACTCATGAGAGAGAGGAAAGTTTGGTCAAGTGAGGATGGGCCCGGACAGGTGGCTCAGTTTGCATGTTAGATGACTGAGGCCAAGACTTTCTGCTGTGTGAAGTACACGCTTTAACTGAGGGTCAGAACAAAGGAAGAAAGTTTGGTTTATTTGCAGAGTATTTTTCAAACTCATTTTCCAAAGGAAACGCCTATTTAGCTGTCCATCCTTCCCCCTTCACATAGCTCTGCAACATGTCAGCCAGTTTCAACCACCACATCTGAAAGAGCAGTAGAAGTTTCAAAAATATTAACCTTGTGGCTGTCAGAGTAGGTGAATGATGCCAACCAGCGATTTCTGCAGGAAAGAGAGGGAGAACCCAGCTGTTGTACCTTCTGTTAGACATCAGCTGGCCACACCATCACCACCTGTGAACATGGCCTGCCCAGCAGCAGGTATCTACCTCAAGATTATACACACTGCTATTGTTTCTTGCACATTGTGGGGCAAGGGTTAATACAGTGGGTGAGGAGAAGGTGTCTGGGAACAAAGGACACCCTCTTTTTCCCAGCAATCCTGGGCTGTGTTAGCCCTGTTGCTCAAGGGAAAACGTGCTTCTTTTATGTGTGGGCAATGCTCAGGAACAGCTGAGCTTGGTATTTTGCTGCTAGCCTGGGAGTCCCTGTCTCCTGCGGGAGTGATTTCCAGCAGCCAGGGCCAGCTCCAGGGCACGCTCTGTGTCCCACACATGCTCCTCCCTCCATTGTTTGATGGTGGTCTTAGCCTTCTGGGACACCATTGTCAGCAGTGGCCAAAGTGGATAATGAGTAGAAAGAGAGCTGGGAAGACAGCAAAACTCTACCAGGAGAGTAAAGAATGATGGCCTCAGCCACCCAAATAATAACTGGCTGTCTAAAATACCAACTCAAATGAAAACAGGTTGGACAAGCTTCTGAGAACACTTGGGCTAACTATACATTGCTTAGGGCATGCTTAGCACACCACACACCTTCATTAAGTGGCCATCGTTGTGGTGGGAGAAGCCCTCAATGCCAGGATCTTCACTCAAAGGCATCCAGGACATCCAGCCCATCTCACCACAGGAGTTGTCAGGCACCACTAAATAAGGACATCCAAGGACTTTCTACACGGGAGTTACGTGACTGCACATCTGAGCCACAGGGACATGTCAGACTGGCCTGGCTACTAGTCCATGAGAGCCTGAGAGTCTGGCTATTAATTTCAGGGACCAGGATCAGCCCCATGGTTGGAAGCACAAGCTCTCTGCAATGAAGAGACTGCATCTTGGGGCTGCCTTGTGCGTGGCCTTTGCGTGCCTCATGTTATCTGATAGCTCAGATAAAAGCCCAATTCCCCTTTAAACTTTTAAGCGCTTTATAAACTATCAGAGGGCTTTAATCTCTCTCTCTTTTTTTTTTTTTTTCTTTCTTTATGAGATAAAGGGCCTTCTAAGCCCCAAACTCCAATTGAGTGGCTTTGGTTATTGTGTTTTAAGTCTCTTTGCAGAGGAAAGCAGGCCCATTACCCTGAGAAATGCCTTCCAGTGTGATCTCAGCTGGAGCTGAGTTCAGCTGTGGTGTTGAGGATGGGCCCAAGCAAAGGCTTTGGTTGCTTTGTCCTCACAGAGGAAAGTATAGAAAAGGGATGGAGCAAAAAGTGGATACTGATTTATCCACTTCTGCACTCCTTTAATTTAGCAAGGGCATGAAAACTTTTCAGAAGCCTGCTGGAGAGTCAGCTGTTGCTAGTCCTACTGCACAAACTGTCCTGAGATATTTGCATCTCTGCTTAAGCTGATCCATAGCTATTCATTTAGCAAACTCCTTATGGACATGGTGGTTCTGCCTTGAGCATTCACTGGGCTCCAAAGGGACATGAACATCGTACATGAGAGAGTGGCCTCGGAAAACACTTTTGGAGTTTGCAGTTGAGTATATGTGCACCATCCAAAGGATTCCCCTCATGGCAGGGGACAGAAGGATCCCCCGGCACCTGCACATCCACTCAGCACAGCTGGTATTCCCAGCAGACTAACACAGAGCTGTTCATGAGTGAATTGATACCTGGACGCCGTCTGTGGCAATTATTTGATGAATAGTTTCACAGAACAAACTGCAGAGATTGAAAGAGAGGAATGAGAGAGTCAGAAAGAGAAGTGTCTGAAACAGAGTGAGATGCAGCAGGAAGAAACTACTCTGCAATGAATTATGTGGTGAGGACTCATCAAAGTGTATTATTCAGACCCTGTCCCCGAGGCTGAAGGGAAGGCCCTTCTGCTCCCCCCTCTTTCATCCTCAGAAATTGCACCATGCCTCCTACTTAGTCATCCCGATTTACTGCATCCAGTGTAACAAAGTGTGGTCACTGTGGTGGCAGCTCCCAGCAGTTGGGAGGACGAGTGTGGTTCTGTCTGCCTCAGGATGACCATTTTAAACACCTGCGGAGAGGGTGGACAGCCTGCATAGTGCAAGGCTTCCATTGCTGGCAGCTAGCTCCCAGTCCTATGCCAGGTCCCAGAGAAAGACATAGACAGAGAGAGGAGTCATCAAAAGACAGGGATGAAGCATTGGGTGGTGCTACCATTAACTCAAGCTAGGACGAAGCAGTCCACACGGGATTTTACACGGCACAACAAGGCATTGTCACACTGGAGTCAGACTCTGTTTGAGCAACAGAGGATAAAATTGCTAAGGCATCCCAAAGCCATTGCAGTGGTGTGCAGAATGTGGCACTTCCCCTCCAGCACGTCCCATGTCCTCACTGAAACTAGGGGGGTACCAAACCACCCCAGTGCCATGAATGAACCCCCATGGGGCATTGGTACATGACAGGAACAGGCTGACACAGGCAGGAGAGCACTGTTCACAGAACAAACAGCCATGCTGTCACAGACTCAATCCTGATCCTTATGGCAAACCTAGAAAACACCTTCAAAAGATGAGTAGGGAGTGAAAATGTGTGGCTTTAACAGATGCTAGAAATGAAGGATGAAGCACCAATACTGGTTTTACAATTTTGCCCAGATCCCCACTCTTCCACTAATCCTTTACTATTCCCCCTCTCCAGAACTTCTACCTCTACTTATTACATGGACACTAGCAGCCTTTACCCATCTCTCTTGCTATTATTTCCTACTGCTTTGGATGCACTAACTTCCTTTCCTTCAAAACAGCTAGCTAATTGACACACGGAAGTTAAACTTGGAATGTTTGCAGCCTGTACTTAGCTTCAGGTTTGATGTGTCTCTTTCAGAACTGAAGAAGAACTTGAGTTATTGACTGCTTGCCTGTCTTTTCCCAAATACATCAGTTGGTCTAATTAGAATACCTCACTACTCTCCCTACAAACCTAACTGTGCTAATAAGGAAGGCAGGAGAAGAAAATGCTCCTATTTCATCTCTCACTCCATGAATACACATCACTCAGGATCATGATTCTTTTCCCCTCCATCTTCCTTTACTATACTCATCATTACCAGTGCGGGTAGGCATAGATATGAATAAATATTTAGCAGAACAAGGAAGATGTGGACACAAATATTTTTGTTAAAATCAGAGACTGCAGCATTTCTGTAAGACAACAGCCCCTGTGTTATTATTTTCTGTATGCAGCATCTGCTGTTCCAGCTCACTGTCACAGCCAGAGCAGGGAGAAAGGAGTCATAGAATGGTTTGGGTTGGAAAGGACCTTCAAGATCTTCTAGTTCCAACCCTCCTGCATGGGCAGCAACATCTCCCACTACACCAGGCTGCTAAAAGCCCCATCCAAGCTGGCATTGAATACTTCCAGGGAGGGGACATCCACAACCTCCCTGGCCAACCTGTTCCAGTGTCTCACCACTCTCACACTAAATAATTTCTTCCTAATGTCTAACCTAAATCTCCCCTCTTCCAATTTTAATACATTACCCTTTGTCCTCTTGCTACAAGGCCTTGTAAAGAGTCCCTCCCCAGCTTTTCTGTAGGTCCTTCAGATATTGGAAGCATGCTATGAAGTCTCCCCAGAGCCTTCTCTTCTCCAGGCTGAACAACCCCAACTCTCTCAGCCTGTCTTCATAGGAGAGGTGTTCCAGCCATCTCATCATCTTTGTGACCCTCCTCTGGACTCTTTTCAAAAGCTGCATGTCCTTATGTTGGAGGCTCCAGAACTGGACACCTAGGTTCCTCTCAAAATTCTGCATACAGCTTACCTGTTGTCTCAGGAAATTTGCCTCATGTTCAGTGTCTTTTTTCTTCTCTGCAATATGAAAGAGTAATGACTATTACGCAGCCTCTCTGGTCTGTTGACGGGTGGCACAGATGCTCACAAAATTCCTAGGAGCCCTGGTGTGAAGGGTGCTATGTACAGCACTTACTCTGCTTTCTGCTTTCTGGACCACTGATGTGAAAGCTCACTTTCAAAAAATGGATCACCAAATAGCTGAAAATTGCAGTTCAGTAGCCCTTGGGGAAAAAAAAAAAAAGCCTTCCTTTTGCAAGCTTCTCTCTCTAGAGCTGAGGAGTGCCAAGGGTGTGCAGGTGTCTAAGCTTGCTGTGCTATGACCAGCCCTTCTTGGAGAAGACATCTACAGGCCATGCTCCCTGCTCCAAAAGCATAATGCCTTAGCAGGAGGCTACAAATTACCCCCATTCTTCTCCTGAGTGCCATGTAAAACTGAAGACTAAGTCTCAGAGGCAGAATCAATATTGCGTAGGACTAGCAGAGATGAAGGTGCTGTAAGAGCCTACACATTAGTAGAGGTTAAAAATATACTCAAACCTCCCAAGTGAGGAAGTGATGGAATGAATGTTGTCTTTGCATCTGGGATTCAACTCTCTGATGCATAAGAAGATCAGATACTATAGTTATATAATCACATTATATGTTTTGGTGGGTTTTTCTGACTTGCACGGATCTCAAGATTGGTGGATGTGAATTATAGTCACCTCTAGGGAAGGAAGCCAGAGCTGTTTGTGGGACACAGCCTTGGTCATGGCAGAAAATCAAAAGGTGTGTGAAGTGAATGAAGTTAGAGTAGGCCTGGAAAGTGTTTTCAGTCAGTGTTTGGCAACTGAGACTAGGTGATTCAGCAAGATTTTACATGGCAAATGCTTATATTCTGCTTATGTTCTGTTTTATGTTAAGTAAAATTTCCATTGATGCCCTCTACCCCAAGCACATTGTCATGGAGAGATGCAGATGTTCCAGTGAAGGAGCGGTTCGGTTCAGCACTTGGGAGCTATGTGTGGACACACTCACTCCAAGCAGAAACTGCAGCATGGAGCCGCCACCTCTGCCAAATACTGTGTGAGTACTGAGCTCAAAACTGGATCAGAATTCAGGGATATTTTTCTTGGGGACAGCAAAGACATATTCTTGGCAGCTAGGCACTTCCCTTGCCTAATTTCAAGTCCTTGCTTTAAACTCTCAGTTAACCAGTTGTAAGCACAGATTTTTTAGCATGGATAGAATAACCACTCTTTCTTTCTCGTATTCTGAAAATGGTCAAAATCCCTAAATGTGGTGGGCTTTCCCCCCCGCCCCCCTCTTTTTCTTTTAACAGTCTAAGGCAGATGCCTGGTCTGGAAAATGTCAGCCCAAGTGGTGAAAGTGGCAAGTTACATGCAATTGAAACCAGGACTGGAAAAGACAAGTCAAATAGGTGCTAGTTCTTACATTTTTTTAGGAGAGAGCAGACCAGCCAGAGCACGACACAGTCACTTCCACATCCCAGAGAAAATGCTGGGGCTGCTTTCCTCACTGGAGTTCTGTTTTCTCTCACTGCTACATTACCTTTGCCTGCATCCCTCAACCTTTGTGGCTTCTTGTATGGGCTGTGACCCCAGGATTGCTGTTGCCCAGCAGATCCTGCTGTGGACCTGGGGCTGCATCTTTCTGGAGCACTTCTCCTTTCCACTCCTTTCCAGAGGTGAGCCTGGTTCAGGAGTGGTGAGCAGGGTGTTTCCTCTTGGTGCTGCAGAAAGTTAATAGGCTTTTTGCTAACCTCAACCCTTTGGGAAGAGCCCAGAGACTAGGCCTGCAGGAGGCTGTGATTCATTCTGTCTACAGCTCTTCTAATAAGGCCATTTCCATTGTCTATGTGGGCTGGATAGGACAGCACATCTGCATCAGAGGCTCTGCTTGAGGAGGCTAAGAGCATGTGTGCCCTGTGTGTGTGTGTATGTGCACACTGTTGGGGCTGCTAAGAGGCTGGGACAATGTGATCAGAAGTGCAGACAAATGGTATGTCCTGGCCTTGTCAGCTCTTAGCAGAGAGTGAAGCGGGACTTCTGCATGGGATGAGATGGTGCCACCCACCTTGCTGCTGCCAGTGGGCTGGGTCCTCCATGGGAACGCAGCCTGGGACCCATGGAGAGCGGGGAAGACAAGCTGTTGCCCCTGTTATTTCTGAGCAAGCTGTTCCTGTGGAGCAAGTCATTAAGTAACAGCTGTGACTGCTGCTGACTGGTGTTGAAAAGGCTGATGTTCACAAGGAAGGAGTGATGAAGCAAGTCGACAGAGCAGCAGGAAGCAGCTGGCAGGCAGGTGAGCATCTCTGCAGCCTGTTAAATGCATTGCAGTTGGCTTTCCCTGGAAGGCATTTCAGCACTGGGGATGGCCAGATGTATATAAATCCATGCGAGATCAGGCATTGAAATGGTAGTGGTGCCTATGGGGGTGACAGCTCCCCTTCACATGTGGAAACATACTTCTTGGTGTGTAGCATCATGCTTTTGCCTGCACACATGTCCATGCGGCGCCCTAACTTGGAAAATATTAGATCTGACAAGAGAGGAGGTATGCAGAGAGGGGCTATGCTGTTTTCTCTCCAGTGGCTAGATTGGACTTGTGTTCCTGACTTTCCAGTGTCCCCTTTGCCTCAGTTTGTGAGATATCCTGAAACAGTACCAATACCTGTGTGGCAATGCTATTTTTCCATTGCTTATGGTCTCTCTGCACTCCTTACCCTCGAATATGTCTGCTAAACTCATGGCATTTCTGTTGCCTGCCAGGGGGGTGTTGGAGGGGAACCCTCAAAAAATGTCAAGGGCCCATGTGTTGTGGTGGAAATGGCAGTGGATATTTTCATCCCCTTCCTATCTATGCACACAGCAGTTTCCCTACTGAAACCAACATGTATTTGTTCCCCTCTGACATACACAGCAAAATCATTGTAAGGTGCAAAGTGTTTGGGATGAGAGACCCTGCTTTCTTGGAGGCTTTCCAGCGCTAGGAAGCACTTTCCTTTGGGGCAGGTGTTCACAGTATTACAAGGTTGAGGGGGTTGGTGCGAAGTGGGCAGATACAGAAACAGGAGCCCCAACTCAGCATGCATGTGGTCATCCATGCAGGCTAATGTGTGTCCCCAGGCTGTCTTTTCTAGCCCTCTCCTGTCTGTACACCTCTCATAACACCCAGCCCTGCTTCCCCAGCTCTGCGCCTCTACTTGTTGCCCTGCCCTCCTCCTTGGACTCTAATGGATCTTTTCCCTTCCCCTCCCACCCCCTCACCTCCACTATGCCATTTGCACCCTCTTCAGCAAAAGGAATAAAACTTCCTGCTCTTCCTGGCCCCCTCTTGGCACACAAGACCAAAACTGGTCAAAACTCCCCCAGACCATCCCCAGCTGGGTGCAGAGCCCCATCTTTCCCACTCCACTCTCTCTGAACATTCCCTGCTTTCCCCTTCTAGCCCCATGCCTCTTCCCAGGCGTGCACACAGCCTTCCCTTCTCAGCAGCAATCAGAAAGTGGGCCAGAAGTCATGGATGGGTTTCAAAACCACTTGGTAAATCCTGGATCCTTTGAAGCCTAGCAGGAGCTCCCGGAGGGAGTCAGGTCTTTCGATTCTCATTAGGATTATTATGCTTTCAGGCCAAACTTAGCACAGTTACCAGGCTGCCCAGAGTGCTTGCCAGAGCCTGGAGTTTGGAAAAAGCAGAGTAAGACTTAAAAAAAAAAAAAAAAGAGAGAGAGAGAAAAATATCCTAGACAGAATAGGCCAGAGGCTCTGCTTTTGACAGCCAGTGTTACTGTATAGCTGGGCACTGGCAGTTTGCTTACCACAAGCTCCTCTTCTCAGCATGGGAGCCAAACGGGATGGAAATGCTACTGTAACTCAGCTCCTCCTGTCCTGGAGACTTCACAGTTCGCTCTGGGAGTGGCTTTTGGTTGGGGACATGCGCTTGTGTACCATCAGGGGATTTGTCCTTCTCTGCTCCTCTATTTCCTTCTGACACCGAATGCCCTGCATTGTACAGATGTGAGCATCCCTCTAGTTTTTGGTGGTGGGATCTTGGACCCAGTATGTGCTGCTTTAAGCAGCAGAGTGAATCACTATGTGCCTGCCCTTGTGCTGACCACTGAGGGAAACTGCAGCCCCTCCATTTCTAGCCTGTGGGGTTTACTTGGATATTGCTATAAAGGTCAAAACAATAAATGAGAAAAGGAAAGCTGGAGAAGAGAAGCCTGGCTCCCTGGGGCGATCCTGGAGGAGGTCAAGCCAGGTTTGGCTGTAAACAGGCTGGGAGAGCACACACTGTCCCTCCCACTACTCTACGTGCTCACCTGCCTTGATCAGCTCCACGATTTCGTGTTAGGAGGTGGCCAGGCACCTTGGGAAGAGCTCGGCCTTCCTCATCCAGCCTGGCTCGCAGCATGGAAAAGTCTCCACCAACCATTCTGCCGCAGGCGAGGGGGCGGTGGTGCAGGCGTGTGTACTTTGGAGAGCAAGAAGCATGGTGCCTGGGGCGCCGGGGAACGCATCCAGGGCACAGGCACCCTCCTCCTCCTCCATGAACAGCACCCGCAGCGGGCACGTTGTGCACGCACCCACCGGAGCTGCTGCTGGGCGCGGGATCACACCCAAACCTCTTCGCTTTTGCAACACGAAGGCGGAGACGGAGTGGCCGGGATGGGGAAGTCTTGCTCGTTCTCCTCTCCCGTTGGGGCTCCCTGCAGCCACAGCAGCGCTGCCAGCTTTTCAGCACCGCTTCTGCTGCCCCTCGGGGGGTGGGATCCACTATTGTCCTCAGTGGGAGCTGAGCACCATTAAAAATCCAGCTATTTCAGGCTAAGCTGCCCTGCAGTTCTGTCAGTCTTACAGTGCAACTGAGGCATGGAGGGGGTATGGGGTATATTTTTAAAGCAGCATTTCTATACCAGGAAGCATGGCCCCTGTCAGACCAGCATTGAAGCACCATTGCTAGCTCATCCCATCTGCCAAAGCAGCAAAGAGAGCACTGGCCACAGCACCCTCTGCACAGCCCCACGCAGGGGAGATTTGCAAGGGCTGGCTACCCTGGGCCTGATTCTGCCTCTCTCAGTGGGGTCACTTAGGGCTGGGGACACACTTAGCCCTGGGGCCCTCCTCTGACCCCTTACTGGAGCACTACAGTGCAAGAGGGAGGGTTCATACCCCACTTTCCCACTTAGCTGAAGTAAGCAGTAAGGGCACATTGGGAAATGCAGAGGGCAGCTGGGGGGACTGTGAGGGGAAGGCAACAGAGCCTGGATGTCTGGGAATATGCAGGGAGGGGGCACTTAGAGCAAGGCTTTGCTCTTGTTGCTAGAAGTGTCACCATGGTTCTGGTCACATCCTCTGGAAATGGGCCGACCCCTCCTGGCAAGGGAACTCTCCACTATATGGAGGCACAGATGAGCACTTGAAATGGGTTGAGTGGTGTGCATGAAAACTGCCAGGCAAATGCTAACTTGCCCTCCTCTGCCAGGCAGTTAAGGTGTACATCATGATCCTTTGCAAATGGGTGCAGCAGGATCGTGGGCAGAGCTCTCTTATCTAAAGGTTGATGCCAGACTCCACAGATAAGCATCTGAATGGGGAATCGTCAAGATGAGGAACTGTGAAACAGGAGAACAGAAGAGAAGGAAGGAGACAATGTTTTTGGTGGATGCCTGTCTGGAAGATCCTGCTTCACTATTGAGTCTGAGAGCAAAAAATTGGTGTGGTTGACACAGGTAATACTTAGATATGTGGAAAAAAAAATTCTGCCCTCTCTGCAAAGGTCATGGAATGATGCCTCCAGCTGTCAACCCTATGCTGACTCCAGGTGGGATTGGGCAGGCAAGTGTTAGTGGCTGAGAGCAGCTGGGCCAGGGGAATAGAGGAGCCAAGATTCGCTCCTGACTTTTGGTACATTGCAGAAGAAAACCCTTTTCTTTCCACCTCCTTTCTCCAATGAGCAGAGCAGTGGGAATGGGCTTAAAGTCTGTGTCAGCCCTGCCTTGATCTCCGTGTGCATTCCACATCTCTTGTGATTTTGTCAACAGAGCAGGCCAGATGCTGTCTCTGGCAACAGGGCTGCCTCCAGGGCAGCTGAGCAGAATGGGGTGGAGGTGAGAAATTTTCTCTAGGAGAGATAAGTAAAGCTTCTTCCTCATGTCCCATCCACTGCTTGTCCCCTCCTGCAGCTGCTAATGCGGGATAGGGAAGATGTCTGGGGAAAGGATAAGGGGTATGGTATGAGGAAGGAAGGAAGGAAGGAAGGAAGGAAGGAAGGAATGAGATGGGATCTCTGGAAACACCTTTCCACAGTAGGTATATGCTGGTGTGGTGATGATGCTGCCTTTGAGGCCATTCCTCAAAGTTCTTCCTCCTTTCCTGGGACAACTACTGCCTACAGTCCATTGCTCCTGTATGTGATCCAGGTTCTTCTTGTGACAACATGGTGGAGTTGCCAGTGGGCTTGAGCTCCAGAGCTTTAAGGAGGGAAGGAAGGAGGGAAGGAAGGAGGGAAGGAAGGAGGGAAGGAAGGAGGGAAGGAAGGAAGGAAGGAAGGAAGGAAGGAAGGAAGGAAGGAAGGAAGGAAGGAAGGAAGGAAGGAAGGAAGGAAGGAAGGAAGGAAGGAAGGAAGGAAGGAATGAGATGGGATCTCTGGAAACACCTTTCCACAGTAGGTATATGCTGGTGTGGTGATGATGCTGCCTTTGAGGCCATTCCTCAAAGTTCTTCCTCCTTTCCTGGGACAACTACTGCCTACAGTCCATTGCTCCTGTATGTGATCCAGGTTCTTCTTGTGACAACATGGTGGAGTTGCCAGTGGGCTTGAGCTCCAGAGCTTTCAACACTTGCAGCTGTGGTTTCAGTGCTTGGAAATGCCCTGGTCAAGAGGGCATACAAGGGCTTTCATCAGTATAGCCTTCTAAGAACCCTAAGGAAGGAAAATACTGGCTGCTGGAAGTAAAGGAGCAGAATTTCAAAGAGCAGCTCTCTGGGTGCGTCTTAATCAGTGCTGCTCCACCATGTCACCAGCCAGTGCAACCCAGCAGCGTCCTGTGAGTGCCAGTGACGGGGCAAGTGCAAGGTCTCCCCAGCTGGGGCGGGAAGGGTTCAGGAGCCTGGTGGGGGGAGATCAGTCCTTGTGGCCCCTGCAGGATGTTACCCACGTCACGAAGAACGTCAGCTCCAAAACCGCTGAGAGGAGAAGGGATATTTTTGCATGGAGGAGTGCGCAGGGGGGAGATCTGGAAGAATATACAGACTCAGCACTCCTCCTCCCCCCCCAGCCCTCCATCTGGGACCCTGTGCTGGGCCTGCCCACAGGGAACTGGCTTTACAGCACTCTCTAAATGAAGATGGTAGAAACACAGTGGGAAAGGATGGGAGGGGAAGGTATGGGGCGATGGCCTTCTAGAGTGTTGGGAAAGTAAGTAAACTGCTTGGAGACAAGTCCACCAGAAGGCAAAGCCATCCCATGTAGTTGAGAGCACTGGTCTGACTCTCACCTACCTCAGCAGCTTATCTGGGGCTTCTGAAACGTTTGCATTTGTCACATTCTGTGTGAGTGGTGCTACTGACAATAATAAAACCATAATTAAGCATGGACTCAATCCTATTTGAAGTGCCCCCAAGGTTCTGGCTCATGTGGACCAGCCATGCAGTTAAAGTCTTCTCTCCTACCAGCTAATTGATCTTTAATGGACCCTTGGGCCATCTCTCATATGTATTATTTTAAATATGCAAACCCAAATGATCCCTATTGCATGACACCTGAGGTAACTGAAATTGCAGCAGTCTTTGTGTGCTGTGTCCCCTCTGGGAAAACAGCCAACTTCAGATTGCCCACTGTGGAAAGTGCCATCTTTCTGACTCCAGCAAAGGGGAGCAAGACTGATGTTCAAGGCTTGCCTTTGGTCTCAGTGTAGGCACCTCTATTTTGCAGGCAAATATAGCCACAGAGACCTCTGAGTGCTTTCTGATGAGGCTGATTCCTTCAGGGGTGAAAGGAGACTGGGCGCCTTCCAAGCTAAGATGTTAATGGGAGTAAGCATATGGAGTATGCCTGTAAATTATAACCCAGCTATGTGCGAACATGCCAGCACCTTTCTGGCCCTGTTTTCTGGAGTCTCCCTGCTGCCCCAGAGGTGAAGAGCTCCATTCATCCTGTAGGCCACCCAGCTCTCCAACAGAGAAACACCAAATTTTTGAGTGATGGATTTAAAGCTATTGGAGGGAAGCAGGATTAGCAGGGTGAGAGACCTTTCAACCACTTATCTGTGCCTGCCCACGATGCTGTGAATCACTGGCACTCCCCAGGCACTTCCTTCCATGCCCCATCCAGAGAGCTGTGTCCTGCCCTGCAGGCACCTCTTCCCTGCTCTCCCCTCACCATCCCTGGCCTCTGCTTCCCAGCTTCCAACCACGGCTGGCCAGGAGTGAGCTGCAGCACACGTGGTTTTGCCTCTCCACCCCACCCCACTGCTGAAGGGCACCCTCCCCTCAGACTGGATCCCCCTCTTCTTCCTGCAAGCCCTACAGCTGGAGACCGTCACTTCTGCCCCGGCGGTCGCGGTGCCGGGGGAGCGAGGGTGCACAACAGGCACGTTTCCCTCCCAAAGCCTCCTCCAGGCCCTCGGCCCCAGCCCTGAATGGCTCCAGACCCCACTGGTGAAAGGCAGCCCTGCCAAGGACCTCTCCTCTGCCAGGCTCTTCCCTGCCTGGAGCCTGCCCCCCTGCCTCTCTGCCCTGCACCCTGTGCTGTCCCCAGATCCCAAGCCTCTTGCAGAGCCCAGTGAGGTGGCAGCTCTGTCACGCTTGTTGGAGCCTGAGATGAGTTGTCAGGCATCTAGCAGGAGAGAGACTCGGCTGCATCTTCTCTCCCGTCACAGCACTGCTGGAGGGTGCAGAAGCTCACTTGGAAAGCGATGGCGTTGCTTGGGTGCCAGGGGCAAGGGGATGCTGCCAGGATGATCCCTGGCAAGACAGCCACTTGGGGGCTGGGAGTGGCTCCCCTGGGCTGAGGCTGGCACAGGGGCTGCCTTGCCAGACCGATGCGCCGTTGGCCCATTCCTTGGCGCTGCCATTCCTCTCCCTGAGTGTAAAGCTCTTCCTTTCTCCATTTTTCATTAAGCCCTGAGGATGCTTCTTGTGTGGCAAAGGGGGAGAGGGGATAGGGAAGTGACAGCCTGTCCAGGTCAAGGCACGGGCCTGGCAAACAGCAGGCTGCCATGGCAGAGGGTTGAGCCACACAGGCCACAAGCCCCTGTGCTGCCGGGGGCCAGGAGCAGGGAAGAGAGGGAAGAACCTTTGCCTCAGGACCTCCATGTGCAGACAGGTCTGCTGCCCCAGAGGTGTGATAGGAGCCACCACTGGCCAGGCCCCTGTGTCTGCAGGGTCTGGAGGCTCCCAGGGAGCAGAGCCTGCCCTGGTGGGCCCTTATCTCCGCCAGCAGCAGCGCTCGCCCTCCCTCTTCTGAAGCACCTACGATTCCGAGAGGCACTGATAAGGGGCTGGGGGGGAGCAAGAAGTGGGAAAGGCCTGATTTACAGCCCCCTACTCCTGGAGCCTCTGGCCACTGCGGCTCCTGCCAGCCCTGTGGGGACAGGGCTTTCCTGGGAGAGGGTGTTTGCATTGCGGGGGGTGCCCTTGACAAGGGTCACATTGCTTTTTAATTTCTTGCTGGAAGTGCATCTGGAAAGTTTAGTCAATTACTGGCTGGAAGACTCCCTCACAGGGCCGTGGTATTTATGAGTCCCCCCAGTCCAGGGGGTGCTGACCGCAATTAGAGGAGATGAGGGAGTGAATGTTGCCTGCGATGAACTCCGGGGATGGCAGAGCCAGGGAACAACCCACTGGCTTCTGGTGGAGGGGCAGCAGCCCCAGGGTGAGCCAGGGAAAGGGTGTCAGACCTGAGGGCTGCAGGGGGAAAGGTGGTAGCAGTGTGCTGTAGGGGAGATGGGGAGGACCAAGTGAGATGGGAGCAGCCTGGGGGACAGGTGAGACATGAATGTGACAGGAGACAGCGTGGAGGGACGTGCTGGTCAGACTGTGACAAAGGCATGGGGTGCATGAGGAGGATGGTGCACATGTAGCTTTACCTCTTTTGTTGTGCCCAAGACCCCAGTATGTAATCTGATATAATGGATGCTGGGCCTGAAGTTTGTGCCTATGTGTAGCCCTCCTGGGCCCCATGGAGGGGCTTCAAAGCATGCTTCACTGTCATACACATCATTTAAATGCTGCGTGCTGATGAGGCAGCATTAAGGGGTCATCAGCCTGGTCTGTTCTCAACAATTTTTTTGCCTGCATAACCCCATTAATCAAGGAAGGAAAAAGTCATGGTGTCCCTCCCATCGATACAGCGGTGCTGGCAAGAGTCTTAAGACAATGTGCTGCTTTTCTGGCAGCAAATTCATCTGGGATAAGCCACCCTGACCTGTGCAGACTTTTTGCCAGTGGAAGCTGAGTCTCCATGGGGAGGGTTTGCTGAAGTGACTGACCAGTTTTTTGTGTGCAGAAGGCCTTGCTGGCCATGAGAACAGAGCGCCTTGTGTGATGGCACGTGGTGAAGTTTGTGGTCAACAGCCTGAGTCAACTGGTCGAAGAGAACCAACTGGTGGCCCACTTAATTTGTTCTTCTGTCCCTGCAGGCCCTGTCTCCTCTGTGATCTTGCTTGTGAGGTGGCTGCCACCAAGCTAAGACTGGTGTTGCTGGCCAGCCTTGCCCCATGTCTTGTGTGCTGCATTCGCTACCACAGCGGTCGTGCTGCTTGAAGACACGCAGCCATCCATGGAGCCAGCAGGCTTGTCCTCACCAGCATGTCAGTGTGAAAGTAGGAACATGCGTACAGTAATTGAAGAGATCAAGGCTGAGTGTGCCTAACGGACCGACAAAGCCAATTATCCCTCAGGAATTTCTGCTCCTCGGGCTCAGATGGTGATTACATTTGCCATTAAAAATTAGCCAAGGGAGAAACTTGTTGCAAGTCCCACAGGAATTTCCCATGTCCATCTGATATACAGAGTGACCACAAAATGTGCAGCTGCCAAACCATGGACATCACCTTTTCACAGGCCTGACATTTGCCTGTGCTTTAGGAGATGGGCAGCATGACACACAGATGCACATATATCCAGAGGAACAGAACATGCGTCCACAGATGTTGGCACACAGCAAAAAAACTGTTAAGCTGCAGTACTAGGAGGTTGTGAAACTCACAATGATTGCACTGAAAGCTCTCATTTCTGGCTGCATGCTCTGGGCCCAGCTGTGGGGTCTCGGGGTAGAGATGGATAAGGGATGAGTGGCTGCAATAGGGACAGAAGGAGGAGGTCCTGTTGCTGAGATCTTGTGTGCTGGAGAATGAAAGGAAAGCCACATCCTGCCCCACCTTTTGCAGGTGGCACCAGGACAGCTGGCTGCGTGGGGTGAAGAGAATGAGAGTGGGAAGGCTACAACTGGACCAGAAATACAAGCCTGCTTCCCTGTTTCTTTCTTGCAGTCCTCCTGCCTCCCTGGCCTCCCTGCTTAGGGTGTGCATCCACTGCAGAGTTAATGAGATTATAACTCCCGCGTTGCTGGTAACTTGTGTCTTATCCACACCCCTATAAATCAGAGATGCTTTTCAACTAGAGCTGGCTGGCCAGCCAAGGAGATGGGCTAGAGTACAACCCCAAGGCTGCTGACATAACTGCTGCAATACGGGTGCAGATTAGCCCCTCTTCTGTGCCGCCAAATCCTCCAGGGTCTTCCTATAATCCCCTCCTTGCCCTAGGTCAGGCAGCATCTCTCCTCCCAGTTCTCTGGGAAAGGGTCTGTAGAGCTCTGCTGTTTCCTTCACGGCCCTTGTGACAGTGGGATAAGCCCCCCAAAGCACGGAGAGGAGCCAGGGAGGCATAACTGCTTTCCTGCCAAGTCAGCTAACTGGAAAGGGGGATCGGACTGTAAAATACATAAGTTAACTCAACCATGCATATGGATGAACCCTTGATGGTGTACACCCTGCTCATCCTTACGGTTGGCTCTTGCAGCAAAAGACTTGGGGAGAGTCTCACAGTAGGCTGCTAGTCCTGCTGTTTCTCATTTCTACTCCCTGTAGGGTTTGGTAGTTGAGCTAGGAAGATTTTGTAACAGTCTGGTTTTGGGTGGTGGCATTGTTGGGTCTTCGTTCCTGTGCAGAGAAAGTAGCACCAGGCTGGAGTCCGCTGAAATCTCACTTATCTGCAAACCATTCCCAATGTATATAAAGGGAGCTAAAATATACAATGAGCTGACCGTTAGCCCCTTGCACCTCGTGACTGTCACTCTAGAATATTCCTCCTCCACCTTTTATTCTCTTTACACTTCTTGATTTTAATTTTGGTAAGATATTGCCACTCAACCCCCCCTTAGCAATAGCTCTATGAAAGCTTCATGGCTATTCACTACTCCCTGTAACCTTGCAACCACGTGTCAATCTCACCACTGTGGCATGCTGCTGTTGCTGTTTCCTGATCTGGGAATAAAGAAGAAGGAGGGATGTGATCAAGTCACTTGGCCTTTGATTCTCCTGTCTGGAGGAAGTAGTGAGAATGATCAAGCTTTTTGGAAGTTTCAGATCTCTTCTTTTCCAGACTTTTTAAGCCTCACTAAAAGTCACTCCTCCAAACCCAATCGGCTTGTTCAACTCAGGTCCTGGTCCTGCAAGGAGCAATTTATGAGTGGACCTCTAAGTTAGCCAGGTCTGCGTGTGGAGCAGGGAAAGGCACCTGAGAGAAACACATAGCAGAATCAGGGCTTGTGTTTGTAACCCTGCAGCATCTTGATAGCTACATCTGCAATTTGAAATCCCTTCTTGTAGTTGTTTTGCTTCCTCTTACAGCCTACTGAAGAGGCCCAGATTTGCTCTCCTACATGAGGGCTACAGCCCTTTTACTAAACAGGAACTTCATGCTCCAACTGAGGAAGAAATAATACAGCTACTTTGTTTCCTAGGTTCTGCTGCTTCTTTTTGTGCACTTCATGTACATGCCTTGCAGCCCTTCTGTCCTCTGATTCCCAATGGGAGTTTGCAGTGATTTGTTATGCTTTTTTGTTTCTGCCTGAGCCTCTACACACCACTTCCTTTGTGCTCCAGTCAGTCCTCGGTAAATTCACTACCTAAAGTAACTAAGTTCTCCAGCACCACATAGTATAACTCTTAATGCCTGTGTTTGCAGTCTCCCCAGCATGCTGCTGTTACAAATAGGCCACAGAGCAGCCTGGAAGCAGGAGGTGCTGGTTGAATTTAACAGAACAATTCTTTCATCCTACTTCTGTTGAATGATCTTTTGTCAATGGCGTCTGGCCACTTGGAGAAACCTTGTCCTGGGTCTGCTTTATTTAATGACATCTCTGCATGATTCTGGCTTGACTTGGGGAAAGTTTGTGCAGTCTGGCATAGAGAAGCAGAGTGAGGCCTTGATCTATCCCTATCCCTCTTCCCACAGCAGTTTCAGCTTGGGCTTTAGAGGCTGAGCTCCCATGTGTTATTGCACTGGAAATGGTCCATCCTCTGCACACCACTTCGTGAAGCGCCCTGCTGCTGCTGTCCATTACTCACTTGATGCAAAGAAAGGATGCAAGGTTGAAGTCACCCTTACTCAGCCTCATGAGCTCAGTTTGGTGTGTGCTGTATGAGACTGTTTGCTTGGAGTCTCACTGGTGCTGCACAGGATTGCACAATTCAGGCTTCAGGAGTTGCCATGTGGGTGAGCATGCACTCTGTGCACTGGAAAGAGCACAGACAGTACCTTGTAATAGCCTTTGTTTCAAGGCTCTGGGGAACATCATAAAAGCCTGTCCCTTTCCTATGTCAGCTATAACTTCCTTTCACGTCACTGGAACACACACACAGTGTGTGGGAGAGGTAATGACAGTGGAAGGAGAAAGTACTCACAATGTAAACATACTTTCACCTTGCAGATAGCAGAAAAGAGCCCAACAAATGGCCCTGCAGGGAAGGGAATCTCCTTCCAACTTGGTGTGTCTGTTAGGGGACAATTTCAGACATTGCCTGCACAAACATTACGTTTTCTGCAGGGCTATCTCGTGCTGCTGGGAGCACTGTTTCTGATGTTGCACTTGTTTACTGCAGCGTGGTGTGGCTTTTGGAATTGCAGCATAGAAATGTCCAAAAGATTTTATTCTTGGTGCATGTCTGACAGAGCTGCTGCTTGTAAAAGTCAGACTGGCCTGTGTTTTCTTCCAGATATTCAAGAAAATTACTTGGAAATGTCATTCTGCAGGAAGTTTTGATTTCTGACTTTTCTAATTAATTTAGGGAGAAAACAGAGGTCCTGGAATTTCCCGAAAAGCAGAATTTCTGTTTTTCCACCAGCTTGACTCAGCAAGAATTTTTCCCACAGGAATTTGGCCATGAGCATTCATACTAGCTAGACAATTTGTTTGAATCTCTGAAGATGGTGAAAGGAAAATAAAAGTATCTCATAAATCCTCACATAGTTTCTGTTTCATGCTTGTGAGCAGAGATCATCTCACCTTTCTCTCTGTTCTCCCATGTAGGTTTCCCGGGAACAACCCATGTAAATTGGTACCTAAGCAAAGGCCAGAGCTGATGGAACTGTGCTCTGTGAATTGTTCCTTGCATACAGCTTCCTCCTTTGTTCCTCTTCATGAATGAGCCTAGTTTTTACAACACAGCTTCTTTGTTGCAATTACACAGAGATCTCAGCCTTTTTCATTAGGAGTGGATAACCAGCCTCCAGAAATACTGTTTTTTCAGGTGTCATTTTTGCTCGTGGGTAGGGAAGGATGGGGTAGAGAGAGTGGGGGCGAGAGGCAGGGAAGTGTTTCAGTGACTATGCACCAGACATGAGAGAATTGCTGGCTTCATCCTGAGCCCTGTATTGAGACCCAGGAGAAAAACTGGAAAGGGTCTGGTCTGTCCTCACCCAGACGGGGCATAAGGACTGAAGTGATGTTGATTTTGTCATACTTCTGTCATTGTGTGGCTCCTTCTATCAAAGTTGCATTAGAAGAACACCTAATTAACATCTTGCCTTGTTTTCACTGTAAAAGTAAAAATCTCGGGGGTCTTTTTGGCTGTGCTGGCATAGATTTGCTGAAACCAAGTAGAGCTCTTGAACTGCTGAAGGCTGTGGCTTAGGGGCAGCAGGAGGTCAGACAAGATGTTCTGACTGGCCCTCTATGGCCTTAAGAGGCTGTGAACCTCAGCTAAAACAATGTTACCCTGAGTCAAGTTCAAAGCCTATGAATTGAGAATTCAAGCCTGAGCCTAGCTCAGTGGAAAGGAGCAAATTAATGGTATTTGATGACAGTGCAAGATGCTACTAGGAAGTTTCCCTGCGTATGCATGGCAAAAGCCAAACAACTGACTGTGTTCATGGCCAAACCATTTATTTTCTTTATGGAGTGAAAACAGAACCTGAAGTGCAATAAATAGCTTCTGAATGGGCCTTCATCTTGGGCTAGTGCAGGAGGTCTGACAATTTAAAAAGCCTGCTGGACACTTAGACTTTGATTGCTGCTGTCAAGGTAGCTGCTGCGTCTTCCATGGTTTCGTAATGGATGTGTCCCCTAAATTTGTGTTTGGGCCTGCACTTTTGGCTTATCTTCTCTGGTGTCCACCTGGCTTTCTTAATGCCCATGGTGTGGTTTCAGTGACTGTAGGGGTGTTCTGTGTGTGGCCAAGAGTGTGCTGAATTGCAGGTGCTGTGCACCTATATATGGAGATAGCTATGTGGGAGCTTGCTGGTGTTTGGACCACTTCCTGGCAGGGCCTTCCTTGAGTTGTGTGGATGCAAACAAAATTCATCCAGGTGACAAAACACAGGTATTTTAGCTAGATATAATAATAGAATAGTTTGGGTTGGAAAACACCTTTCAGATCATCAAGTCCAACCATCAATCCTGCACTGCCAAGGCCACCACTAAACTGTGTCCGTCAGCACCACATCTACAAAGCTTCTAGATACCTCCAGGGATGGTGACTCCACCACTGCCCTGGGCAGCCATGCAAGACTATAGGACGGCTTGGGTTTGGCTGACATTCTTTGAAACAGCTTGTGAACTTATTTGGGGACTTCTTATTTCTCTAATTCATCGGAACAGCAAAACCAGTAACTACTTCTGAATCATTAGTTTAAGTAACAGAAAGGAGACATTTCCTGCCTTCAGTCAGGAGACCTGTCCTTCCTTCTTCATGGAAATCTTGTTCCAAGCTCTTTCTAAAAGATTTTTACTCAGCTACCCCCCAAGCAAATAATCATCCCACCTCAGTCTGTGCTTTCCTTAATTTCTTGCTTTCAACTGGCTGTTGATGCAAGTGATGCCAGGATCAAATTTGCTGTTACCATGAAATACAGAAGAGCCCATAGCTGTGCAAGGAGAACATCCAGGAGAGATTTGAGCAGTGGAGGCCATGGACAAGAAGAGGAGATTAAGACCTGCAGCTAGTGGAAAGGAGAATCTCACAGTTCGAAGGAACAAAGGGGTGGTATGAAGTGCTATCAGATGATACTCCTCTTTACTTCCTAATACCACACTTCTGTTTGTCTCTGAGCCCTGGTAACAACTTCAGGGATCACATGGCTCTTCAAGGCTAGGAAGGAAGTTCTGAACAAGAAAATCTTGCCTTTAAGAAATGATTTCCAAAAAGAGATTCCAGGACAGTCTCAGCTATGTAATATTGCATGCGTGCCAGTTCCACAAAGTTAAAATGGGCTAAGAAATAAGTAGGGCACTTTTTTTTTGCTCTTTAGTTCTTTGGTATGTTCTTTAACTTCTTTCTCCTGCTGATCTGGAAGCATAGTTTTGTTTTAACCCATGCTTTGTGAATTTCTGCATGCTTTTGATGCCCAAATAGAACATTATAACTGTGAGTGGTTAGATCTGATTTAAATATTCTGTATGTTCAAGTGTAAATAACATGCCAACCATGGCCAGCATTCTCCACATCTGTCACTCTGGACTGTCAGGAATGAGAGATGTTTCTTTCTCCAGAAGCAGAAGGCCTTCACTGACGTCAGGACTCTGTGTAGTCCAGAAGGGAGAAACAAGTCACCAAGACTGGTCATTATTTTCAAGGATGTTATTTGGTGGGGTCCTCTTGACTTACTTCCCACCCAGTCTCTGCTGCTCCTCTGCTCTCATCACAGGGCAAAGCAGAAAGGACAGAAATGTTTCTCTTGTGTCTGAACTCACAGAAATTTGGATGGGTGCCTAGATGGGATGGGTTTGGGATGATCCCATTCTGCATTACGATTCCAGGCCGGGCAGCGTATGCTCTTACACTGCGTGCTCCCCTCCATGCTGGGATACTCAGATTCACTGCTTGGAGGACTTGAGTAATGTGGTACAGATGGTGTAGTCTACTTGGGTCTTGCTCTTGTATGGTTCCCGTCACCAGAGTATCTGAGCACCATGTCTTATAAAGCAGAGGAGATAATAACAAAAGGATCCCTGGTTATTATAGTCAGGGCGGTGCTGACAAGTGCATGTGTTAACATCCTTTTGTCATTGCCTAGGGTGCAGAGATGCCTACCCTGGAGACTCCAGAGGGAAGTACATCCTTTGCTGGGCTTTGCATTCCCTACACTGAACGGTTCCTGTAAATGAGAGAGATGCTTAGGCCCTGATGACTCCTAGGCTTCTCTAAAGGACACAGACAGGTCTGCTTCCTAGTTTCACAAAAGACACCTCAGGGATCACAGGCAAGTAGACTGCTTCTCAGGAGGCTGAATGTTGCTCTCTAGTACCCTCTAGGGTTCAGAAGACACAGGTCCTGGGAACTCATGGATGTGGGATGGAGTCCACAGGAGCAGAGCTACGGGTTGTGCAAGAGGGCAAAGGAGACACACTGGTCACCTCTCAACTACTCTCTTCCAAAGGGCTCTGAAGTAGTATCTTCCACAGGGATGTAACTTGTTCCTGTCTTGTAGGCTGGGCCCGAGGTCCTTGTATCACCTCTGTCCCACCTACAGGGCTGACCCATGCAGCAGATGGGAGGGAACCACTATCCAGCCCACAGCCAAGTTACTGAATCACAGCATTTAGAGGCAGAGGCGTGGCAAGGGTACTTGGGCTAAATCCCGACTCTAAAACAATGAGATTGAGGGGTCTTTATTGTCCATCACAGTGCAGACAATAATATTTTTGTTACCAGAGCAATTACCAGTGGGATGTGGGGACAGCAGCCCTCTATGTACCACAAGGCACAAGAAAATATTGCTCAAAAGTTGTGTCATATTTTTGGATTGCTACTCTGATTTATTGCTTCTCCCTGCCCCTGGGGATGTGGTGCTGAGGCAATCCAGGAGTAGGGATGCTTCATTTTTGAAGCACAGTCAGGGCTGGACTGTCAGCATTATTTGTAAACACTTCTCCTCATCAAGAATAAAAGCCACTTATCCTGCAAACAAAGCTTGTTCAACTGTAGGCCCCTGACTCTGCCTCTTCCCACCTCTCCTCTGTTTCCCAAGAAGAAGATAAGCTTAATCCTTTTAATATTTAAATTATAGGGTAGGTAGCTTTTCAGTCCTTCTTTCCCTTTTCTTGTGTTTAGACTAGTAGCCATGAGCCCAACTCTAAGCTTCTCCACATTCAGTCCTTCCCAGGAAAAGCAGGTGGGAGGTGTTCCCAGGAAAATTTAGTCTGGGCTTATGGCTTTTCAAAAGATCTCTACGAACTAGCTCTTTTCCTTTGCAGGGTCTCCAGGGGCAAAGTCTGCCTCTGGTCTGTGGGAAGGATCTTCTGGGAGGGAGGTCTGGGGGGAAAGAGAGACGGAGTGCCTGGGAGGAAAGTGGCAAGAGGTTTTGGCACAGGGGTGGAGGGCACTGCAGTGGGGTGATCTCAGCCCCTGCCAGGAGGAACCCCACATGCCACCAGCAGGACTTATTTGGCTGTATTCTTTAAGGGATTTAGATCAATGGGCTGTGTCCTTGAAAATAAGTAGTTGTTGTGGTATCCTTTCAGTGGGGCTAAGCGAGGGAATTAGTGAAGCTGCAAAGAGCCTCCTCCTGCCCTGAGGAAAGAAGAAGAGAGAACTGTTGCTTATCCTAGAGGTATTCCAGTTCTCATGGTTCTGGGAAGCAGAGGCAAACATGCAGCTGGGTCTCATTTGTGTGAAGGGCAGCTTGGAGAGAAGGAGGAAGGCACAGTGGAGCACAGCAACCTAAAAACTCAGTGAAAGCTGGGGTGCAACACAGGGCAGAGTGTGACCTGGCGTGACCAGGAGCAGACCACTCCACTCACTTCCCTGCCATGTCCCTCAGTGAAGGATTTATCAAGGTGTGAAAGGCCCTGAAGTGTAGCAGGAGGCAAAGCTGGGCCTAAGCCCTGAAACTAGAGAAATTAGCTGCTGAAGAGGAGGGAAGCAATAACCAGAAAGAGCTTGAAACCATGGAAACGGGTCTCCCTCCTCCTTCCCTTCACTCCCATCTGTATTTCCCAGAATAGACACTGAACTCTGGTTTCTTTTGATGTGACAGACACTTGGGTCAGAGCAGCTGTGAGTGAAGTGGTCATTGCCAGGCTAGGTGAAGCAAAGAAATGAGACACTAAAGGTCTTCCTTGCTCCACCTCCTGAAGCCATCTAATTATCTAGAGGCAAATTAACAGTCTTGCTCCAGGTCACCCTCAAAGTCAGAGCCACGGATTAGTATGAAGGACTTACAGGCAAACAGCCTAACTTTCAACATCTCCTGCTTATCTAGTTTGGTGCCAGGGGTTCATTTTCTCAACTACAGATCTATTGGCCTTTCAAGCAAAATCCTGACGTCTTCACTTGGCTTTAGGATTTCCCCCAGGAATTTGTTTTTAAGTGCATACAGACCCCACTGCCCATATTGCAGATCCAGTAAGATTTCAGCAGCCACTCCACCCACTGCTGTTCACATGCATAGGGAAAACTCTGTGCCCTAAACTTTTAAGTTTGGTGGGGCTGAGGAGTGTAGGCATGAATGGTGGAAGACGGATGAGAGTGTTGCTGGGTACAGTGAGGTATGGAGCATAACTGATGAGGGAAAGGGCAGCAGGATAAGGGACAGAGGGGAGTGGAGGAGGAGAGTGAGCATGTATATGTGGAAACAGATAATGCAGCTGGAGATTATATGAGGGTCTTTTTGATTAAGTCTTCAGAAGCAGTGTGTTCATCCATAACTACTGAAAAGGATCAGTTATGCTCATGTAATATTTGAAGAGGAGGATGGAATTGATGGGCATCTTGCTTGAAACCAAACAAGGGGAACACTGGACTCCTAAGAAGGGTGATCTGGAGTTACAGCGGCTACACAGTAATGCAGTCATTGTCCCTACATATGTTTACAATGATAATTTTATCAATCCACTTTCTGGGACTAACCCAAACTGTTTTCTGGGGACCGTAAATCCTCCATTTCCTCTGCTTGGGTTGCACTAGCCAAACACTAAGCAGAAGATTTGTTTGACCACAGCTTCTCTGTCCCACTAAAAAAAAAGAAATAATTTGTCTTCATCCTGATGCACTGCAAACTGTATGCTACTACCAAGACAGAGAAGCACAGTCTGGGTAAAAAGCTTTGCACTCGTTCTTCTCCATTCCCGAGTGTGAGATGCAAAGAAAAGGAATCTCCTTCTGGAGGGGTGAAAAGATAAAATCAAAGAGCCATGAAACAATCTGCAGATGAGATGGGATACAGTGACAGATGTCTCCATTATCAAGTACAGAGGAAATGTTCATCCTAGAGATTATTGGGTGGACACACATGGATATGTGCTTTAGGATGTACCAGATCCTCCATTGATGACAGACGAATATCTAGATGGAATAATTTGTAGTTAAATGAGGTTCCCAACTGAGGAAAGTAGTTTTCACTGTGAGCAAGGAAGAAGATGACTCTCTTGCTTACCTCAAAGACTCTGGCACTCAAGAGAGGTAATGAGAACAAGGAGAGCTCCTGCATACAAAGACAAACCTAACATCTTAAAACAGCCCAGATCACACTCTGTTCTTGGCAGTGCTTGAGCTTCAGCTGTGTTGAGATCAGGCTCAGCTGCACCCCTCTGCAGTAACTGCTAGTGCAGATCTGCAGCAAGCGCAGCGCTGGGAGCTGCCGAGGAGCACGGCCCCTTAGATGGACGCTCAGGTTGCAAAACGCCATCCTGAGCCCACCCGTTGGCTCCAGGAAGCTTAGCCTACCAAGTGCTTTCAAATGCTTTCATCATGAGAGACACAACAGGGGGCTGAGGAAGAAGCCTGTGGTCACACTAACCTGTGCAAGCTGGGGATCTGTGGAAAATATTATTTCTGGTGTGTGGAAAGGAGGCCTTCCTTTTTGCAGTGGTATTTCTGGCATAGTTACAACCCCAGAAGCAGCAGAGCACTCCTGGCTGGAATGTTGTGGCACCTTGATACTGGAGAGAGCAATAAAAAGCAGCTAAAAAGCTCTGTTTTATGTAAAAGCAAGCACATGCTATGGGTGCCCTGCCAAGTCAAAATACAACCGGGTTTATGGCCTTGTTTGTTTGTTGACATTGTGTGATCAGGACAGAGAAGAAAAATGGGAAGACGGAACGATCTGCTTGTTTTTCAGCTAGAAACAGCGAAGTCTTTGCTTTGGGGTCTTCCCTGATTTTGGTGTATGTTTCAGAACCAACAGATATCTTTAGTCTAAATTTACAGAGTGAGTATTAGCAAAGGTATTATTCTTTTCCTATGTTTATTAGGTGCCAGTATTAAGAAAAATAAATTAGCCCTTCAACTTCAAATGTTTACATGCTATTCTCTTTTTCTTGTGATGTAAGAACTATTGATACTTCTCACACCATCTCTTGATTTTCAGGTTATAAAGTCTGAGTACGAGAATGAAGAGAGATCACTCCTTTTAAAAAAGCTATGAAAACATTATTGAACATTTGCCTCTTAAAGTCTATAAATTCAAACATCTTTTCTTTGCAGGTCAGCTTTAAAATATTCTTAAAAATGATTCCATAATACAGAAATTTAGAAGAAGAATCACATTCGGAGACAATCAGAGACTTTGACCAGTTGTTTTTCCTGGTTTTAATTCCCACTATCCTTTTTTTCTACATATTCTTTCTGTTCTGTTTTTGAATTCCTTGTGGAGGTCAGACATTTGAGGCATCCAATTCTGATGGAACGCTGTGGAACTAGCAATGAGGCAAAAGTGAGAGCAGTGACATCATGGGAGAAACAGATGGTGAGCGCCGATGAACTTCTAAGAAACAAAGATACTTCTGCCAATAAATGTTCCTAGAGAACAAGAAAAAGAAAACTGAGAAAAACAATTTTAGTTCATAATGCAAAGAAGGAGTGCTTGGAAATTACTCCTTACCAGTCTGAAAGGAAGAACAACTAGTGTCATGGAGAGCTTTTTGGATTCCATTAGGCCTTTGACTCAAGGTAAATCAAAGCAGTGTTGAATACTGGGGGAGCAGAAAGAAGAAGGTCATTCAGGGTGCAAAATCTCCCAGACGCTTCCACATTATTAGGAAGGTAGTGCACAGCAAGCTCACAAAAAAAACTTGCACTTTGCTTAGGCATCTTAAGAAAATTTGCTTTTGGGTAACAAGAGTCTTCACACCAAACCAGCCTTTTCAGTTATGGGGTGATATTGGTGCCTTTAATAACCTTGTTGAGGTGATGACATTGTGCAAATGTAGCTAAATTTGAAAAAGGATATGGATAAAATGACAGTCAGCTCTGCTATTAAAGAAAGGAAAAAAGCAGGCATCTGCACAAATGGTTGTCTGTTGTCTTCTAGTGTGAAGAACATAAATAAATGATTGGACTAGGGAGGGCAGTGGCAAGACTTTTGAGTTTGTACCTTCTGTCATAATCCTGACATTGCTCTGGTGTCTAAATATGGGAGCATTTTGTAATTACAAGCTTGATTAAAAACCTGCTACCTAGAGTTGCTGGACTGTCTCAGGCCGCATTGTGGGAGGGAGTCAATGCAATGTCTACTCTTGATGTGATTTGGAGGGGGTCTGAGCATAGCCTCCTGTCATGAGGTGAACAAGTAGAAATCTGACTGGTGACAAGCTGCAAACTGTGCTAATGAAGGCAACTGAGTTGAAATACGTTCTTGATATGAATTTAGAGATGATGAAGTATCTTGCCTGACATTACTTTGGGAAAACGTGAACCAGCATTATGGAAGACTGCATCTTATTGGCATCTGCTCAATGACACCAGACAAGCAGCTCTTCTCTCAAATGGAGTTTGCTGTGAAGTAATTTTCCCTCTTGCTGAGACAGGGCAACTTGATTCCACTGATGGCAGCAGAAATACTTCAACTGAAGTTGTTGGGTTTGAAGCTGAGGCTCAAACATCAATTCAGGTATGTGAATGGATACCACTCCCAGGCAAGGAGTACAGGGTTGTGATTCCTTCACAGAAAATCCACTTCTTTATTTTCTATTAGTATTTGATCACATCATGGAAAACACATAGATGTTGCTTCATGCACTACAAAAGACCTAGAGCCCACTGCCTATTGAAGTGCCTTTGTATTAGGCACTTTGAGGACCATACACTTTCATCTCTCTTAACTTTTGATGTTTGTTTGAGCTTCTACTTCAGGCAATCTTTATAGCCAATGGAGAGAGACAGGCACTTCTAGGACTTGGTTCATCTGTGTGCTTTTCAACATCTACCTTAAAATGAGATTACACATGCCTCAGAATGCTTGTTTCTCTATGCTGACTGTTAAAGTAAGTCTAGACGTCTAGCTCTGATGTAAATGCCAACATCTGGACAGGTTTATCCCACCAGCAAAATGTCCCCTGGTAAAATCCAGAGCAATTACTTTGTTCTCTTGAAAGGACAAACAGCTAAATCAAGGGTGAGAGCAGAGAAGAGTGAGAATTATGAGAAAGTGGGGACAAAATTATAAAGTTATCAAATTCCTGCACCAGTTCAGGGCTGGTAAGGAACAGAATCAGTGCAGAAGCCTGGGTCATCCTCTTATCTATGGATTTGGTGGGAAGAATTTATAGATTTCAGAGGGAGGAGATGGGAGGATCTGAATGTTTGGATATGGTTTGTAGAAATAAGCTAGTAAGTACTGGCCCTGTATGTAAATGAGCTTATCCCATTAACCTAAACTCTGTGATAGTGCTCAGGCTTTAAAGCATGAGCTGTTACATGCAAAGGATCTGTACATTGTAAACAAATAAAAAATAAATAAAAAAAAATGCAATCATGTTTTAAGGAAAGCAGAGCTGCTGTAGGTTAGGTCATCCACTGACAACTGTCCTGCTTATCCACAACAGGAGCAAAAGAGCAGTGCTAGGTGCTGTGTCACCAAAGAAGACCACTTCTTTTATCAGTTCCCCAGAACAAAGGAGCCTATAGATAGCTTCTTTCTCACATACTTGAGAACACTTGACAATTTTTTCATTTCTTTCTTTTCTACCTCTGCTCTTGCATCAAGCCAACAGGACACTGAATTCTGTCTCTTTAAATGATCCCTTAAGATATTGTAGCTGCAGAGTTGCTGAACTTGACCAAGACAGCACAAACATTATTTGGTGTTGACTCGTATGTATAGAAGCATTTTTCTTCTTCTTCTCTTAAAAGTTCCCTTTAAACATTAAGGATGCATCTGTTCTGAAATTATCAGTGTCCTGTTGCTGCTTGTAAAGGCCATTACTATTTTGTGTGAGGAACACTCTCTGTGTGACTGCAGTGTGTATTTATTACTGAGTTTTCTGCTGCAACAAGTCAGTTAAAATTCCTGTAGTGTAAGGAGTAAAGTATCAGTATGACTGGTTGAAAGTCAACCAGCAAGAAATGTCCTATGTGGATGTATTCATAGATGACTTGCTATAAAATACAACACAAAATATGAGCAGAAGAATGTTGCTATAATTAAAAACAAAGGACTGAAAGCAAGAATATCTGGTTTCCAAGTCAGTTAAAATTCCTGTAGTGTAAGGAGTAAAGTATCAGTATGACTGGTTGAAAGTCAACCAGCAAGAAATGTCCTATGTGGATGTATTCATAGATGACTTGCTATAAAATACAACACAAAATATGAGCAGAAGAATGTTGCTATAATTAAAAACAAAGGACTGAAAGCAAGAATATCTGGTTTCCGCTTTCAGCTGTGTCACAGACGCTCTGTGTAGCTCTGGATGGATCACTTCTCTTCCTGTGTGTTTCCCCATCTGGAAAATGGTCTAATGATACCTTCAAAAAAGGTGCTTGAGGAGCACGACTCATTAATATTTGTAAATATCCAGGGATCAAAGGACCTGTAGATATACAATGTAATGTATTATTATACTGCTCTTCTTTGCCAGTTTCCCTTCTCTGTTAAGGATGAGGTCTTTGAATTTATTACTTTTGACTCAGGAAAATCTCCCCATGGGACTCTGTGTTTTTATTGACTCCAGATGAAGTTTTCTCATGTTTACAAATAAGGAGATAACTTACTGATCTCCAGTGCCCACCATGCAAGCCCGCCCTGGGATCTGGCTCCCCAGAGTGGTTCTCCCTGGTGCATGGCAGTAAGCAAAATGCCACATTTCTGGTGAGAAGAACTAGTTTTCTTCCTGATAGCTGGACAGCTTCTGTGGGGCTAGCACATAGGGAGGTGCCCTGAGTGGGAGTTTCAAGAGTAAGCAGCACAAGGCAGGCACAGAGACCTCAGCTCTGCCGTGAGGAGTGGTTATGGCTACAGATATGTTGCAGACCATGTTATAATATTGTTCATGAAACGACTGGTCCTGTTCTCCCTGTCCTGGGATGCAGACAGTTTACAGGTCTTCTTACGAGGCAAATCACTTCTGCAGCTGCACTGCTGTGGGGATCTTTCAGAGCCAGAAGAGCCAGAGAGCAGCTCCTGCAAAATGTTTTCTCTAACTGAAGAGAATGTATCACCAAAATGGTCTTGGAAATACTATCAGGGTTATAAACTTCCAGCTATTGGAGTGTGTGAGAGAGTCTGAATGGGCTGGAGTCCACTGGTAGATAACAATTCGAGAGAGTGATTCTACATAGTTGCGAAGTGTTTAATCAGTCCTTAAAAGACAAAATTTACTTAAAAAATTACTTAGTGTTATTTTGTTCTTGGGGGACAAAGAGTTTATAATCTGGTAAGGTAAGCGGGTAACACTTACTGAAATACTTATGTCTTTTGGAGGTGAATGGAAACTGTGTTTTGCTAAAAATGAAGTACTTGAGCATTTTCAGATACAACTGCATTTCTCCAAATGCACCATACAACACACTAGAGAAGAAAGAAGTGTGATGGCCTAAAGCCAACATTGGCTAAATTAGGGACAGAACTTTTACTCAGGGGAAAACTGCTTTAGTTTTGGGTAATATTTTTTTTTCAAATTATTATTCAAAAATGTTATCTTCATGGGAACAAGAGGTTGCAGGAGAGGCCAGGGCTGACCACTTTGAGCAGGAAATTATTAACGATTCTTATCTTCTGGAATTTGAGTAGATTTGGTTGGTGATCTTTATAGAACAATATTTATCTTTCCCTGGTGGACTTTCTCTTTGTCTCCACCAGCTACCAGAATTATAACCTGGTGTTCTGCATGAGTGGTCTTGTAACTGTGAGCCAAGGGACCCAGGAGTAAAGACAAAAGAATTACAGTTACAGTTGGCAAATTGTGAAGACTTTTTGTTTAAAGGCTGGATGGTAATCACAGGAGATTGGGTTTTGTGTTTACTAATGGTCCTTCACTCCCCTTTCCCATGTGAGTCTTTGCCTGTACAGGGCTGCAAAAAATTGCATGGAGTGAGACCTTCTTTTTTTATATCTTATTAATGTGAGTTAAGATTTCAGTGTTTTTTTTTCCCTCCCGCTGTTTATGCTGCTTCTGTATTTACAAAGGAGAGGAAAAACACAAATGTTCTTTGCAGGTCATTTGATGTTTCAGATTTTCTCATTCAAATTGGTGTCTTCCTCAGCCTCTCAACTGCCATGGGCAAAATTTCTAATTTTCTTTTCTTCCTACACGACCTTATCTGTCCTTCCTCCCTGTGCTATCTTGCCCCATGAATACTCCAGAATCTATATGTTTGTACGACTTCAACTATTTTTCTTACACTATCTTGAGCTAGTTCTGCTGCATATGCAATAGTAAACAATGATAGCACAAACTGATGGCGTTTTTTACTCTTTGTATATAAATGTGTCGAATCCCAGTTGCTGGGAGAAGTTGCTCTTCGCTTCCCTGCTTTAAAACTGGTGGTGTTGTATGGGCTAACAGCGTGAGAAGTGTCCTACCATAAAGGAAATTGGTGCTGGATTCCTCACTAGGTAGGCCAAAGATACACTAAAAAATCAACTTATCGCTAGTGGGGCTGTGCTGTCCCTGTTACAGCAAGGTCTGTGCTCCCTTACTGCTCTGTTCAGAGTAGTTTGGTGGTGGTACGTGGCCCACAGACCAGACCACACGCTAGCCTGTGGTGTTGGTAGGCATGTTGGAGTCCTTTTGCACGAAAGCCTGGGCTATGTTTTCCCTGGTGAAGCAACTTCTGAAACAGAGAGTAGGTTGGGGTGGGAGGGGAACTTCAGCTAGAGATGACAGGGTTATTCTGGCAGAAAGATACTGCCAGAGAGATGGAGGTATCCCATGGGCTACTTGAGCCTCAGCTCTGTCCAACAGGAGTGTAATCCTGCTTTTCTTCTTTGGGGAATAGCAGCCTTGCCCCAAAGTTCTTTACACAAAGAAAATGCTCAGAGTAACTTCAGTGTGCTCGGGGTCAGGCCTTCTAATGGCCTGATGGGATCTGGGGAGCACAAGAAATATGAGGTGCAAGGCCAATTGCATTTCACTCTGGAATCTTTCCATCTTCTCGCAGCTAGAATACATTCCCTGGAAAGCCCAACTCCAAATGCCTCTCCATTAGCCGCATGTTAATTATTACCAGCTATCTCAGAAATGGAAATCTTCGCTCATTTTTCTCCTTAATCCCTATCTTCAGCAGAGAAGTCCTGTCTTCAGAGGGTGGCTGGCAGGAGGGGACAGACCATTCCTTTGAGTTAGTACTCCCGTAGCGGGCTTCTTAGCAATAACAACAACCACCATACCAAGAAGTTAATTTTTAGCAATCTGCTTCTGCTGGGGTTATGACCCTGCTGTCAGAGGGTGCAGGTAACGGGGCTGGAGCTTCCACTTCCAGCTCGGAGTCCTGCGAAACAGGAGGTAACATCCCAGCTAATGACATTCCTGTTTGCACCCGGGCCCTACAGCCTCCGTAGCTCTTGGGTGCTGTTGAACCTTCCCTGCAGTGGGGTTTGCAGGCAGAGAGAGGTTGCCTTGGCTTGGGTCACCGTGTTTACACGGGCTTTGTTTTCCTGTTACAGAATACTCTTTTTCTCGATTACATGATACAAAGTGAGATTAAAGTCAAGTGAAATTTCTGGCCAGTACAAGAAAGATGTCGATCCTAAGGAAGTCCTGCTAGAATCAGCCAAATAAAGGAGCATTCCTCACTGCTCCCCGCATCCAGCCGGAAACTCATGCCCTGTCGAAACACTTGGGTGAGGGACATCAAACCTCCCGGCCCAGCAGCGGGTGCCACGGTGACCCTTCCCTGTGCCTCCCCTCCAGACCGGGGAGCAGCCCGCGGAGCAGCGGGGCCGCGCCCGGGCCGGGCTGCGGGGCGGGGCTGCGGGGGCAGGGCCGGCAGGGGGCGCCGACCGACGGACCGACCGACAGCCCGACCGACAGACCGACTGGCCGCGGTCTGAGGGCTTGGGCGCTGCTGCAGGAGACGGGAGGCTGCTCTGGGCCCCTTCCCTACTCTGCCACAAACCTCGGGTGTGCCCCGGGCAAGTTGTTTACCGCAGGAGTTGCCTTCACCTGCTGGAAAGTTGCCTTTAGCTGCCCCAAAAATTTGCCTCTGGCTCAAGCCTGAGGCAGTTGCGTAGTTGCCCTCTGAAGCTCTCATGTAGAGAGACATGAGCATCTTTCAGGGCACCCAGAGGGTCTTTCTCCAGAGACATTTCTGGGGATTTAACAGTAGGAGCAAGGCTGGGGGAGAGTGGAAAAGTGGGCACAGTGGGACAGGAATGGAGCTGGAGGGAGCCAGGAGTGGCCTGTGAGAGTCTGAACCTCACAGAAAGGAGGAGGGAAGGTAATGAAGCAGTCTGCTGCTTCTGGCTACAGAGATGAAGAAGGAGAAGAGGCCATCAGGAAGAAAATCAATGCAATGACTGACCAGCAGAAAGGGATGAATCTCTATTGCGATGAGAGCAAGCAACAAATATACCCAAAGAATCCATCAAGTTTTGTAACAGATTCAAAAACAGAGTCAGGGACCATGGTGACCATCTCATCTGATTTATGTAGCACCTGCCAAAGCATCTTCCTGAGTTCTTTCCTGTTGGAATTAAGGAGAAACATTCAAGCTATTTTCTAGAAAACAAATGACTGAAGGACTTCTAGCTTTCTAAAAAGTCAACAGTTCCTTTTATTTTCCTCAGCTGTATTTTTGCCTCATTTCTCATCTCCAAGATAGCCTCGCATAATTTCCCCCCATTGGCTTTTTAAAATGTTTGCAACTGCTAAACCAAAGAGGACCATTTGTTATTGCATTGCTATCTCCAGTGTAAGACTATTATATGCCATGATCAAATCACCCATGACCTTCTCTTTCATCCAAAAAACAGACTGTGTCCTGGCAGCTCTACTCCATGGCATCTTTTCCAGTGCTGCAGTCATCCTCTGGCTCTTCTCAGCACCACCCTAACTCCTCCCCACCCACCCAGTGATCCCAAGCAGCAGTTGTCTTGGTGCTGAAGGCTGGGATAATGCAACCTCCCTTTTCGTGTTAAATATTTCCTGTTTTGCAGCACCCAGACAGATACATCCATGGCCTCCAAGTCCTCTTCAGATTTCTGGTTTGTTTGGGTAGAAACCCCCTTCTAGTAGCAGGTCTCCTGCTTTCTTCCACAGCCGTGAGTTATATATTTCTGCATTAAAATGCATTGTGTTTGCATGAGCCCAGGCAATCTGTATTGTTCTGCACCAAAGACACATCCTTTTCCTTACTTAATCGTTTCCTCCTTGTGCCACCTTCAGACTTCAACAGGAATTATTTCATATTTCTTTCTGAGTTGAATTTGAAGGAGCTGGGCCAAAAGCACCACCTGCCAAATGGTGACTCTTCACTTACAGTATCACTTCCTCAGAACTACTAGTTAGCCAGTTTTTAATCCATTTAATAAGATCTATGCTTATTTTATATCATCCTATGGCAGGAACTAAAGTGGCCTGAAGAACTCCAAGCAATTGAAATCAGCCCTGTTACCTCTGTCAAGCAAACTCACTCGTAAAAGCTGTCATTACTCTAACTAGATTACTTTTCTACATATCTAGCTAGGTTCACTAGTGTGAATTATGCTATCTCCTTTAATTCTTTCTTACTAACTGAAAAGCTCAGGAACAGAGGCCCCACCAGCTCTCTGGGCATCTTGCTGCAGTGCCACACAACCTTCTGTGTTTACTCATTGTCGTATCGGTTCAACATCACCTTGTTTCTGTGCCTCTGAAAACATGTTGAAGCCCCTCAGAGTCTTTTTCTGCCAGCTCTTTTTAATGCTTTGCAGAGGTTTTTTTTTGTGTGTATTTAATCTAAATTGCTGCCTTCAGGTTTCTTACACTCCTCTTAAGTTCTTAAAAATCTCCATAGTCCCTATTGGGAAGGAAATACATGTCGTCACTGTCCAAAGTCTACAACAGTCATATTTGTTAGCTACATCTGTATCATTATTTGATAACTATTTCACAACTATTTCCACGAAGAAACAGACCCGAATTGTTTTATGATATCCTTTGTTTTGACTCTGCTTGAATAAAGCTCTTACTGCCCTTAAATCTACTGTCCACAAATATATTTCTTTCCTTTTGCTCCCCCTTTCAATTTTCTAAAGTTGCAATCAATTATCAGTCAAATGAATTCTTGCTCCAGCTTGTCTCTTTCCTCTCCTATCAATGTACACACAGATCCATACAGAGAACACAGCACCTACATATTTAGTTTTTGTGACTGCTTTATTTTTCCTCCAAACCAGCCTTCTTTCTCAATTGTGATATTTCAGCACCAATGAAAATATTCAGTTTCCCAACTATTGCATTTCTTCTGTTTGCATTTCTCTCCCAACTGATTTAGCTCAAAGCTGAATTGTTTTCAGCTTTGGAAACTGGCCCTTTTAAAACTCCAGGTTTGCACATTAGCAGTTTGGACTTTATTCTGTTTGCCTGTAACAAGTCACATTGAGTCATGCTCATTTGACTCTTAACTAATCAATAATTCATTTTTAGTTCTGTAGTTAGTAGTCTTCATCTAGCGCAGAATACCAATAGGAAATGAGTTTCCACCAAATGAAGGTGTTTTGGAAGGTCCAGTTGAACCACTCCTACCCTGCTCTGCCTGCAGATGTGTGCCAGCTACTGTGGGATCACCTCCCACATTAGCCTGGGTGTTACTCGTGCTGGTCAGGGTAAAATATGCACGAGTCACAAGTCTCCTGGGATGCAACTGGCTGCTTGGCTCTCAGTCCTGCAGTGCTTTGGACTTGGACATGCTTTGGTGCCTTTGGGACAGGACCAACTAGCAATAAACTGCTCTGGATGATTTTTTTCCCACTTGTCAGCAGGTGTCTGTAATGACAGAGCACAAGCCATATTCTGTAAGGTGGCACCAGTTGCTGTGCTGGCTGGCCTTAGCTGTGTGCTTGGGTGCCTGGGGCTAACTGTAGTCCAGCAGCATGCAGAGACCTCCACATGGCCCGTGTTCTGTTTTGTGTCTGGTTTCTGCTACTTGTCTGTGTCTGGTGAGGAGATTGCTGCTGCATTGGGGGCCTGCCTCAGTGGTGACCCCATCGGAGACCTTTGTTCTCCCAGGTCGCCTGATATGTACTGGTGGGATGCCAGGAGAGAAGCACCAGCATGATTCTCCTAGTACTCCTGAAGCCAAGATGAGCTGCAGACCTAGGAGAGCAGGTGGCCAGCTGAAGAGCTGCTCTCTGAAGCACATGTGCATGTTGTAGGAGAAAATGCAGCTCAGGCAGCCTCTCCAGCAGCTTAATGAGTCTTGACTCATCCGCGTATGCCAAACATTCAACCCGATGAAGTCGGTGCTGGCTGATGCCATTCCCACTGCTCACTCCAGAGCAAAGTGAAAGACAAGTGTTTTTGACCAAAGCCTGGTGTCAGCCCCCAACCACCGGCCTCATCTCTCTGCACCATAGGATGCTGTCCAGCAGCAAGGCCAGTCTGCACATGGCCTGCACCTGGGTCAAAGACATCGGTTATTAAATAAGACAACCCCCTTGGCAACCACTTTGTTCTCTAAGGTGGAACCTTGGGCTTCCCAATATCTCCAGTGTGATAGGAGGGCTCTGTTACATCATGAACTGATGGGTTCTTCCCATGAAATCCTCCAGGCATGGTCCCCTTGAGTGAAAGGCTACAGACCTTCTACCAGCTGCTTCTCATGCAGCCTCTGCTCCATCTCCTCACCTGTGCACTCTCTGTGCAGACCAGCCTTGTGTGCCTAGACCTCTCCTCAGTCCCAGGCAGGGCAGGAACAGGAATACATAGACAGCAGAAGTGTTCATCAGTGAAAGACCTGAAGTACAGAACGAGTAAGGTATTTCTGTTCTGGAAGTCATCTTTTCCCTTCAAAGACTGCAAAGCCATCTTCCTTCCCAACAGAAATGGCCAGCTAAATCACAGGCCTGGGTACTGCTTCAGCAGAGCTTTGCAGCTGGAGTAATTCACTATTGCAGGATCCCTCTGGCTGAGTACGCCAGAACAGCAAAGGAACAAAGCAAACTCCCCAAGTGAAATACAGTGAAATGGGCAAGTGTACAAGGGGGACAGCAAGTGTCAGAGATGGGACTACTGGCCTCCAGGGCAAAGCTAGCTAGCCAGTCATGGGGTTACATGAAACATACTGATTCTTGCATTGAGTCTGCTGCCTGGCTTCGTTTGCTTAATTGTTTGTTTTCACTGGGTTGTGCAATACTTTTCGTTGAAAACGGGATTCGGCTCACGTTATTTCACCTAACTGGGCTGATGTTGAGTGAAGCAAAAGCTGTTTTGCTGACAGCCCTGGTCCCCAGCCAGTTCCATGTACTCAGGATGTTGCCTCAGAAAATGATTGTCTTGTCCCGATGTCAGGCGTGTCCTGGATCCCCAGCACAGCACTGTGCATAGCAACTGGAGACGTACAAGCCAACCTTCCAAAAACTGCTGGCACACAGCTCCATTGCCATACAGGTATTTTGAATGGGAAGAAGGGGCTTTTCCCATCCAAGCTTCAGGGTTATGAGCACTAACAGGTAAAGTGTGTTAAGCATTTTGTTCTGGGTAGGGAGGGTGTTTTGGGGCTTGTGAAACTCCTGGGGGGTAGATGAGAAAGGAAGATGGGAAGAAATGGCGTGCTGTTATTTCTAAATGGGGAGGGAAACTTTATCCCAACTCGGCTGACTTGTCTTGTAAACTGGTTGGCTCTGG
The DNA here is from genome assembly GCF_000747805.2 of Chaetura pelagica. Lineage (NCBI taxonomy): Eukaryota > Metazoa > Chordata > Aves > Apodiformes > Apodidae > Chaetura > Chaetura pelagica. Next base: position 2,112,408 of record NW_009952106.1, on the reverse strand, counting down.
AAACAGGCTATCCAGATAGAAAGGCATTGCTGTAAGAGTTATTTTGTGGCTCACTTTCAGGGAAAACAAACTGCTAGCTACTTCATAGCGAGTTTTTTTTTAGAGCAAGGACTGTGTATTTCCCTCTACCAGGAAAGCAGCTTGCTCTTCCTGAGTGCTACTGTCTTCATATTGTAATGGTAAGAGAGCATGACCCTGTGCAGGTCTGAAGCACTGACCTGATGATCCTGTGCTGCCCTGCAACATGATGCGGATGGATAAGATGTGAGTGGGTAAGATGCTAGTCCACCCACAGCGTAACTCTTGTGAAAAGTCCAGGAAGGGGATGGGGTAAAGCTGCTCTGTATTTTTTTGCTACCAGGTTAGAGACAATATGCTAGATTCACTGGAGATTTTCAAATTCACATCCCTTCCTCTGTCTGTTGTCCTTTGGAAGAGTTATTATTGCCCCCTGGGGAGAAAAATAATATATATGGGAACAGAGTAAATATTGAAAAGCAACTTCTCTATCAAATTATAGATGTTAGAAGTTAAGCTCTTTGACCTAGAGCTTAGTTCCAGAAAACCCTCTTCTTTTTAGATGAGCAGAAAATAAGCTGGAAATTATGAAATTGATCATATGTTTGAACTTTAATTTTGTTGATGGATGGCATTTGTATGAGTAGTTGCCTCTACAGTTCTTGTTTTAAATCATCTGGGCTTTTAATACTGACCTTTCTGTGAATTGGTGACATCAGAAAACCTATTACCCAATTCAGATTTTGCCAATCTTCTTCAAAAGTAGCTTTATTTAAGAATATAATATTTGTAAGAAAAAGGCACATTTCTGGCATCTCAGGCATCTTAAGCCTTGGCTGTGTTTTGTCCTACTGGTGTAAATGAAGTTTTCCCAGAACTGACACCAGTGAAGTGTTGTCTCAAGCTGAAGCTGTTTGGACCAAAGTTCCTTCCTTCAGGATTTGCATTAAGAACTCAGTTTTGAAATGCTGAGAGGAAAAAGGAATGTGGGAAATTATAATTAACAAGGAGGAGGCTGATGAGCTTGGCCAAGGATGAGGAAGGCGCTCTCTCAGATTCTCTTCCTGACAAATGTTGTATCGGCTACATTTCAGTTTTGGAGCTGAGAAGTGCTCCCCCAGGAGAATGAGAACTGGAGAATTTAAGAACCTCCTAACAGGGCAGATTTGCCCTTGTTTTGGTCTTTTTTTAGTTGGAGTGTTGCCCAGCCTTTTTTGGGTGTGAAGGTGTGGCTCTGGGCAGAGAGCCACCAAGGTGTGTGGGCATCTGTAGAGTCCAGAGAGAGAAGGAACTTAAGAAAACTCCCCTGCTTTGAGCAACCCAATGTGCTCTCATGAAATTGCTCACTGAACTGTATTCAATATGCTCCACTTAAGGTCCTGATGAAACCGAAATACAATCTTGTGTAAACTGTGATTCAAAAGAGTTATTGAATTTCCATTTATCCAAAACAATTTGTTGAAGTCTGTTATTTTTAAAAAATGGCATGTTTTTGGAGTGCAGACATGAGTATACCTCTGAGATGGAAGCTTTACTGTTGTAGGTATCTTTTGTGGTTTACACACCAGATAATAATCTGGTTTCAGTATGGAAATATTAGACTGGCATCCAGTTGTAGAGTTGATTGGAGCATCCTTTGGTTGGGGTTTATAGCCTGCATGGTTGAGTGGGCAGGATTTCCTGAAGGGGTTGGGCCCCAGATCATTTGTGGAGGTGAGTCTGGAACATCACATGTTACTTGTGGGAAAGAGGGCGGGAGGAGGAAGTGGTGCAAGAAGGTCTAGAGTCACCTGTTGGGAGGTGGTGCTCGGGATTGTGGCGGTTCCCTCCCTCAGACTCTAATACCTGGAGAAGAGGCACAGGTGTTGCTTTGGTGCATATACATTTCATATCCCTCCAGAACTCTGGGATGAAGAACAACAGATGGTTGGCCAGCTTTTCACCCTAAAGAAGTTAAAACTCTCAAATCTCCATTCATTGTAGAGGGGCATTTGAGTCTTACTAAGCAGATCTAAGAGGAGGTTGGGTCAGCGCTTGTTGGCACCGTGCCTGCTTGGCAATAATCCCACACTACCTGAAGGGAGGCAGGAAGGGTTTTTCCTGCCTTGGAAGGAGAAGGAGACATTGGGCTTTCTGCTGCAACTTCTTCCTTCTAGTGGAGCACTGGTGAGTAAGCAGCAAGAGAAAAGGCATTATTTGGGACATGATGTATCTGTGACCCTGTCTCTGTCCCCAGCATTTAATCTGTCTGATAGATCAAGTTTTTCCTTGATTAGATAGACACCACAGGTTGGGGGTTGCTACCTTCCTCTTTAGCGCTGACAACTTCTGATGGTTGTGTGGGGCGCTGGTGCAAACCACAGCCTGCCACTGCTGAGGCCTGGAGGCAGCCTTGCCCTCATCTCTCTTTAGTGACATGTTACATCTGTGGTGTTTGGCCTTTGCTACAGCTCTGAAGTGTGATGTGAGGTGCTGGGAGGGACTCTGGCCCATGAGGCATAGAATAGATGCTTTGTGGGTTCTTCTGGACTGAAGTACCATTTGCTTGTCTTTGCAGACGACGGCACATGCTGGCTGCCCAACTTCTGTGTGTCTCTGCTACCACACTCATTTCGTACATCATTGATGTGATTCTGATTTGATCGTTGTCTAGGTTTATTTATTGTTCAGGTCAATATTGCTAATGGCCACTTGATTTGCAGGAGAGGGAGAGGAATGCTTGGGTTCAGTTTTATTTTTGTTTGGTAGTTACCAAAATGTTGAAATCTGAGTCCAAGTCATACCTCCTTCGGCGAGCAACATGTGTCCTGCACCTGGAACCAACATCAAGTGATCAACCTCAAACAACAGAACAGCTTTTCTGAAAACTAGCCTTTGGTTCTTAGACCCATAGCCATGAATAACACCCACTCCCTATGCTGGGAGTGTAAAATACGAGCTCCAGGACAAATGATAATAAATGAGCCCAAATGAATTCTTCCCTCCAGGAAATGATTTAATATGTAAGGCTGCCCCGTCAGACGCTCCTCTGGGGACTGTGATGTAAGTGTAAGGTGAAGTACTATCACAGTAACTGCATGTGTATATTCCTCCCAGCTCTGTTAGCTGAGGACATGTAAGTCAGGGTCAAGATGTCTGTACCCTTAGGCTGACATTACGTGTAGTTTCGTCAGGAAAAAAAAGCTGTTTGATTCTCTTGATCTCTCTGTAGGTATTAAAACAATCATGCTGATGGCTGAGGACCTGTCCTGTTACCTCCACTCACTTGTCACTGCTTCTGCTGCCTGCTGCAAAAGGACCATACGAAGATCCGGTGAGAGACAGGAAAATACAGCTGGAGGGAAGGAAAGAAGAACAACTCTTTGCAATCTGCTGTAATTGTTGACTATGGGGGAAACACCCAGGGTACAAAATCAACTCAGGAGGACAGAGTGAGTGATGGTGAGCATTTTTCTCCCTTTCCAGGAGCTGCAGATCTTTGGACAAACTCCTGAGTGACAGAGGCAAGTGAATCTGCCAGTGGGTGGTGCATGGGCATCTCTAATGCTTGCAAATATAAGCCTAGCGCTGCCCGTGCCCGCTGCATGTATTCTATTTATAGCACAGCAGAGGGAGTGTTGGCAAAGCATCTCAAGAGGAGCAACCTTTTGTTATACCTATGGCTGCTCCCTTCCTGTTACTGCAACTGACACAAAAATAATCACAATAATAAGGATCGTGAGGCTAATTGATCCTCTGCCTTGTCACCATGCTGCAGCCTACTCGGCCATAGCCTGGTTATTGCATCTTGTGTACCTGTGATTTCTCACAGGGAAGGAAGCACCTGAAACACCTCAGGACATTTACGATCCGTTCACCTGGCTACTTCTCCCCACAGCTCGCTCTGTTCTGGCTTTTTTTCCATGTCTGTTAGAAGGTCAGATCAAGATGTTGATTTTCCTCGTGCTGTTCTCCAGGCTGGGGAACTATATTTGAAATCAGAGTGAGCTGTGTGTTAAGAAATAGCTCTGGCACGATAATGTTTAAAATTACTCTTTGTTTCCCTGACTTCTCTCCCAATTTAGATTATCCAAATCCAGATTCCCCCCAGACTTGCCCACAAGATGGAATTCTAAGAAAATACTGTTTTGTTTTATTTGTTTTTTAGCATCCACATTTCTCACATTTCCTGTTTCAATTTCAAAGTGGTCCTGAGCTCCCCCATGAACATTGCTCCAGCTATTATTTTGGGGATCTGAGAGAGGAGAGAAAAAAACAAACAAAATGTGGGGAATACTTACCTTGCATTTCCCCCTTGTCATCCACAGGTTCTTGTCTAAAAAGGAGAGATGGTAAAGAGTTACTGACATTCCTCTCTTTTCAGGTCAAATAGAGGGATTAGGCGAAGCGTATTACTAACGTGGGTCAACGTATTAAAAAATGGATGCCTAAATTTAGGCTCCTAATTTTGTATTTTGAAACCCTAACTAAGGGCTTGATCTTGTGCCCTTTTAAGTCAATGCTAAAGCTTCCACTGAATTAAATCTGCAAGATGAAGTCCTAAATTCTGGTTGGGTTCTTGAAAGTTTTTGGCATCTTGCAGCTCCAAATAAATCGTCAGTTAGTCTCTTTGCAAATCACACGTCTTCCCTTAAGTGCCTGAAAACATGGAGCTTATGCTTTTAGGTATCCCTGATTTAAAATCCTGCCTCTTGATTCTGCCTTTCTTTCTGTCTGATCTGGGGGGCAGAGGCCTGGTGTGAGGAGGGAGCTGCTCACAGTGAACTGTGACAGAGTCGGAAGCGGTTCCTGCCTCCGGGAACTTCAATTTGGCTTTACCTTCAGTTAAGTGAAATATCCCCTCTTTTTCCCAGGCGGAGCTCGAAGTCTCCCTATCTCTTGGAAGGCATTTTTGGCAATTGCATTCTGAATACGGGAAACTCCGGTTATTTTGGATGAATGTTTGTTTCCTCAGAAACCCTCTGCAACAATTAGTTAAAAAAAAACCCCAACAACTGGGAGAGCAAAGAAAAGGGATTCTTTTGCAATGTTTGAACAACACCCACCGCTTCTCTGTAGAAACGTGATCCCTGAAGGGAAAGGGATTATATTCTCTCCACCAGGCATTTGACTAGGCTGGATTTTTTCCCCCTCGCCCAGAAGGAGGGCTGTGGACAACCAGAGGTGCCGGGTGCAACCCTGCAGCCAGGGCAGCAGAGGGGCTGGATGGGAGCTGGAATCACTCCTGTCACTCGTTTCCCTGCCTTCCTCGGGATCAGTGTGACCTGGGTGACATCCCCACATACTGCACTAAGGGGTGACACAAAATCTTTAAAGAATAAACAAAGAACAGGTCTAAGATCTACCGAAAGCAAGGATTCTTCTTTTTTTGTTGTTTTGTGTGTTTCCCTCAGCCAGCAGGTGCCTCTGTAGAGCCAATGCTTCGCCTGCATCAGCGGGAGTCTGTAGCACAGCACTGGAATACCTGCTTTCGAGTGATGGTGATGATACGGTCTTTTCTTTCTTCGGTGTCTTTTTCCCCTTCCTCCAGCCCGTGGAATCTGCCAGCCTGAACTTCCACTCCATCCGCCACCCAAGGTCCTTGGGAGCATGGCTGTGGGAGAGAGAGATTTATATATGTTGACACAAGCATACTGTTACCGTACATCTCCTGTGAGGATATTTTGCGTGTGACACGAGCAGGGGAGCTCAGCTGGGGAATGCCTGCGGTAACCCCGGCGAGACGGAGCTGCCTTTTTGCCCTTCAAATTCCTTCCCAGAAAGCAGGGTGGGGTTTGACTGGCAAAATCTTCACGCCTTCAGTACGGCACCCTTCTGCACCTGGGACACGGCTCAGCCAGCGCAGCCCCCTGAGCCGACAGGGGTTGGCACTGGAAAAAGGGCAAATAAAACCCAACTGAGGATGACCTCCCTCCCCCTGCCCCTTTCCCTCTACCCCATTAGCACGTAGGTGCTAAGAAATCCCTGTATCTGAAAAGCAAAGGCCATGAGGGGGACGGACGACGGCTGTGACCACAATTTGTCCCCTGCTGCCCCCTCTCCCCAAATGGCTCTGCTGGACTTTGGAGCAATTCCCACGGGCAAGGTGAATTTTGACCCGAACGTGCATCCATCGGCAGGGCAGGAAGGGTGGAGGAAGCGCGGCCCGTGG
>NW_009952106.1:2099347-2104148 GCF_000747805.2 Chaetura pelagica | reverse complement strand
CCCCCCCCGCCCCAATACATATCTCCTGCATGGAGATTACAAAACCGCACATTTTTCTCTTCTCCTCCTCCTCAGTTACTTTTACTTTTGCCTCATTTTCATTCCTGAAGGATTAGAAACCAACTCTTCTCCTTTTCTTTCTCTCTCTCTTTCTTTTTTTTTTTTATTTTTTTTAGAAAAAGAAAGGCAGCTTTCTGTGCAAACCCTTCCTGTAAATCTGTTTTCTAAAGAGTCAAGAGGGCTGTGTTGCCAAGAGATATTAAGGGGTTTAGACAGAGTGGCCACGTGAAAGTGGCGGTTCTCTAGGCGGGCATGGATTACGTTTTAAAGGCTGTAGCAGGTTAGTTCTCTCCTGCCATTTCTGCACGGCCCTTGGAGAGAACGCGGGCCAGATCATCTCCCACAGTCCTGAAAATAAACGTTGCTTGCAAACTAATCAGTTATTCATACATTGTTTGTTCAGCGCTGATGCTGGAAGGTAACTCCCCAATTAGGAGCCATTTCAGCTGTAACTGAAGTCATGCAGGCACTGCACGCTTTGTTTCTAGCCTGTTATATCTCTACTTTCTCCACTGACAGCCGCGCATTAGGCTGTGCTTCATGGGAACCGAGGCGCAGCTCTCACTCGAGTGTGGCACAGAGCAGCTCCGTGCTGTCTGCCTGCCAGATTTGGCTGCTGGGACAATTCTTTCCTCTCTCCAAGAGTTTTTCCGCCATCACCTAAACCGGAGGTTTCTTTGCCTTCAGCTCGTCAGTGAATGTGTACAGTAGTGTCTGTTCCCTGGCTATAGGTTAGAAAAGTCTGTATCGGTGTCTAGTGGTTAATATCCCTTTAACCCTCCCCTTGCTCCTTCTCCCCTCCCCTTCCTCTTCCCCAGAGGAGGAAACGGTGGATCAGGTATAGTCCAGGTCTGTCTGTCCTCAGGAGTCGTGTAGAAGCCTCATACTGCCTTTTCTCCTAGGCGGGAGGATGATGCCAATGAGAAAAAAAAAAGGATAACAGTTGGGGGGAAAAATAAAGTAGGAGGAATTACGGTGTGGCTGGCGATGGGGCTGGGGGGAAATGTGGTGGGGACAGATACATGAGAGATTGTGAGATGTTCAGATAGCCGGGTGATGCGGGCCATATAAGTGCTCAGGCAGATCAACGGTGAGGTCTGCCCTCCGGTTCTGTCCTTATTTGTCCGTTGATCGTCTGGGCACCACGGTGATGGGAACGTTAGAAATGCCAGCAGATCTCACGTAGGCAGCTTGACGATGACTCTGGGCATGGCAGAAGGCATGACTCTTCACGCTGGGACTAGGGTTTTGTGCTTTGATGATAATATTTATCTGTACTGTTAATCTGACTGTTGCGCTGAATAAAACCTATCTAGCTAGCCAGGCATGTTGGAGAGAATTAAATAAAAGCCCCAGCAGAGGCTGAGTAGGGAGAGCAGGGACCAGCGTGTGTCAGGCTGCTGACATGCTTTCCTGAATGCAGAGGAGGAGGGATGCAGGAATCACGGCGTTCCTCTGGGGAAGGTGGCAGGGGGATTCCTCCTTATTGAGGGAGTTGTTGTGGTTGCTCCTGCAGCAAGGCTGGGACTGTGGGAAACCATGCCATGGTTGGGGCTGGGCGGCGCTGATGCCACAGGTGGCTGCTTCCACTGGTGGCGATAGCTTTTCCGTGAGGGAGAGAGAGGAAAAGGTGGCTTTGCGTTGCCGCCCTTCCAGCTGCTTGCCCGTGCTGAGCCGTGGTGCACAGTCCTCATGCCCCACTGGGTCAGAAGGCCTGCACTGTTGTCCCTTTCCAGTCCCCTCTTTCCTAGAGAACGGGGGACAGTGGGTCATTCCTCATTTTCCTTTGTCTGAGGGTCTTGGTGGCAGGTCACCCCTGATGAGGGTCTGGGAACTCTTTCCTTACTGCCCTGAACTGTGGAGGGACCTAGATACACCAGCTGTATAGCCATAGGGAACAGGCAGCGATCAGGAGGGAGAGCGAGCCTGTGACTAGACTGCTAATGATCACACACCCACCAGGCTCCCTCCTTTGGCATGCCCCTGCGCCAGGCCACGATGGGGAGCCACCAGAACCTGCTTCCCCAGCCCACAGGCAGCCAGGACTCGGCGGGTCACCTTTCCAAAAGCTGTTCCAGGCCCTTGCTCTGTGGACAGGCTGGGAGTAGGAGTGCTCCTTTGGGAGCAAGGGAGAGGGAAAGCCCATGCTGACATCTCAGAGGGGCTCACTGATTTCTGAGCAACCCCAAATCTGCTCCCCTGTCCGTCCTGTGCCATGTCAGAGGTGCCTTGGCTGTGCTGGCAGCTTGCGAGATTACTGACCTCTGTCTGCATGTACAATGGAGAAGTGAGTCCACTGAGTCCTGTCCTCCCCCCCTCCCCTTAAGTAGAAAACGCTGAGAAGAATTTCTAGCGCCTAAGACGAAAAGTGCCTTAACTCCTGTCCCTGAGTCCCTCTCAGAGTGGATGGATTGTTTGTTCCAGTCCTAAACAGTTACAAAGCTCTTTTAATGAGGCTGCACAGATTAGGGGGAGGGGAAGGGAGAGAAAGAGTGCTGGTGGTGGTGGTGAGGGGGGTGATGGTGAGGAATGACTTGATTAACCTTTTCTCTCCCTTCAGAGAATAACTGGCCTTGGACAGGGACTGAGGGAGAAGTGGGACAGGGAAGGTGCACAAGGGTGGTGTGAAGTGGATTTATTTGTTAGGGAGGGTTTTACTCCTGAACATCCTGAATGCAGGATGTGCATTTGCTGTGACCTGCAAAGGGCACAAAAAGGAGCTTCCCCTTGGTCAGCACTGTTCCTGGGGTCCTTTATCCTGCTCTTGAGCCCAGTGGTTGCTTCCACACACCTCTGTGAAATGTTGAAAAATCCTTATTGGAAAAAAACTGTGTTACAGAGCTGTTGGGTAATATCAATAGCCAGCAGAGGAGAGTGTGACCTTCAGTCTCCCACCGAAGGGCACACTGGGCCTGCTTGTCCTGTGGAAGGCTTTTGGTTCCCCATTGCTCTGTCTGTTATGTAGCAGCTGGGTTTAAAGCGAGGCAAAAGCCCCTGCCCTGCCTGCAGCTCTAGTGAACTGGCTTTGAGGGCACTAGCCACAGGTTAAAGGCACTGCTGAAAGGGCAGAAAAGTTTCTTGGTATAGTGACCGGAGGGGTATGTTACTGATAGTTTGGGGAAACCTGTTGGGTTTCTGCAGAGAGCTCCTCTGGGGGTGCTCAGAAGCTCTCTGCAGGCTTGGTACCAATCTTGTTTCCCATCCTTGGGGTGGGCTTGCAGCCTAGGTCTTAGTAAGTGTTGGGAGAGTGTTTTGGCTCCTGCCCCCAGTACCTCGGGGCAGGGTGAGGTGATGGCCAGGTGCAGGTGAGCAGTGAAAGTGTCTGGCTTGCTTCTGCTTCCCATGGCCTGTGCCTGATGTGTACTTGCCTGTGAGGAGGGGGTGGGCTTGGCAGCCAGCTGGGCAGCCTCACGTACAGGACAGCAGAATGACTCTCAAGGTGTCTTCAAGCTAATTTCTGTTCAGTCCATCATGGTCTTTCTTCGTGTGAACGAAAAAGCCCTCTGCAAAAGATCTTGGGGGTATTGTGACTTGGATAAACTGACTTGACTCGTGATCCTCTTCCTGTGCTACAACACAGATTCAGGCTCTTCTGCCCTTGATGTGGCTTTCTTTTGACCCATAGATTGTCAGGCGCTGACTGGCTTTGGAAGGCCGCTGCAACCTCTACTGCCTCCATTTTGTTTGTGCTGTTGCAGTGACCTTCACACTTCAGGAATGAAACTGTTTCTAGGAACCTGCTTTTTAAACTGTTGTCAGAGCACAAAAGTTGGGCACACAGCCTTCTCCTTTCCAGAGAAGTAGCAGGTCAGGCATGGGGTGGCTCAGGTCTGGGTTGTTGAGTTGTGCTGAGATACAGAAAGACTTTGGCAGGAACGAGAAGCAAGGAGTTCAGTTAGGGGGACCTTAGACAAAGGGAACCGCACAGACACAAAGAAGTGACTGGGAGAGGGGCTTCTAGGGCTTTGCTGGCTCTCTTGCCCTCTGCTTTTAAAAGCTGACACTTTGGGTTGCTCAGGCAGTGGTGCTGCCCTGTGCACAAGGCTGCCTAGAGGACCGTGAGTGTCCCTTAGCAAGCACGAGGTGGACTTTGCCTGGTCAGTTCTGTTCTGTCTGTGGGTACAAGAGCAGAGGGCCCTTTTCTAAGCCTAAATGCAACATACTGCTGGTGAAACAGTGTTTTGTGTGTATGTATCGCCAGGCTGTTTTTGGGCCTCTGCTGAAAAGCAGCAAGTTACGGGGTGGATGGCATCACACAGGTGGCAATGTACCTGGGAGAAGTGAGGAAAGCCAGGCATTTTTCGGTTTTGGTTCAGAACAGAACAGCAGGGGGAAACCTGACTTGGCTGGAAAGTTACGTCAGAGCTAAAACCCTCACGCGGAGCAGGAAGACTGGAGTTTTTGTTTCACTTGGAATTAAAACGACTTCCTTAGTAAAGCAGCATAATGCTTCTCCATCCCAGTCTGGGGGTGGGTTACCTGTTGCCACTCCTGCCTGTGTCAGCAGCGAAGAAATGCCCCTTGCCCCGAAAAGGTGGCGAGAGCGAATACAGACGTGGGGGCCTGTGTGTGTGTTTTATCCCGGGGAAGCCGCGGGGAGCGCAGGGACAGGAGCTGCCACTGGGCCAGGCCGGGGCTGGGGACTGGGCCCGGGAGGGGAGAGCGCGCAGAGGAGGGAGGGAATCCCCAGGCGGTTCGGTGGCCTTGGTGTGGCAGTGCTGTCACAGCTAATCGCCCTGAC
>NW_009952106.1:2086229-2097527 GCF_000747805.2 Chaetura pelagica | reverse complement strand
AGCTCTCCCCAGGTGGCCAGGCAGGAGCTCTCTGGGGGCAGAGGAGGAAGAAGGGGCAGCTCAGGAGGTTGATTTTACAGCGTCGTGCCCCCTTGACGGTCTCGGGTACCCCCCAGTTAGGTTGCTGCTAAGTGCTGTGCAGAGCCAGGCTCAAAAAATGCACCCCTTCGTTCCGGTTTGAGCTGGCAGATTCAGGGGACAGCAGTGTGATCTAATAGGTCTTACTCGATTTGTTGCTGGGGGTCCAGTATAGGTGGAACCATCGCCTGGTGAGGAAATGAGGTGGTGTGCCCCTGCAGCAGTTGCAAGTTTCTGGCACTCCTGCTGCCTAAATGCCAGACTGTGGCAATGTTCTCTGCCTTCTTGGTTTGTACAAGGAAATGTAGAGCAGAAGAGCAGTCAGCCCCCAGGTTAGCCAGAGATGCCGCCTCCAAGTGCCCTGTCTGGTGGAGCCCTGGTGCGTTGCTGGAGGTTCACTTTCTGTCTGCAGTGTTCAGCTCAGAAGTGGGTAAAAGGGCTGTGGACTTCAGAGCCTCCAGGCTGAAGTTGATCATCAGCTACTTTAAGACCATTCTGGCCGTCTTTTCCCCATATCTTCATAGCAGAGCAGATATGCGCTGCATGGCAGGGTCTGGTGAAGTTCTTGCCTGGTACCTGTGGGTTGTGACCTTCAGCGTTATTCCAGCTGGAGGTCAGCAGAGGGCTCTAGCAGTGTGGGCCGAGATTGGATTTTTTTTGGTCGCACTCAATTTCAATTTCTGTAACTCTGTTGGCGTGACGGGCTGCATGTGCATTGCCAGAGGTTTGTGGCAGGCTGTGTTTGGCATAGGTGTCCATTTTGCATGGGCAGAATTTCTGATTTGCTGGCGGGCTGCCGCTTGTTGCGCTTGACCCTTGCTCCCGCTGGAGTCAACAGAAGAAGGTTCAGGGACTCCAGAGGGATCAAGATGGAGCCTGCTGTGAGGCTTATTTTTGTAACCACTCCTCTGCTCTTGGTAGAGAAGAAGTGGTGTCCTCATCTGTGCCGTTTGTTGTGGCCAGCCGCATTCCCAGGGAGAGGAAAAATTGAGTAGAATTTAAATCCCTTTCACAAGCAGGCCGATGGGGTCACGTGAGAAGTTGGTCCGGCAGTGTGAGTGCGATCGCCTTGGTGCTATTTCTGGTTCTGCAGTGCAGGTACATCTGTGAACTCAAAGTCAGGACTCTTGGCATTACCTTTCTGGCTCTACTTCTGTCCTACTGTGTGAGCTTGGAGGTCCTCTCTCAGTACCTCAGTTTCCTTTCTGTGAAAAGGAGATGATGTTCCACAAGGACAGCCCTGAAATTGCTTCCACTGAAGGTCTTGGGGGCTTTGGGGCTGGGATGGAAGGTCGTTTTGTGTCTTTGGCCATTTTGTACTTGTTCTGAGATGCTGAGCTGTGACAGGTTTTTATTTCGGATGGACTTACTCTGGTGGGAGACTGTAGTTTTAGCTTCAGCCTGTACCCTTTTGTGCTCAAGAGAGCCTTCCACGTTTTGTGGCACTGGAAGTTGTAGAGGAGTCAGACAAACACTCTTTGTTCTGCGAGAAAAGATTTTCTGGTATAAATAAAAGAAACCACCAGCACTTGTGGATGCACTTTTATTTTTAAAAGAACAGTGTGTCTGTATTGCTGCTAAGCCATGGGGCAAAATGATCATAGACTTGATGGGGCAAAATGATCATAGACTTGTTCCTTTTCTAGTTTAGCATGTTCCCACTTGGCTGCTTCAAATTTGGACTTAATCCTGCCTGCTGTGGCTATGTCTGCCCTGAAGAGTTAATGTAGGCCCTGACTGGGTTTTAAACTTACTTACCCCTCCACTCACGAAGGAGAATCTCTGACTCAAGTCTGGAGGTGTTTTGCCAGGGTAGGGGTGTAGGTTAGATGCAGGATTAAATTTTAATGTGGGCTGAAGCCCAAATTGCAGGAAGGGAGCAGGCCAAGAAGTATTAGTCCTTCAATGACCTTCCTATGTTTCCCCATGAAAGACAGACCTTCCATCCCTGACACAAGCAGTGGAAAGGAAGTACAAACTGAATCAGCCCAGCAAAGTGTGGAATATGACTCCTGGTACATGGTAGTAAGTGTAGATATGGTAGGAGGGGCAGGGCTTTGCTGTGAGGATGACTACACCTCAGTCATTCGCTCTGGTTTGGGTGTTAACTGTACAAATGAACTATGGAGTGTTGCACAGGCTCTGTGGGAATGCTCCGCGTCCAGTAAAATCAAAGCAACACACCTTTCATGGCAGGATGTTCTGACTGGCAGCTGAAGAAAGATTCCCCGTTTCCTTTTCAGACGCTGATTCAGACTTTGGAAAATCATCCTATGTTGAAGCAAAGGCAAAAACTTCCAAATTCTTTATGGAAAGGATTTAATCCTGTCGGATCTCCCAGATCTGAAGTATAGTCATCAGGGTGCAGCTGTGAAAGTAAACCCTCCACAAAAGGAGTTAAATGTGCTGTTCTGTGGCCAGTCTGCACTCTGGATTCTCTGGTGTAGTCCGGCTGCTTGTGCACTACAAACATTTAGAAAGTGTGGCAGACGTCAATCAGTTTCACTTCAGTTTTCTACTCTTGTTTCGGTTTCTGCCTCTATGCCCTAGAGTACTGCGGTGAGCAGCATTTGATCTGCACAGGTAACTGCTGCTTTCTCTCCCTCCTTTCTTCCCTTCCCTTGCTCCCTCCCTCCCATTGACGTAGGTTTGTAAGCATCTTTCTCCAGAACTATGCCTTTACTGCCAGAGTTCCCAGATCTTTTCAGCTGGCACAGTGTGAATAATCATCAGTGCAGTTCAGTGGCTGTCATTGTGCCTGCAGAATTTCCCACATATTAAATTGTTCAACTTGTTGGAACATAGGCGGTGACTAAGGTCACTCTGAAGGGGAACGGGAAGAAGGAGGTAGCCACAGACAAGCCAGGAGAACAGCCAGGAGGTCTAAAGCAATTTGGGGAGGAAGGAAGAGGAAGGGAAGGGACAAGGAACAGAAACATGCTGTCTTCTAGACGAGGAATACCAACAAGCAATCCATGCCTGCCAGGCTACATTTCCCTTTTACAAGCCACTTTCTCTTTTAATAGCTGCTCACGCTCTCTGGCACTTCAGACTCCCTGGTTGGAAGCTCCTCCTCTTTTGTACCCACTCTCAGCACTGTGGCACTGTCAGTTCTGCGTGACCTAGAATTAACTTTCAACAATTAACTGCAGGCTATGAGCTCCAAGCCCTGCAGCTTTTGCATTTTTGTGGCAAAGTAACCTTTATGCCAGTTTGTCACAAGTTCAGGGCACTTTAGAAATGCTTACTGGAGACCATGTTTTTCCATGATGCAAGCAGTTTGCGCTTATCACTCAGAGTTATCAACCTTGGTGCTGTAGGACTGTGCTTACTGTACAGGTGGATCATTATAGTGCATAACAGCATGGGGCAGGTACTGTCTCTTTGTGTATACTCTTATCCTCTGCTCCATTTGAGACTGCCTGCTGGTAGTGCTAGGAGGCCTGGGGGGCTCCAGGTACTCACTGTTTGCAGAACTATACTAGCAGGTGGATTTTGTGCGTGTGTACTTATCTGTCCTATCTCTCATCTCTTTAAATCTCTCCAACCCTTGACCAAGCAGCAAAGCGAAGCTTTGGCAAGAGTCTGGAAAACATTGAGAAACACTTGTGAAATCAGTGCAGATCACAAGCAGTTAGTGTTTGCCCCATTCAAAGGGAAGGCAGGGGATAATGGCTGATCCGCCCTGTTCCCCCTCCCACACTGCATCATTGCAGTTTGGTAGCCAAGTATATGGTCTAGTTAATCCTGAGGGTGCTGTGGGCTTGCTTTGAATCTTCCAGTGGTTAGCTTGATTGCTGGGTCTGGGAAAGTGGTCAGTGTGGAGACATGGAGGATGTGACTTGCAGCAGGTGCTGTCATGATTCTGGGCCGGCCTGTTGAGGTATATGTTCTGCATGGGCAAAAGAGGAAGCAGATGGGAAGAGGATGCATGGTTCAAAACCTGCTTGTTCTCAGAAGTCCCTCTGTGCCAGGTCTCTAGGAAGGATGCTTCTGACTTACTCCCCTGCCTTCTAAAACTCACTGGGGCATCCACTGGCTGTTTAGAAAAGGAGTGAAAGGCAAACTGGTGAAGGGCCTTCATCTGAGAGTATGAGTAATAGCAAGGAAGGGGCTTGTGGAATGTATCATGGTGGCAGGGAAGCAAACAGTGGGGCTCTTCTGTCCATCTTGTGTCTGCCCTGAAACAGCGGTGGGAAGAGATAGTCTCTTTCTCTTCCCTGCTTGATTTGTGTGTGTGTGTGTATGTGTGTGTGTAGGGCAGAAACAAAGGACCTAGGCCTCCAAGATCATTTAATGAAGAGCATAGGGTACATGTGTTGCAACTTTCTGGCTCATTTTAAGGGGCAAAGCCCTAGATGTCTTTGAGCTAAGTTTGCATTAACTTACTCCTTCCATTCTTCCTTTTAGTTATCAAATTCCTGGAAGTCTATGAGCGCAGCTTCTGCAGGACAATTGAGACCCTGGTGGACATTTTCCAGGAGTACCCTGATGAGGTGGAGTACATATTCAAGCCATCCTGTGTGCCTCTGATGAGATGTGCAGGTTGCTGCGGCGATGAGGGCCTAGAATGTGTCCCCGTGGATGTGTACAACGTCACGATGGAGGTGAGGGCCCAGCTTGGAAGCTGGCATGCTTGGGTGCAGGAAGCGAGTCAGCCGTCACAGCCATCCCAAGTCCCAGCTCCCAGCTAAATCAGAGGAAGGCCAGCCTACCCTGGGAACTTGAGGCTGTGGGACTGGGAGGGTTCACCCCTCTTCTGACCTTTGTACCCAGCATTACACCATGCAGGGTTAAAAGATGAGTTGCCCCTCTGTATTCAAGGCTAAGAGGAGAATCTGTATTTTGGCATTGACCTCACTAGTGCCTAAATACCACAGGTAGGAGCACGCAAAGGAGCGTTTCTGCATGCTCAGAGAACGTAACAGAGCATTTCTGATGCTGTTACCTCTGAGGCCCCAAGAAGAGACCCCCTGGGCCCTTGCTCCACCTTACATCTGTTTGGTCCATACTGCTGTTGCTCTGAGGGCAGCTGAGGGGTTCGAATGGGGAAAGCCTGTCTGCTCTCTCCCGGAGGGCATATGAGGTCAGCCTTTACCAACAGAGCAAGGGATTTGGGTCATTAGCTACATTGGCACAGCAGGGGTGGAGAGGGGCTCTAAGAAACACAGGGCTTCAGTGTCAAGTGGAAAAGTCTTTCTGCCTTTGGGCGCCCTCCTCCTTTGTTCGGTTGAATTCATTCTTTGGAAGAGATGGAGATGGCCCTGATAGCAAAGACTGGGCACATGTGGAGAATGCAAACTCTGATGTAGAGCTTTGTCTCTGCCTTGTCTGCCAGCCTGGGTCCCAGTTTTTGTCTGCAATGGAGCTAGTGCCCATTACCCTTACCCCATAGCTCCCTCACCTATTTTTGTCCCTCAGCCTCTCGAATGGCCATGGTAAAGCTTACCATCACTTTTTGACATGGAGGAGGAACACACAGGATTAAGCGATTTAACCAGCAATCTCTTTTTGCTTGTCATTTGAGCTGTGTTTGAACTCTGGCAACCTGTCTGTGCTCTTCCATGGTTCCCCATAGTGCTTTTCCAGCCTGGGCCGGAGCATACTAGTATGGTGTAGCTAGGGATGGTTTTCTTCCTACCATTCCTTGCTGAATTACAGTTTTGGCTGGTATGCTTGCTTGCCTGTAAAGGGTCAGAGACACTTCAGCAGAATCTGTATTGAGACACTGTGACAATGCATGCATAGCTTCTAATATAACTTAACTGGAGACACCTGGGCCTGGGATATTAGCAATGTCTGGCTCTGCAGGGCTGTTTTAAGCCTAAATCACCAGATCTACTTCATGTTTTGAGTCACTGAGAAGATGAGATGTCAGCTGGGAAGGAACAGTGGTTTAGGGAAAAGGAGTCAGATACGGAATTTTTGCTTTGGGCCTTTGTGTTAGACTGAAGCATGCTTCTATGTGAGAACAGGCTGGATGCTCTACTACTGTCTCTGTAGCATCGATCAGGGACAGCTCAGTGAGAACCTTCCAATGGTTTTTTGCTCTCTGCCATGCCTGTCTCTAAGGCAGTCCACCAGTGCTGGAACCATGCATGCATGAGCAAACAGAGCTTTGGCACGAGTCTGGTGTTGCTGCTTGCTTGTGATCAAAGACTTTCCCTGACTGGGAGATTGGGGCCTCAAAACTAGCTCAGACTCTGCCATGCTGTTCCCAGGAGCACCTGGGGTGCAAATGCTTTGCCATGCAGCAGGCTGATTTAGAGCTGTGAGTATAAATAGTGAATGGGCAGTGACCCTCTCTGTTTCTTTCATTCCAGATCATGAGAATTAAACCCCTTCAGAGTCAGCACATAGCGCACATGAGCTTCTTACAGCACAGTAAATGTGACTGCAGGTGAGAATGGAGCAGCACTGGTTCCTCTTGCAATAAATGTATTCCAAGCCTTTCCTTTTTTTCTGCCATTGGGTTGGGACTGTTGTCCAGAGTCTTCTGCAGTCTCCTCATTTGTTTTGCACTGGGATGGCTGAGCCTGGGAAAAGAAGCCCTTTGCTGGCGAGGCTTCTCCATCTCTAGACATCACAGGTGGACAATGCTAGCCTGAATCCTGGGGTCTTTTGGCACTGGTTGCCAGTGAGGTGCAACAGGAGAGGGTTCCAGAAGCTTTGAGCAAACACTTTGAGAAGGACCACTTAACCTGTGTCATGGGGATCTTGCAAAGCCAGCTGTACATATCCTTCCCTGGACTTGGTGGGATCTGGGGATAATACTGGAATTGTAAATGGTAAGCTCCTTTCTTATAAGGCCTTTGTTTGTTGTTTTTTTTTTCCCACAGACCAAAGAAAGATGTCAAAAACAAACAAGAAAAGTAAGTGACAAACCTTTCCTCCTTTCTCTTTTGGTGGTTGGTTGGTGTTTCCTCTCCCCACTGCCCCTTGCCCTTTTCTTTGGTTGGAGATACTCGCTTTGAGAAGGTGTTTTTGGAAATGGCATATGGTAGTGCACGGGGCGACGCTCTGAATCCATTCCAGGTGGGCACAGAAACCCAGATCTGACGGTCCTTCCTTCACACCCCAGACCTGGAGCTTGCATGACCCATGGCCATGGCAGTCATTCCTAATGCTTTACCCTGAGTCAGGGAAGTCCCGTCGTTTGTGTCCTACCAGAATGGATTCAAGGTGCAGCCCCTGTTCTCCCTTCGCTCTTCCTGGGGAGTTTCTGGTTACTGCAAATTGCTGCCCTTCTTTATTACTGATTTTTTTCTTGCTGCTTGAATGAGTACTTGCTGGCTTCTTTCACAGCAGCTTGGGTAGGAACTCTGCTGGCTACAGGGAGAGGTGGAAATAGAGGCTTGGTGGAGGCAGAACTGATGCCATGCAGAATGTGATGCTGATTTTGGTTGGGTGGGGGCCTGGGGGGTTGTAATGTCCTGGCCTGGGAGGTGAATGTCCTAGCTGGGTCTTGGTGGAGACTTTCATGAGTTTTTTTCAGTCTGATGGATTTGCCCTGGTGACTGGAAGGAAGTTAAGACACAACCTTTCCTTCCTTACTTAAGTAAAAAGGTTGTGGAAAGTAGAGAAATAAGCTCTTGTCCTGCAGTAGTTGCAGGGATGATCACAAAATGTGGAACAACATGGAAAATAAAGAGTGACCTCTCTGGGAGAGAGGGTCAGCTGGACTGTACATGGCTGGGATAGCGACTCTGCCATTTAGAGGTGTGGAGTTGGGGAGGAAGGGGGTGAATACTGGGAGATGAGGCTGAAACAGAGACAGAGAGAGCAAGCAGGAGAGTGAGAGAACTTCTTTCACCCCTGTCCTGGTGGTTGTATATTTCTAGCTGCCTTCCAGCCTCTCCTCCTCCCCCTGGAAATTTGCTCTTGGTTGCATTGAGCTGCATGCAGCCAACACTCCTCTTTGTGCAGGGCCATGTTGAGGATGGTCAGTCTGTGTGGCTCTGTGGTTCGAAGGTGTGTGAGAGTTGGGTCTGTGTGAGCTCTAGTGAGGATGGGGTGTGGGTGGAGCAGCCAGCCCAAGCTGTGTTGCATTCCCTTTCCTCTTCTAACAACACCTTGCCTGCTCTTTGCTGGTTCTGCACTCCCTGGGGAAGGAAGGGGAGGGGTAGGAGAGATTGGTGTACTTTGGTTTGTGCTGGATTGAAAGTCCTGTTATATTGGTGCCCCTCTCCTCCCTTCAGGTTGATTTTCCTCCCCTCACCGCCTCTCTGTGACTCCTGACATGTAGGGCAGAGGCTGGGAGCGAGCTGATGCTGACACTCGTTCCAGTGAGACAACTTGAACAGGGCCTAAGAAACACCTGTGGTGCTTTCCCTTCTATCTCCCTATGTCCCCTCCACAGCTCCCTCCTGAAGTGGGCTGCACCAGGGAAGGAGGGAGCCTCTGCTGAACTGCCATAGTGCTGGGGCTCACTTGCTTGACAAGCCCTGGTGCTTTGCCTAGGGCCTTCTCCTTGCATGTATCTCCCTTGGTCGTGTGCTAACATGGCTCAAGGAGCAGCACAGGCTCCAGCCTCTCTCCCTCCCTGTGCTCTCACTGGTCTGTAGGGATCCATGGTTAGTGTCCAAACCTGCACGTCTTAGCCCCTGCCTGTCCCAGCCCCTGCCCGAGAGTTAGGAGTAAATGGTGGATTTTTCAGAAGAGAGTCAGTGCTTTGGCTCTGTCCACTTGTCTCCCTGACAGATCCATGTGGAAGGCAGTGGGAGGGAGGGAAAGGAGAGAACATCTGAGAGCTGCTTACTGGTTATCTCTTGGGTGTCATAATGAGGTCAGGCCTTCTGTAGTCAGGATGTAAGCCACCAGAGAGGATGTTAGCAGACATCCAGCAAGGTCTGCAGGAGTCCTCCAAAACACAGGCAGGAGGTGGGGTGGGTGAGCAGAGCCTTCAGGATAGATAGCCCTCTTTCATGCAGCACTGCTCTTTAGACCAGGTCTCTCCCCTTGTCAGTGGGGTGCTGACGCCAGACCCCCTTTGATCCCATCCCAAGGCAGGATTACTACCAGCCCTGCAGCAGAGTTGTTGGAGTTCAGCTGTTCCCTCCTAGGCCCAGTGCTGGGCGTTGTGTCAGGTCAGAACAGTTTTCTTTTCCCTGGGGGAGCCCCTCTGCTCAGGTTGCCTCTTGTCAGTCAGTGTGCGCCTGCGCTTGTCACCTGCAACAGTTGTCTGCACTCACTGTGGTTGCGTGATGCTTTCACCAAGCTTTCTGTTCCTTTCCCCTCACCTCCAGTCCCTTTCCCACTGGCCCTGTGGGGGCAGGTGCCCCTCTGAGGCTCCAGCAGATCCGCCTGTGCTGGCAGAAGCCCTGCAGGAGGTGGTCGCTGCCGAGTCCACTGGTGTTGGCTTGGCTGTGGGCAGACCGGTTGCAGTGCTGGCAGGAGCGCAGGAGGGCTGGTGAATGTGTGTGCAAGGTGGAGATCTGTGCTTCGGCCCTGGGACTTGCCCTCCAGTCCTGCCTCATGTGCTTCCCCCCTCCCAGCAAGGCACATGGCTGTTTTGTTTTTTTTCCCTCTTCTTCCTTGCATTTTCTTCCGTTTTCTCTCTCCCTTTCTTTCCTTCTCTCTCTCTCTCTCTTTCTCTTTTTTTTTTTTTTTTTTTTTTTTTTTTTTTTTTTTTTTTTACAAAAAAAAAAAGAGAAAAGGTTTTTTTTTTTTTTTTTTTTTTAATTGGAAGTATGAACTTCACTCCTATTCTAAAATGAGCATATTTTAAAACAAAAGTTATAGCTGGACTTTTTATTTGTGGTTGGGCAGTGGTTTCAAACTAGTATAAATTTTTTTTTTTTTTTTTTTGTTTTGTTTTTCTTCCAGAAAATCAAAGCGAGGAAAGGGGAAGGGTCAAAAGAGAAAGCGCAAGAAAGGCCGGTACAAACCACTCAGCTTGTACGTTTGTGTCCTCTGCTTGTAGACTCTCTTCCCTCCCTCTCCCCAAACCAAACCGCCTGCTTGATGCTTACTCAAAATCTCACCCTCCCCTCTCAGTCACTGGTGGGCTGCAGGATCTGCAGGGGCAGCACTGGTGGTGGCACTGCTCTGGCACTAAGGGTATCTCAGGGAAGGTGGCTTTAGCTTGCTTGGCTCTCTAATCATCAGTGGTGACCATTTTCCCAAGGCACAAGAGCCTGGGTGGGTGGGTGAGTGCCCTGCACCTCTTCTCCACACCTCCTGGTTGCAGCTCTGTCATCTGCTTTCCCCCACTTGTCTTGTGCCCTCACTGCTATGATGACTGGTGACAGGCAGGCTGACATCTGCTGTGCATCTGTGTGTGTGCGTGTGCAAGTGTGTCTGTCTGGTGGAGTCACAGGCGGAGAGGAGAGGTGGGATGGTGGGAAGCTGGAGAGGGGATGGTGGGAAGCTGGAGAGAGGGTGCTGGGGACCTGGAGGGGCTCTCTCTTTTTTTCCCTTCTCTGCTGGATTTGGTGGCTTCTCTCTCCCTGTCTCTCACTGCTCTGCCTCTCATGGTGATTCACAGAATTCTGCATTGTAAATTCATTGCCCCTCCATAGGAAACTCTGAGTTGGCAAGTTTGGGATGGGGCTTATAGAGGGGAGGGCAGTACTGGCTGCAGGGGTAAGCACGTGATGCTGGAGCTCAGCTGCCTTCCAGGGGAGGAGAGACCCTCTATTTAACTTGTCTAGCCACTGGCCTCTTTCTACTCGAGTAGCCCACTTCAGAGAATTTCTTTCATTGATACGTCAATAGCTGGCTGGGACCTCTCACCTTCCCATCCTTGCTTTCCCCTTCTTTCTCCCTCTGGCCTGTGCCGATGGATCCAATGCAGCATTTGTGAATACTGTGCAGAGAGCCTGTTTTCTTTCTCTTTACGCTAATGCAAGGGGGTGCTGTCCTGGGGCTGCCGGGGTGCTAATCCATCAGCCCCCGGCGCGCCAGTGGGCAGCGTGGGGTCTGTGGGAGGGGGCAAGGGGATTGCTTTGATGTTTAGGGTGTTGCATGTGTATTTTCTTTCTGCTGAAGCGCTGTAGCTTAGACATCTTTCCTTTTGCCTTTTTGCAGTCACTGTGAGCCTTGCTCAGAGAGGAGAAAGCACTTGTTTGTACAAGATCCCCAGACCTGTAAATGTTCCTGCAAATTCACAGACTCACGTTGCAAGTCGAGGCAGCTTGAGTTAAACGAGCGCACTTGCAGGTTTGTGTCCTGAAGGATGAAAGAGAAACACACAGAGAGAGAGAAAGAGAAAGAGGGGGG
>NW_009952106.1:2066073-2085980 GCF_000747805.2 Chaetura pelagica | reverse complement strand
CTGCTGAATTCTGGCACTAGTGCTATATGATTACTTCTTTTCTTTGTCCTACGTGGGCCAGAGGGGCTAACTGAGATGAGGACAGAGTTTCCCCGTGTCAAAGGGTGGCTGTGCGTTTCAGATGTGCTGTCAGGTCTTGGTTGGGGATGGCTCCTAGAAACAGGGTGTTTGTATCTGTGGTATCCTTTCCCATAAAATAAGGTAATGGAGTTCATGTTGCTGAGGTAGTCAGGTGGAGAGTCTGTAGCCCTCTATACTTTATTTGTATGCAACTCTGGGCATTCTGTTGGACAAAACCAAATCGTTAGCTCACTAGAATTTGACCAACCCTGTCTTCGAAGCCCTTTTCATGCGGCTTGTGGATGTTCTGCTGTGTGCAGAATGAGGAAAGCCAGGCCAGGAACCTCCCACAAGGCTGACCCACATTCTCCTTTGCCTCTTAGTTCTTAAAAGCCAGGAAGAGCACCCTGTCTTCTTGCCCTATGCTTATAGTTCCCTATCTACGAGAGTTGTGGTTTGAGAGGATGCACTCAGGGCTGTGATGTGGGATGCATCAGGATTAGGTCTGTCTCTTAAGTGAAGGCAGGCAGAGGTCTGTATTTCAGGTGGGAGACACAAAGACATTCTGTGTTTAGTGTTTGTTCAAAGATCCATGCTATGAATGTGCCAATCTGAGTGCTACCAGTCACACACCATCTGTTGCACAGATGTGCAGAATCTGACTCCTCATTCTCACCTGAGTGCTTTGGTTAGGGCGGTGGGGTCCCTTGACTTGCACCAGCTGTGCATGCACCTCTGGTGTGAGATCATCCAACCTACCCAGAGACACATAGAAATAGGGTTGCAGAAGAGCCTTTGAGTGTGACTCTGAACTCAGGCCCCTTACACAGAAATCTCAGAGATTGCCTCTGTCAAGACAGTATTGCAGTGGGAGTGGTTGGATGGGAGAGAGTAAAGGAAAGAGATCCAGGGTCCTCTGTGGCTACATCCTGAAAGGGTACACATCTGTTTGCCTGCCTGGAATTACTAGGTGACCAAGGCTGCTACAAGTAGCAAGTGCTTCCTTTAGGTGTGAAAGTGCTTTGTGCCCAAACTAGGGAGGCATTGGCACTGCCACTGTGGTGGAAAGTGCTCTGTATGCAGAGGGATTTTCTGGGGCACTGTAATTTCAGTGGGAAAGTAATTGACAGGCCAGAATAGAGCAGCTTCTGGAGTTAAACTTCTCCCAGCAAGTGTAACCCCTGAAGCGTGAGAACAGATCTAACTTTGGCCTTATCCCTCTGTTCCCAAACTCCAGAATGACTGGAAATTACCCTACGGAGTTTGAAGGTTGAGAAATAGTAAAAAATACAAAGAAAAAACAAACAATACCCCAAAGAAGTCATGATGGCAGAAGGAGTTTACTAGTTTTTCATACTACTAGACTCTCTCTGTGGTGGGATAATTGGGACTAAGGGAGGTTTTCAGAGCTGGTGTATTAACCAGAAATATAGGAAGGAGTCATAGAAGTGCATAGCTTATTGATTTCCAGATAAAAAGCTGGTCAAGCTGAAGTTTGTCAGGCTCTTTCTTGTAGAATTAGAATTGGGCCCTAAAGGGGAGGCTAAATTCTCATTTCTCCTGCTGCTTCTTCAGGCTGCTGCTGCTATTCTCTGGTGCTAACCCTTGCTCATGGCAGCTCATGGAATGAGGGGCACTTTCTTTTACCTTCTTGCCTGCATGAGGCCTTGTTGTCTGCACTGCCTCCCACCCAAACAACAGGCTAGGTGGAGAGCTGAGGGAGTGTGTCTTTCTGCATGCGTTGCTTAGCCTTGTTTTTCTGTGTGTTTGTGTGTATGTGTGCATGGTGTGAGAGGGTGCAAACTCAGCTCATCTGTGAGGAAGCCTCTAATTTTGCTCTTAAATTTACCCCTGTACTCGTATCACCCCCTGACCCCTCTAGGTGATCTTGGGGACATAGAACTCATCAACCCATTCAAGGGTTGAGATTCTTAGCTGTTTTGCCCTATCTGCACAGCACTTCACCCCACCAGTGACGTCATGCCATGTCTTAACACCATGTGCTCTTAAACACGTTAGCCACCTCCCTTCCTTCCCTTCCCTGCCCTACTTGCACCCCCTTCACAAACATTAACCCCTCCTCTCTTGTTTTCCCTCCCTTTCTGACAGATGTGAAAAACCGAGACGGTGAGCAGCGGAAAAGAAGGGGGAACAGCCCTGTTTCTGGAGCCTGATTTCTCGCCTGGACAGAAAAAAAAAAAAAAAAGACAAAACAAAACACTAATCCAAATGAACCCTAAAAATGAAGGATCGGTAGAGCACAGCACTTTCAGTACGGACGATGGACTCCGGAAGGAACATTCCCCAAGGCACCCGCCGCACAGAATTCACCTTTTGGTTTTGAACTGTTTTATTTTATTTTTCTTTTCATGCTGCTAAATAACAGAGCCAGGAAGACTATAGGGGTGTATTTGATGGGTTTTCCCATGCATACATATATATGTGTGTATACATGCATATACATATATATATATGTATATATATTTTAACCACATCTATATATACATATATGTATATCTTAACCACACACACACACATATATATATAATATATATATACTGATTATTTTTTTTAACATTGCTAATGTTATTGGTGTCTTCACTGGATAATACTCGACTGCTGTGGACACAAGCGGGCTACTTGGGGCATAAGAAACAAGCTAAGACTGGACTTGAGTAGAAGCGCTGGGTGTAAACTTCTTAACTCTAACTGACTTGTGTGGCCTCCGCTGTTTGTAGAGTGTGCTGTACCACAGACCACCTTCTCCTTGCCTGGGACAGGGAGGAGAGGTGATGGAGAGGATGGGCAGGGAGTTCCAAAGAGTGGCATCCTAGGGTGTGATGGGTCAAAGGCCAAGGAAATGGCCGTCTGCGTGATCAAGGATTCCTCCTCCCCTCTCTTCCCCCAACCTTCGCCCTTACTCGTCTCATAACCTGCCTGCCTTGCTGGGACATGGGATGTCAGTGTACATTTTGCGTTGACTTTATTCACTATAGAAACTTTGCCAGAGAGACATGCTGGCTTCTCTTAAGGATGGTGGGCAGCTGATGCGCACTAACTTTCCATTCAAGGAAGTATCACAGGAGTCTAGATTTCCTGCCCTTGGTGGCTGCAAAAGGACACGAGGCCTACAGTGTGCTGAAGCAAGAATGGGGACCGGTGCATAGCCACGCAGTTGTTCAGCACTGTCTGCTTTCTTCATGCACAGAGCTGCCACTCAAGAGCATCCAAGATGCTTATGGAACATTTCTGGAAAGGGATATTAACCAAAAGTATATACACAGTAGGGGGGGTGTGTGTGTATGTGAATGTGTGCATTTGTGTCTGCGTGTATGTGTGTTTGTGTTTTTATCTCTTTTTTATATATATATATTTATTTTTATACATATATATATATAAAAAAATAATATATATGTATGCCAAGATTGAAGGAGGGAAAAAAAGCAACTTTTGCTGCCTTCAGTTTGCATATGCAGTGTGAATGACCCTTCAGAACGTCAAGTTTTGTTGTTTTTTTTAACGACATACTGTAAATACCAGGCCCCTTTTCCACATCTCGGGCTGGGGAGTCAAATGCCAAGGCAGCCAGAAATCCCTAAGCCGTGTCTGAGAATCTTGGCTATGTGTGTATCTGCAAAATACACTGTGGTGTATGTGAAACCCACCCTACACACGCGCGCACACACACGCCCCCCTGAAAGCGTGTTTGTACATCTATGTGGATATATATAATCTAGTTCTGTGATTAAAATTATTATTAATAATAATAATAATCAAAAAGGTACTCGGTCTGTGTCAGAATGCTGCCAAACATCATCTGCAGTTGAATTTTCAACGCCTGATAATGTACAACACGGAAAGCTTCCAAAAAGACAAGACGGTCTAAAAACAGACTCACAACAAGCGACTACTAACCACTAGGAACTCCCCACCCGACTGATGGCTTTCAGAAGGAGGAAAAACACAGGGGTGGGTGCTTGCATCTGCAATGTATGATACTCATGCTGCATCGTGCGCAAGACGAGGCTTCCGATGGGGGGGGGAGGGAAGAGAAAGTGTTTTATATACTTATTTAATATCCCTTTTTAAATTAGAAATTAAACAGATAATTTAATTAAAGAGTAGGGATTTTTCAGTATTCTTTGTTAATATTTAATTTCAACTATTTATAAGCCGTACCTCCTTTTTTTTTTTTTTTCTCTTTTTTTTTTTTTTCACTCCACTTTCCCCAGTATCTATGCTACAAAACCTCCCTTTGTATATAGTGTAAATTCAGCCCAAATTGAACTGCCAATCATTTCATAATAGCTTATGCAGGAGATGTTAAATGTGAGAATGCCAAAGCTAAGGGGGACATTGTAAGATATGAAAAAGAGACTGTCAGGAGTTCCAACTGGAATCTGCTTTTCTCATGGAAGCATCAGTCAAGGTGTTGCAGCAGAGAGTCAGAGCAAAGTTTATCTATGGAGTAGCTAGGAGAGCTTCTCAGCCAGTTTTCTAGTAGAGTGTTAGAAACTAGTGCAGCTTCTGTTTAAACAAAGAGAACATTGTGTAAATATACCCTAGGAATATGTATTTTATGCAAGCTTGATTGCATATTTTAATTGCACTATAATCTTTAAACGTATCTGGTTAGTATAATTTTATTTTTTAATTAAATCAAAATTCTTGGTATTAGGCAAGAATTCTGATGTCACGTTTATAGTTCATTAGATTCATAATTAAAATGTGTAACTAGACTGAAGAATTAGAGAATATTTAATTTGGAAAAGCATTTTCTTTCATTGTTCCTGTAGCAGGCTGAGCTAGGTTGCTACAAACGATTTGTAGAAGAACCAACTACAAAAGCTCCTTGCAACAGGAGGATTTCATTCCATTGCTAACATCTGCATGGATATAAGACCAATACATAATACATTTTTAAAATCCCTGTAGCCTGACTGTTACAGGTATGGCTCCACCTCATCCTCATGTATTTTTAAAGCAACACCACAATGCAGAAATAAGAAAAGAGTGAAGTCCTAATCTTCTATCAAAACTGGATAAACGTAGGTAGGGTCTCATCTTTTCCTGACTGCTTGTACTACTTCAGGCAAAGAAAGATGTGGTTTTGCTTAGGATAAACCATAACACATGTTCTGCCCTGGTACTTCTACTCTAGAAATTACAGCAATGAATGGGTGTTTGGGAAGGGTGGTGGGGAGTACATATTCTGCATAAGAGAAATTTTATCTCTAGAGGAGATATGTGTGATGAAAATTCATTGACACTAAATCTGTAGACTGGATTTTTTTCTTTCTTAGCAAAGACAGGATTGATAATGAACAGTGAGAACATGTTTATTTCAACTTTTTTTAAGCCGTTCCTCCTTTTTTTTTTTTTTTTCTCTTTTTTTTTTTTCTTTTTTTTTGTACTGGTTGTGTATAAGTTTAACCTCCCTGTTGTCCCGTCCCATCTCTCCCCAATTGTTGGCAGAGTCAGTAGCATGTTATGGGCAGTTATTTAATTAATTTCTCTAACACCTACCCCTACACATTCCTATTGAGACAAGGGTTAGATATACATCTACATACTATATATATATTTGGCTATGTGTTTGTATATATATATATATATGTTTATGTATATGTGTGATTCGGATAAAATAGACGCTACGATTTTTTTATATATGTAAAAAGAAGAAGCAGGAAAAATAGAAAATTCTACATCTTGAATCTCTCTCCTTTTTAATTTTAATATTTGTTATCATTTTATTTATTGGTGCTACTGTTTATCTGTAATAATTGCGGGGAAAAAAGATATTAACACTACATATTGTGTCTAGTGAATTTTTTCAAGATATTCCTTAGTACATATTTATTTTTAAACAAAGAAATTACAGATATATCTTAAAAAAACGACGACGACGACAAGAAACAAACTTTTTTTTGTATTAAAGAATTTAATTCTGACCTTGATTTCCTTTGCCTTCTCCTTCTGCCTTGCATCCTGGTTTTCTTCCATTGTGTAACAGACCCTCCAGCATTGCCTCTGGAGGCTACAGGGCACCAGCAACCTGCCCGTCAGACGCTTGGATTTGGGCCCAGAGCCTCCAAAAGCATCTAGGGTACCTAAAGCTCCTTGACATGAATGGGAGGTAGGCACCAAAATGCATCTGTGGAGCTCAACCTGAGTTCCCCGCTCAGTGAGAAGAGGGTGGTCTGATGGGCAGGAATGAGGGGGCAGGACTTGGGTTCCTTCACAGCCTCTGATGCCAAAGAGCATGGTGATGGCCCCAGCCCTGCCTCCCTCTTGTCAGGAGGCAAGCCCCACGTGCTGGGCACTGTACAGGCATGAGTAGACAATCCTGGTGGAGTTTAGAATCCAAGGTGAAAGTAATGCTTTGAGCCTGCCCTTCACTGGTAGTGGACTGGGTGTTTGCAGTTGGAGCAGCGTGTGTGTAACCAGCTGCCAGTGATGGCTCAGCAAAAGCCTCACCATCCTGGCCAACGTTAACCAAAGAATTGTTCAGCTCTGACTGTGCTCATCACTTTGTGAGGGATCTTGGTGCTGTTGCATTTTTTGTGATCTGCTTTGAGATCTTTGGGAGGAAAAGTTGGAAGAAGTGTCTTTTCCTCTTCAACCATGGAGGTGAGTGTATCATGTTACTCATCTGGCCAGTGGGAGAGGAGAATGCAGGATGTTCCTGCATGTCTGGGAGGTGACTCTCGTGGGTTAATACTCAGTTCATGGCTGCCTCCATCCTGGTCTTGTGAAGGTAAAGGATCTGGCTTTTATTTAGGGCAGACTTAGGTAGCTTAACAGGTGGATCTGCAGTCATGGCCTCTGCAGAGGGTAGAGTGGAGGAAAGAGGACAAGTACTTGAGAAGGCACTGATTCATCTTGTTCAGTGGCATCTTGTGGAGTGCAGCGGTGAGGTGAGGGAGTGGGGCCATGCATGGATGCTGTTGTGTGAAGAAACCAAGGAGTTGCTTCCCCTGGATATTCACCACTGACTTTTGGTTTGTGAGGATCTATGGACTGTTTTGCAGATGACTGTGCCAGGTAACAGACAGCAATCCTATCCTCGGTAGACCTGCATTGTTTCCGTGAACTGGGAAATCTTTACAATTCAGAAAATTGAAAGTATTTATACTGGCATGTCAGTGTTGCTCCCCTAGGCTGAGCTGGATGTGAAATCTCAGCATGAAAGAACCCAAGTTTCTTGCATGGATGAGACAGTGGGTCACTACTGTCAGTTGCAACATGCCAAACCCTGCCCGCTGATGGTGAGCTGAGCTGGCCTCTGGTGCCTGGAGGAGAAGAGCATGCTACACTCCTCTCTTTTCCTTCCTCTGAGGGCTCAGGAGAAGTAGGACACCTGCAGAGCCAGGTGATGTGGTATCCACCTACTCTACGAGGCAGCGGCTGTGCCTGACCGGATGGCATGTTCCAGCTGGTACATCTCCACCAGTGCCAAGGATTGGCTTGCATGTGGTCACAGAAGAGCCAAGGCAGCTGCCTCAAACCGCTGCAGCGAGAACCTGCTCAAGCCAGCTCTGAATGACATACCTGGAGCCCTGGAAGCAGTCCAGGTCTTCTTTATCCTCCAGGGTGAGAATGGCTGCGCTGTCACCTCTTGTGAGGAGAACGATCACAGCTCAATGTTGGAGAGGAGCTCAGCCTGGCTGGAAGGCCTGAACATGGGTGAGGACCCCGCTCCTGGAGGATTTGGGATGCAGGAGCATGGCTGCCCCTCACCCTGCCCAGCCTAAGCCCACATCTCACACCTGGCTCGTGTGTTCCCTGTCCCGAGGTGAGGCAAGGACACGTGGAGTGAGGCCAGGTTTGCAGGCTGGCGCTCTGATCTCCGCGTGCAGCCTTTCACCCTCTGCACAAGAACCTTCCCTCAAAGGCTTCTGGTCACGTCCATGTTTTGGTGGCTGGGTAATTAAAATGCTGCCTCCAGTCAGCTGGCTGGGTGCTTTCCTTGTGCCCGCTTCATTTATTCTGTGGGTTTCACAAAGCGGAGGCACTTCAACAGGGAGAAGAGGGTGTCCTGGCAGACACAACAGAAAGCCTCACCAGCAATGGGAAAAGGGTGCTTTTGGTTGGAAAACCTTCTGCCTTTCTCGTCGGGCACCAGCTAGCTGGTTTAACCCCTTGTTGCTAGTGTCTTATGCTGCTGATCAGATCTATAAGTCAGCCAGGTTTTGCTTGGACTCTGTCACCATCTGCAGCACTTGTTAGAAATGCCACTGAAGCTTCTGGCCTTCAGTGTGCTCCCGTGAAGGACCTTGGAAACACAAAGCAAATCCATCCCACTGGCCACGTTGTCCACTGTCTGCTCTCAGGAGCTTTGGTAGTGAGAGACAGGTATTTTTATCACAGACTACGCAGTGATGGTGAGGGGAACCTCCTGTGCTTGGGACACCTGAAACTTGAGGCTAATCCCAATTGTCTAGCATGATGCTTGTTCCCACTGCCCTGTTTGGGACTGGAGCAGTGTGGCCCCACGGCACTGTGCCACCCCACAGGCCCTCATTGTGCCCCACAGCACTGCACACCCTGGAGCGTGGTGGGGCTGCTGAACTGCTGGCCATACCAGAGGGACCAAGTGCTGGTGCCTGAACCTCCAACCGAGTCCCCCCGTATCTCGTAGGAGGTGGTGAGTTGCGGATAAGAAAGGGGAGGTGATATCCACTGTACCAGCAGCGAAGGAAGGTGTGAAAGGAATACAAAGAATGCCTGACCACAGATTTGGGGAAGCCTTTCCCTTTGATTTGGAAAGCTGGGAGGACCATGGGGGTTTTGCACCACAGAGGGCACAAAGGTCAGGTCCCTCCTCAAATGTAAGTGGTTTGCTGTCAGCATGCACTGGGGAGGGGTACACAGGTGTCTCTGCTGCCCACCCCAAGCTGCCCATCTCCTGGCCAAGCCTGGTGCACACAGCAGTGGGAAGTCACCATGCTGCAAGCCCTAGCCTGGCAAGGCAGGGGTTCAGCTGGGGTGTTACTTTGACACCTCCTTTGTCAGCTATTCTGGGAGCTGTTGGTGCACTCTGTGCTTGGAGCATGTCGCGTGGTGGGAACCGGGCTGGGAAAGGCATCTGGCTCTGCTGAGAGCTCTGCCAGGACTGCTGCAGAGTGGCAATTACTGCTGAGCACTCCCCAGGGAGGTCCATGTAATGCTGGAAAAATCTGGGATGCTGGTCAGGATGTTTTGCTCCTAGACTATGTGGTGCCTTGGAGGTGAGAATCTTTGGCTTCAAATGGCAGTACCTCTGAATCTTGGTTGAATGGCTCTGTGGTGAAGGAAGGGTGTGTCTCATGAAAACTCTTGGGCCTTCTATGTGCAATTCCCTTCAATGCCATCTCACTGCCCGTCCTTCTCACCCACAAAGAACCTGCTGGCACGGAGGGCAGCCTGGGCCACACACATATTGATGCCTGGGGAGTGTGTTCGTGTCATCAACCTCTTCTCCAGAAGCTGGGCTCCCAGCAGCTCTTCCCACCTGTGAGTATCAGAAGCAAAAGCCACAACTGAGCTTTATGAAAGACACATTCCTTTCAAAGAAACTCCTCACCTGGCTGCTTAGAGGCCAGTGAAGGTGCTAACTTCTAAAAAAGCAACTTGCTGTTGCTCCACTGTTTGTTGTTGTTTGTTTGTTTGTTTTGCTTTCTTTTGTTTTGTTTGTTGTTTTTTTTTCCCAGCTTGAATTGGCTCATTACTATCTCAAGTCTTACTATCTTTCCTTATGTTGGGCAGCTTGCCAGAATGTTCATGCCTTCTTCTTTTGCATTCCAAGGACCTCACATCTGGGAGAAGCAGCCTGGAGACTCCTGAGCAGATCACGTTTCTTCTTAGGTGTTGTTGCTCCTGGGGAATAAGGAGCCACTCCTTCTTATTTTGATTTATCTCACCACTGGAAGTGTGGTAAATATGGGGGTAAACAGCACTGGATCTGATTGTTTCCAGTCTCCATAGGCACCATAAATTATGAGTCATAGGATCATCCTGAGTTACTTGGTGACTAATCTGAGGCTGGTCTTGAGGCTTAGGGCCAGTTCCTTGCTTGCAGTACTGGCTTGCCAGAGCTCTGTGTTGTTGGTGTGCAGAGTAGACCTAATGAATAGAGGGCACCTAGAAGAACTGGCTGAGCTGCCAGAGGTGGTGCTGATGAGTCAGGGAGTGGCACTGCCCTCTGCACTAGTACCCCACTGGAGTGGTTGGATGTAAGAGGTGCAAGAGGCTGGGACATTTGTGAGTCACTTTGTGGGACTGAGTGTGACTCACACCCCTGCCAAATTATGGGGACCAGTCACAGACTCAGACACATCCCAAGAGGAACAATTTCTGGGTTGAGGTTGTCTTGTCAACCAGTTGAAAATGTGCTGCTGTTCTGAACATGTCTACCATTGTGCAGGTTGTACCTCACAGCCTAACATTTTGCACTTCCTGAATTCTATTCTGCTTTTCAGTCTCAGTTTTCTCTGCCTTAGTTTCACCCTGTTGCTCTGTGCTTGAAAATGTGTCAGTAGATTTCTCTTTCTCATCTCACATAAACCCCTCACATGCTTGTGGAGTTCCATCACATCTCCTCTGTGGATGTTTCTTGGCCAGTTACATAAAATGGTCCTTTCAAAGCCCCTGGCATTAGCTCATTAAGCTCTGCCCTCGATCATTGCTGCTCCTGACAGCTTTCATATATACCAATAACACTCCTTTTCCTTCAAAAGTTGTCTGCTGCTGAACACGCTCAAATGTGGATCACTCTGGAATGACAGAAGAGGAAACAGGCAGCTGGCTCTGAACATATCCCCTTGTGTTCCTCTCTAGAGGCATCTCTCCATGGTTGCTCTTTCTCAGCCTCTTCTGGCAGTTCTGCTTTCCAGGGTGTCCCCTCCTGCCACAAAGCAGCTTTGCCCCAGATACATTAGCTTATCTTTTCCCAAGTTAAATCTCATTTTGTTTCCTGCTCATTTCTAATCTCTCTAAATCCTTTTGGAGGGTTTCTCACTTTGCAGTGGGATTCAATCACTTCTGGTGGAGGTGCCAGCTCAGGGAATTCATGGGCGAACCTTCTCCTTGGTGCTGCTGATTCAGGAGGGTGCTCTGGCTCCCAGTGCCAGCATGGGGGTGGTGGTGCCCCGCAGTGTGGGTGCAGGTGCAGCCCTGCGTGTAGCTGTGTTCAATCATCTGGTGAGCTCTATTTCTCCCTCACCATCAGATAGGCATTGCCTAGCACAGCTGGAGGAACTGTGGGGGTCAGTGGGTACTGGTCTGTAGAGCAGAGCAGAGCAGAGGTATGGGAAGTGAGGGTGCTCGGTTCAGTTCCCTGCTGGGCCACTGATGCTCTGCTTTCCCTCCCTGCCTTGACTTCTTCATGTGTAAGATGAATTCTGCCCTCCTTTTCTCGGACCCTTGGCAGATGATCAAGTGCAGCTCACAGCTTATTGTTTTATTTCCCGTTAGTAGAAGGCTTCCCATCTTGCTGAGGGATCTCCATGCACTTTTCCAAAAAGCTGGCAAGTCACTGACCCCTCACCACCCAGTCACAGCTGCAGTTATGTCTCCCTGCTCCTCTCTGTCATTGGAGAGAGAACCTCCACAGGTATTTTGGTACCGACAGCATCTCCTTCCATCTGTTCTTTGGGAAGGGGAGAGAAGCATATGGGGTATGGGGGTGGAAAGGAAGGGAAACAGCAACACACAACTCAGGAGGGGCTTTGCTGGCTGGGAGAGATAGGGCACAGTGCAAAGCTGATGAGGGAGCAAGGTAAGGAGTGCCCTGTGAGGTGGGAGGATGAGGAGGAGTATGCTGACTGTCTCAGGAGTGGGGTGTGGCCTGAGATTATTTGGCAGCCCTGGGAGCAGGGAACCCACCCAGTTACAAAACCTCCTGCACTCCCATGGACACATCTTTCACTGGTGTAAGATGCTTTGAGTGTTGGAAAACTCCTGGTCGGGGTTTGAGGAGTGCCTGAGCTGCCAGCTTCACCAGCACCTGAAAAGCCTTCCCTGGGCAGCCCCTCAGCCTCCCTGTGCCACAGAGAGCCCTGCTGCAGAAAGGATAGTCATGAGATGCTGTACTGCTGTGTCCGTGGCTATCAACTCCTTGGAGTTTCCCCTCTCTGTGAGGTGACCATGCAGGCAATAAAGCAGCTGCTAGAGCCCAGGGTAGCCAACACTGAGAATCCTGTGCTGCTTGTGTCAGCACAAGAGCCTTTTGGTGTGCAAGACTACCTGCTTTTAGTCAAACCAAAAAGCTTTCAATCCTTCATACCTATGAAAAAATAAGGTTGAACATGACCCAAGTACTACAAAAGCTCAGAAGGCAAATATCCGCAGATTGTATTAGCTTTGAAACCTCTGTGAGACTCAGCTGGGTGGGTGCTTTGTGGCAATTGCTTTTCTCCTGGCCTTACATCCTGCCAGTGAGTCCCCTTGGACATGCTTCAGATTGCTCGCCAGGCTCTCACCGTATCCCTTTACATCCAGGTTCCACCCTATTTTTAATCTACTCCCCATCTTCTGGTGTTGTCAATCTCAGACCTTTCCCTGGCCTGGAAGAGGGCTGTATATATGTCCTTGTCTTGCTGTGGATATTTTTTGCAGTTTTTCTCCTCTTTTTAAGTCACCTGAGCCCTATTTGCCTTTTGGGTTGAGAATACAACACACAAAACCCAGGTATCCACAGCAACTGCTAAATATTTTTTTTCCAGAGGGTACCTTCCAGGCCTGTTGGTGGAGTGGTGAAATTTTGGCTGTTCTGTGCCAGGGTATGTCACCTTGCACCTCTCCAGGGGCTGGTTCAGAGCACAGCTTCACTCCAAAGTGTCTTTGCAACCCTTTTAGGCTCCTCGGATGTCTGAGCACCATGAGCCAAATCCATTAGCTCCTCATCCTCAGTGTCCTGGGATCATTCAGCAGCGACCAGAGCACCAGCACCCCGTGGCTTCCTCATTGGAGGCTCTGCTCCGAGCACCAAGTTTTCAGTTTTTCTTTAATCGCATCACCAAGTTTTAATGCCCAGCAAGAACTTTGACCCTTATCCAGGGATTAGTTGTTATCCTTAGGAGCTTTCTGTGGCAAGCCTTATAAAAGAGCTTCAGCTTTGGAGAATGCAGGCAAATCACGTCCACTGGGTTAATTTTCTTTATTAGCTGACTACCTCGTTTTTCCATCCACAGCCCCTGGATATTGTCTCTTCACTCTGGGAGAAGGGCTGTTCCCATCAGTTCACAGGAAGTTCATTGCCAGGATCCTTGTGGCCACCCAGCCACCCTCAGCAAGAAGGGGGAAGCTTGGCCTTGGTGGAATTAAGGGAAAATCGTTATGTTCCCTCCTCAGGCTGTTTCACATCCCACCCCAGGAAAATTAGGCAGTGATGGAGGACTGCCAGACAGATCCTGTAAAGAGGCAAAATGTTTTAACTAGGAGGTGTAGAGTCATCTGCGGTTAAGCAGAGGTAGCAACATCTATTCAGCTGTTTAGCAAGTTGTCTTCATTAAAAGAAATGTGGGCATCTGTCTCTTTCCTTGTGTCTCTGTCACAGCCTATTTCAAGTATAATCCTGTTTACTGTGCAAGATTTTAGTAAGGCATAAAAGGGGATTTTTCTTCTGGTTATTGACTTACTTTGCATGTGTCTGCAAGGTACTCGGAAACGGGAAAACTGGGAGCACAGTGTGTTTTGCTCTAAGTAATTAGGGGCAGGATTCACAGGTATATTCTGGCTGCTTTCAGCCTTTCCCGTGACAGAAAGCAGCTGCACACCCAGCATTAGCCAATCTGCTAATAGGCTGTGTCACAAGACACAGCATCACCATGTCTCACAAAGCAACTGCATTGTCCTCTCTAAGCTTATTGTGCAAAATATCACGAGAACACCACCAAATCGTGTCCTGCAGACCATTCCAGACTAAACATCCATGGCCCAGCTCCCTGACCCGGATTGGGGTCCTTGAGGGAGGAGAGGAGGTACCTCGCTTTTGCTGTGCTGGGAGCACAGGAGGTCTGTGTGCTTATTTGGTATCTCCATGCAGACCTGCCTGTATGCGTGGTCTCCAATGCATCCAAAGGCTACTAATTTTCTTTAGATGACAGAAGTGTGTGGAATGTGTTAGTGCCAAAATCAGTCTGTGGGTACCTCTGGACCAGGTCCTTGGCTCTCCCACTCCGGGTGGCCAGGTAGACTGAGCCCTGCACCAAAAAAGAGTGAGTCTTTTGAATCCAGGGTGCTAGCTACTGCTGGATGACCAGTCTCTAACTTGCTGAAAATGAGGAGGTGTGGGTAAAGATGAAAGGCAGAGGAACAACAGGAAACCTGCTTGGAGGCTACTAAAGAGAACAAAGGCAATTTCAGACAGGACCTTTTAGCCAAGATAAGCCGAAACTGCAGTTTCTACGTAAGATTTTTTTTTTTTTGCCAACCCCTGTGTTTTGGCTTGGTGTAAAAGAAAGTGGCTAAAAGTTACAGGGTTGTGCAGTACAGGTGATCCTGTACCTTGGCACTATGCCAGAGCTGCGACTCCTGGGTCCTCTCCCCAGCCCTGTGCCTTGCTTGCTAATTAAGGCACCGTCAATCACTACTCCGGTCTCTGCCTCAGTTTCCTCATCTTTTACTGGTGATAACAGTACTGTGATGATAACAGTACTGAGCTGCCCTGGGGGATGATCTGTGAATGAATTAATGGCAAGGAGTTAAAGATGGATTAATTGGTATCCTCTGTCAGGTGCTCAGAGATTCCACGATAGCAAGCACCGAGCCAAAGTTTTATGTGCTGTGCAAAGCATGACTTTTGCTTACATTGCAGCCTGTCCCTGACTCTTTGCGTATCTCTGTGTGACTCCAAAGGAAAGTAATTCCTTGAATAAGACAAGCACTCATCAGTCATGTAATGTTATTCCCAGGTGTGCAGCAGCAGTCTGTGTGGGCAGGATGGAGTACCTTCCCAGTTGCAACTGCCATCCCCTGAAGCAACATGTAAAGAGATAACAGAAGGGTAACATCCTCCAGTAGACCCCCACATGTTCCCTATGATCACAAAGAAAAGGGAAAAAAATAGGTGAAAAAGAGCAAAGTTGGATGTTGCTTGTAGTGTCCCAATGCTGTAGTGTTTTAACAGTAAACTGATAAAAGCTAGGGAGCACATCTCTGGAGGAGGAAAACCTGGAGAGTGAAAAGCAGCACACCAAGTCGGCTGGGAGGGCAAGATCAAGGACTGGAAAGATATGTCTGCTGAGAGCTGCATTTGGCCTCCATCTCAATAGTATGTGAGTCTAGAGTATGACAACTGCTTATTAGGTTTCAAGTTTTTTCAGTCTCTGAACTCCTGCCCTTCTTCCAGGCGTGTTTCAGAGCTCTTCAAAGAAGTCAGATCATAGATCTCTGGAAAACACCCAGTGAAGTGCCTTACTTCATTACTTCTTCTGGATCACTAAGACATAGTTGCTAGAGCCACGATAATTTCTGGGACACGAGTAGATCACCTTTGGTGGATAATTTCACCCCTCTGCACCTCGTTTTCTTTCTCTGTGAAACAGGAAGCTAAGACCAACAACCTCCTAAACAGCAGCTTGGTGCCCAAAGGCTGGAAGGGACCATGGGACAGGAGCAAGGGGCAGGGGCAGGGCTGGAGGGGCACATGTGAGCGAGATACCCAGAGGACAAGGTCTCTTCATGGATTGTGCCTCCAGTGCAGCTGAGTGCAGGCAATGGGAGGAAAGTGGGTGCTCAGTGCTGGCTTCTCTGCTCTGCTCCCGTTTGCACAAGCTGCACCGTGTG
Organism: Chaetura pelagica; assembly: GCF_000747805.2. Classification (NCBI taxonomy): domain Eukaryota; kingdom Metazoa; phylum Chordata; class Aves; order Apodiformes; family Apodidae; genus Chaetura; species Chaetura pelagica. The sequence continues at coordinate 2,070,152 of NW_009952106.1, read as the reverse complement.
TTACACAGTTCCCCCTGGGGAGCTGGGGTCCCCCAGTCCATGGGGGCTGCCCTGCGCCTTGGGTCAGGATGCTCTGTTTGTAGCCCTCTCCCCTGCCCATGGCAGGTCACCGAGGCAGCCAGGCACCCACCTCGCCCCTCGTCCCCGTGGCTTCTGCCTCCAAAGATGGAGCCTCTTTCCCCTGAGAACAGAGCAATGTGGCAACGCTCTCAGACCTTGGCTCGTAACAACAGTAACCTCCGAGCTGCTGACTGTTGCTCAGCAATAAACACCACTGGTGCTATTAATAAACACTATCTGTCAGCCTTGGTATTTTTAATGCCGGGACACTGTGCCCTGGCATGTGGAGCCACTCAGGGACTGAAGGCTGGATTCAGAGACGAGTCTAATTTCTGGGACACGAGTAGATCACCTTTGGTGGATAATTTCACCCCTCTGCACCTCGTTTTCTTTCTCTGTGAAACAGGAAGCTAAGACCAACAACCTCCTAAACAGCAGCTTGGTGCCCAAAGGCTGGAAGGGACCATGGGACAGGAGCAAGGGGCAGGGGCAGGGCTGGAGGGGCACATGTGAGCGAGATACCCAGAGGACAAGGTCTCTTCATGGATTGTGCCTCCAGTGCAGCTGAGTGCAGGCAATGGGAGGAAAGTGGGTGCTCAGTGCTGGCTTCTCTGCTCTGCTCCCGTTTGCACAAGCTGCACCGTGTGTTACACAGTTCCCCCTGGGGAGCTGGGGTCCCCCAGTCCATGGGGGCTGCCCTGCGCCTTGGGTCAGGATGCTCTGTTTGTAGCCCTCTCCCCTGCCCATGGCAGGTCACCGAGGCAGCCAGGCACCCACCTCGCCCCTCGTCCCCGTGGCTTCTGCCTCCAAAGATGGAGCCTCTTTCCCCTGAGAACAGAGCAATGTGGCAACGCTCTCAGACCTTGGCTCGTAACAACAGTAACCTCCGAGCTGCTGACTGTTGCTCAGCAATAAACACCACTGGTGCTATTAATAAACACTATCTGTCAGCCTTGGTATTTTTAATGCCGGGACACTGTGCCCTGGCATGTGGAGCCACTCAGGGACTGAAGGCTGGATTCAGAGACGAGTCTAAACTGGTGGAAGGTGCTGCATCGTGCAGCCTTGCAGCCTGTGCTGGTTGCAGGGAGGAAGGTCTCTGCTCTCTTTGGTGTATTAGGCAGGATCCAAGTTCCTCCCCAAAAGGGATTTCCTCTCTCGCTGTCATAGACTGGGATAGATCTAACAGGATCTCTGGACCTGTGTGAGTCAGAGAAAATACTTTGGCTTTTTCCCTGTGATGTGCCAGTTCATTTAGCTGAATCAGCAGGGGAATGCTGCCTACTTACACACTGTCTTTGGACTCACAGTCCTGGTATAGGAGGTTTCAGCCACCAGACTGAGCTGTGCTGCCCTGTGCACAGAGGCTGTTGAGAAAATCCTAGTGGGATTGGTGCCTGGATCCTGTCTGCTGTGCATGACTCCTCCACTGACAGCCTGGAAGAGAAATAGGAAGTAAAAGGAAGTGTGCATGGGAGCTTGTCATGTTGTACTGCCGCTCTTGGCTGCTTCCACTCAGCTGGGATGTGAGCCGTCCCTGCATCGAGCTGGTGTGTTTTTGCTGGTGATCAGTCTATGCCCAGGAGAAGCCAAAGGGGGCTGGTGTGGTGTGGCAAGGGGGTCTGTGTGGGAGAGGGTCCAGGGCAGTGGCAAAGGGCTGGCTTCACCTGCAGCCTCAGCATTTGGCCCTGGGAGTGCAGCTGGGGTGGTAGGTGGGTGGCTCCTCCTATGCTCAGGGGCAGGGAGTGGGGTGAGCCAGGGTGGGGTGCAGGTGAAGTCAGAGGGAAGTGGGATGGCCCCGGTACTGGCTGTGGCTGGGGTGCACGCTGGGGGTGCTTCACCCTTTGCTGCTGTAAGTGCAGCAAGAGTGGCTGCAGAGGGTTTTGGAGGTGTGGGGTGGGGGCAGGAGGAACGGCCGAGCAAACATTGAGCTGGCCAAGCAAACAGCTGCCAAAGTGAAACAATCATGTCCCGTTCTGGTAAAGCTCAGCAAATACTGCGTAAAACCTGCTAATGGCAGCGGTGCTTGCCCTAGTCATCAGGTATAGCACTATCAGAGGGCAGATACAGAGCAACCCAGGGAGGCAGGGAGAGGTTGTGCAAGAGAAAGCTCTGGCCAGCATGACTCAACACTCACCAGCAGTGGCACACCTACAAGAAGCCCATTAAAACTGAAAGGAAGAAGCCCAAGCACCTTATTTCTTCTCTTTGCTGTAAACCGTCTCTTCCCCCATGTGCACATCTCAGTGCACGTGTCAGTGACGGCAGCAGAGAGAGCTGCAGTGTATTGTAAACCCTGGTTCTTGGAGCTGTACAGCAATTCTGGAGAATTAGTCCCTGAAGAGCCATTAGGCCTGAAGAGCTTCCAGTGATGCTTCCAGATCATTATAACAGAGTACACATGACCAGGGGAAAGGGAGGTGGGAGAACCAAGTAACAGAGATAATTCCTTATCCCATCACTCTAACCCTCTCTAAATTCTACACAAGCCTGGCCCCAGGCCCCCTGGCTCTGCTGCTGTCCCTCTCTCCTCCCCTGTGGCCCCTGCCAGCCCAGCCCCAGGCCCCAGATTGCTCTCTCCAGCCCAATGGGCTTGTCAGTGATATCATCCAAGGATCATTTTTCACCCACTGCCTTGGACTCTGGTTTCCGCAGAACCAAAGACCCTGATGTTTGGAAACCCTTCTAAAGACTGAAGTAGCTGAAGCATGGTACTGCCCTTGTGCGCTGTGTACACCTCTGTGTTGGGCTGACAGTGTCCATAGTACAGTTGTAGATCTGTACCTGGGACGTGCCCTCAGCTTTTCGGGTGAAGATGAGCACCGTCCATCTGTGGGCTTTTCCTTGCCTGCTGGCTGATTTCTTGCACGTGCCCGTGAAGAAAGTACCAAACTAGAGAGAGGACTTCTATGTGTCCTCACCTAGAGTGTGCACAGTGGAGACACAAGCAGAAAGCATGTCTTCTTTATGCCTGCCCCACACTGGTGTCCCTTGCTGGTACATTGCTGTGAAATCAGCCTCATTTTTCTGCTCTCATTAAAGACACCAAAACTTAGGTTTACCATGAAGTGCTTAGTATACAGCTCTAGGACTGGCCTTGGAGGAAAATTCCCTTAACTCACTTCTCCATTAGTATTTTACAAGGAGATAGCTAAATCCAGTCATCCCTTGGCTATGTCTGCATTGCATTCCAGAGGTGGGATTGCAGTTTGGTAAACATACCCTATCGAGCTTGGGTTTTACTCTGAGTTTTAACCTAGTTTTCTGCCTGCTAGCCTGGGTACCACTAGCTGCGTGTCACCGAGATGTCTGGATTCAGACCCTTCCCGGGCCAAGTGTGGCTGTCTGCTGCTGCTCATACTCTCCCATTAGTCCCCAGCTAGTTTCAAGCTGGGTCAAGGATGTCTCCCCCATCCATCCTCAGGATTTTGAACTGCTGTTCTTGCACTTTATGTCAAACTCCCACCACATCCTCCAGGCTAAAGCCACCACGAGCGCTCGCCTTCTCCCACTACTGTCCATACATGTCTGAGCTCTTGGACTTGCTGATTTAGACTGAGGTGTGCAGCCCTCTTGCAGTTTGAAAGAAGGGATCTCGCTGCAAAGGCAGGGGCTCCTGGAGGTGTGCTGTGTGCTGCAGTGTGGTGCCAGCCCTCTGTGCTGAGGGTGTCTTATGCTGTTCTGGACAATTATCTGTCACAAAGCAGGCAGGTCATCCTGCCTCATCCTTCCTCCCTGTGCCACTCTCTCCTGCCCTTATGGTGCCCACAGCATGTATTTAGGCAGGGTTCTCTCTCCCAGCAATACCATCCCAGGCTCACTGACTTTTATCTGATTCGGATTAGGTTTCTTTCTGCTTTTCTCTTCCCTCTGTTGACACACAGAAGAGTGATACCCCCACAGGGGAGCATCCGGACATGCTCCAAATGATGTCAGCTTTGATTTATTTTTGTTTAATATCATGTTGCTTACTGTTGCCATTACATGGAGTTAGCTTGGTTAGGGAAAGCCTGCCCTTA
>NW_009952106.1:2063450-2066053 GCF_000747805.2 Chaetura pelagica | reverse complement strand
AGGGAAAGACTGCTCTTCTTTGGACAAAACAGATGGTCTGAAAATTATTTTTTTCCCTTGCCCACCTAAATATCCAGAGCAGGCTGTTCTGTCATCAGAGCTTTGCTTAGGCAAGATCTTTTGTCAGTAGAACTGGCAGTGGAGAAGATGGGGATAAGGGGGAGAGAAAGAGGGGGATGAGTGTGCTCTACCACAGTTGAGGTTTCTCAGTTTGTCTCCTCGTTTCCCCTCTGCAGAGCCTCCTTCCACTCCTGCCAGTTTCCCAATGGTCTACTCAGAGTTGCATTTGGGATGGGGCCAGTGCCAGATACTGCAAGGAAGAGGGGCAGGAAAATGCAGCTGCAGTAATTAGGAAACAACCTGCTCAGATGTGTTGTTTCATCGTAATCCCCATCAGTCAGGGCTGGCTGGTACCCCCAAGCAGGAGGGCTTAGGCCTTTAACATTTTTATTCTATCTCGTGTAGCTCTGGATGTTCTTTTTTATCCATTGAAACATCTGATCCTTTCGTGCTTCCTGCAAGGCACTTGGCTTCCCTGATGACAATGATTTCCATCTGTGCTCTGCCTCAGATCATTTCCAGGCTCCTTTTGGTGAGCGTGTGGGTTCGTGGGGATCTGAGCTCCTGTTTTGTGAATGAGCTCAAGGGCTTGCTGGGAAGACTGCTTGAGCTCTTGCTGCCTCACAAGCTCCACAAAGCTTGGTGCCCTGTTGTGCAATCAGCAGTACTGTGTGGGTCCTGGCCACTGTGTATGAGTCCTGTTGGGTTTCTTGCCAGGGTCATGAGCCAAGCTGTTGGGCTGTTCAGATCAGGCAAAAGAAGACCACTGACGTGAAAGGACAGAAAGGGAAGATGCCCAGAACCCAGATGCTCAAGCCATCTCCAGTTTCAGTTTTAGCAGGGGCAGTACCTGACACACACTTTTCTTCTTGTATGTCCACTGGGCAGACAAAGGGTACTACTACATTTGTTGCCACTATTACTAGTATGTAGCTCTCAAGTGCATAGACTTATATCATCTCAAAATGCTCACTTATTTTGTTTGGCCTGAATCCTGGAGGACATAACTGTGGGTTTCCGAATATTTAAGGCCAATGTGTTATTTATAAGCCATGTTGGAAACATCCTGAGCATGTGGATTTTTAGTGAGGACAGTCTGGGTTTGGTATGTCCGCACACCTCAGGTTTGCCATTCTGCAATGCTGTCTGTGGTAACTGCATTTGAGGTTAGCAATGTCTGTATCTGCACTGGTCTCATGACATTATTTTCTTAATGTCTTCAAATCTACTGGCAAACAGCAATAATTTAATAAGGTGGTTAGCGGAGGATCGAGGGAGACCTTGTGTGCTTTTGGGCCGCAGTGTCCCCATTTCAACTCCTATGAGCCATCACACCCTTCTCTCTACTATCCTTTGGCCTCCTCACAGAGTCCTTGCCCTTTACATCTGAGATAGTGACCAGTGTCCTCAGCGTAGCACCGGCAACCCACAACCATCTCCCCAGGGACAAGCAGGGACACAGAAATGAGCATCCTCCACTCAGTATCGCTCCATCCACCCTTCCCTTGTGGTGCTTACACAGAGCTCATCTCCGTGTTGGCTGCCCACAGTGTCTCTCCTCAGCAGCCTCTCCCCTGAGATATATGATCCCTGCGGTGCAACTGCCCGGCAATTAGCCAAGAGCCAGAGTGGCTCCTGGGGCCCACGTTTTCCTTCTCCTGCAGGAGCAATTAGGCTGCTCGGCCGCTGTCTTCAGCAGGCTGATGTTATCTCCACCGTGACGCAGGCAAGCAGCCCTTGTAACAACCACGACAGGGTCGCTCTCTCCTGACTGCCTGTGTGGCTCTACCTGCAGGACAGGCCGAGCTCCCAGACCCTTCCAGCTCTCTGCAGCCAACAGGCAAAGCCTTCCCTTCAGCAGCACCAAAGCTTGAGAAAGCCTCTCTGCCCTGTGCTTGAGGCAAGCCTGCCAGGCTTTTTGGAGGGAAGATGCATCCCACAGTCCCTGCAAAAGCCACGCTTTACTTGGCATGTTGAAGCCAAGGAACTGCTTTGACTGGGAAATGGCTCTCCAGGGGACAGCCTTTGCTTTCCCACCAGACCACAGAAAGTCTGAGATTTTGCTGCCTGCTAATTGAGACAAGATAAAAGTTTGTGTCAGGGACGCCTGCTCCTGCTGACGCCGTCACATCCAGCGGGCCTGCTCTGCTCTGCCTGGGTGTTAATTGTGTCTAGGAGCTCTTCCAGCTGCCCCTGTCACTGCCCAGGGAAAAGCAATCTCTATCCTGGAAAGCTTTTACTTAATTAGACAAGACAGATAAGGAGGGAGACAGAAAGGAAAGGACAAGACAAGACAAAAAGAAGGAAGTGGCAAAATGGCTTGCCCAGGGCCATGTCTTGGGCAAGTTGCAGCAGCAGGACATGAAGCCAGGTCTTATGGTGCTGGTCCCACAGGTACGTGTTACCTCCATTGCAGGGCTCTGGCACAGTGTGGCACTGGGCCCGTCCCAGGGCCGGGAACCCTCCAGCCCACCCCTCCCCTTTGCCTGCAGGCTGCAGAATGGCACTTTTCTCTCCTGGAACAGATCATAGCTCGGTAGGGA
>NW_009952106.1:2031764-2063285 GCF_000747805.2 Chaetura pelagica | reverse complement strand
AGGGAAAGCCTTGCTTGGCTGGGGCACGGATGAGGGTATAGGGAAGCAAGCACTGGCCAGGTGGCAACCCCCAAGAGAAAAGAGAGACTCTGGAGCACTGTCTGCAGTGAGCAGAGTTACGTGGTCCTGGAGCCAGGGCAGGCAGGTGTTGTGGCTGCTGCTTGTGATCAACATGCACAGCAATGGGAGTGACATGGTGTGTCATTCTCAGGTACCTGTGGGTGGGTTTCCCTTGCCCAGAGAGGCTGTGACATTGACCACTAAGCCTGGGGCCACCTCTCTGAGGATTCAGTGACTGAAGCTGTATCAGTCACTGGAGAGAGAAGAGCACAGGTCAGGCTCTGTACAAGGGACTGTTCCCATCATATTGTCTTCCTGACTAATGTGGAATTTGCCATGGGAGAAGGGGGCTGGACTGGCACCAAACCCACTCCCTTGATACCTGCCTTGCCTTTCAGCATGGCTCAGAAGTAAAATGAAACCAGATATATCACCTACGCTTCTCTGTACACTGTGGGGCACATCCTGCCAGGTCAGTGAGATCCCTCAGCCCTGCCCTGATCTCACACTGACCAAGGCTTTATCCAGTATCATCCAATTTTGCTGCAGAGCTGAGGGGTTTGAGTGACAGAACATCCAAAAAGACCAGTCCAGGCTAGAGTCCTTCTTGCTGAGCTGTTTTATGCTGCTGCCCATGGTTATTTGGGGTACACCAAGATCTTCAGTTACACATCCTGAAAGAACACTTTATATCTTACAGTGATTGCAAGTTCTTTAAACAGCAAGACAAGGTCTTGCAAAGGAGGGGAAGGGCATGGGTGAAAGAAAATGCCCCTGAACTGTGAGACACTGAGTGGAAGAAAGATCCTTATTTCAGCTGTTTCAGCAGAGTTTCCTCTAGATTCCAGCAACAGTTTGGGAGTTGCTTGTGACTTCCCAGAGCCCTGAAGCATGAATGAGAGAGGAGGTAAGTTAGGAATGATGTGCTTTCAGCACACTGGAAGGACCATGGCTACTGGGCTTCAGGTTCAGCCTGGTCTGCAAGCCATTTCAGTGCAGGCGTGCTCACACATTATTGCCCACTGGATTACACTAGTGGCACTGGTTTTGCCCCATGCAGCTCTTCCAAGTGTTGGGGATCACCTGGCATTTTGGTCACAGACTTTATTCGTTGAGGAAAGTCAGCTGGGGCAAGCAAGGAGGTGTTTCACCTTTCTCCCTGATTAGACAAGCCAGTCCCATGCAATTAAGCAGCTTAGCTCAAGGCAACAGATGCCATTATTGCTGGGCTCCTCTGCTCTGCTTGAACTCTGTTAGCCACGCTAAAAATGTCAGAGAAAGAAAACATTTCCTTCTCTCCCGGCGTCTCCCTGGCGCTGGCTGAGTGGCAGGTGCATATCTGAGATACCTATATGTGCATCTATCTGATCATCCTCTCTCCCCACTTCAGGCTGTCTAATTAGAGTTGGGGTGGGCGACAGTCTCATGAGAGAGCAAGAACACCAGCCAGGTGTGACTCTCAGCTCTCCTTGGGGAAAACCGCTTTGGTTTGGAAAACATCCTACCTCTCAGGGAGAGAGCTCATCTTAGCTGCTGAGGGCACCATGCACAATTCTCCACCTGCCCCTTAGGAAACAAGAGTTGAGGAGAAGCCCTCCTCTGATGGCCTCTGCTTCTCCGTTCTTGTCCGCTGTGTCTCTGCTGGGTGTGCCCCAGAAGAGATGAGGTGCCTGGAGAAGGCATGTAAACCACCCCACTTTTTAGGGTAATCCCATGACTTTTTATCTGAGCTTGAGCTTGGTTGGGAGAGGGTTCGCAGATAGGCATAAATACTGCAAGGGTTGTTCTCTTCTGGTTATGAATGTTCATGCTGCAGTCCCATTCCCCCTTATCTGGGCAAAAGTGTGTAACATTCAAGGAAAAACACACACAAACATGAGCATATATGTATGTGCATACATACGTGTGCAATGCACAAAACTGATCCCCATTCATAGCCCCAAATGCAACTGATACTTGAGGGCAGGGTGTATTCACTTCTGGCCAAAACCACAGACCATGTCTTTCTTCACAGCTGGTCCCTGTTGATTTTCTACCTACTTACCCAGATGTCATGAAGCATTGCTCTGTTGCTCAGATATGTTTCCTGATCATAACTTGCTGTGGGTTTTCACATTCAGGTTCTATTATCACCCATTCATGTAATAATAAAGATAATTAAAGGCCTGTTTTTAGAAAGAAACTTATTTCCAGTGAAGATGCCTCTAACCCATCTTCCTGCCTAGAAAGTTGTTGGTGTCTGCTGGCACAACAATAGCTGTGTTATGGCTTAGAGTGGTTGCCTCCAGCCAAATAGCATAAGAAGTTGTCCTAAGTTCTCTGAGTAGCTCTGAAAGAGATGTCGGCACTTTCATAGCCCTTCAAACACCACTTGTGCTACTGGCTGTGAAGTGGCCCTGAAGGAGATGATGGTGGATATCATAGCAGGTGGAATATGTGCTGCTTAGGACAGGACAGGAGACCTGGGGAGTTAGGGCATGGAGGGCAGAGTCTGAACCCAGGAGGGAAACAGCAGGGAGATCTGTGGAGGTAAAACTAATCTGGCTTCTACTGGATCCTGAAGTACATAACCTCCAAGAGTCCTCTCTTTTTCTTGCAGGAACCACATGTCTCCTATTATGACCCTGACTGGGAGATAGTCAAAATGAATTGGTTTGGCTCCAAGGTGGGCACCCACACAGGATTAGTTAGGAATATAAGTTTTTTTCCTTACAAAAGACCTACTTTTAGAATTTAAGATCTCCGCCCCTATTCTTGAAGAGATTGCATGGAATTTATGAGCAGAGCTGCAGAAATGAGCAATGTAATTTGCTGCCAAACAGGGAAAATTCACTGCAGAGAGGAAAGTTTTCTGGTAGGCTAGATAACCTTCTGCAGGAGCAAAGGACCATTGTAAGCCTTCCCACTTTCTGTCTAAAACGTGAGAGAAATTCTTCAAAGATTCTTTCCCTGGCTATGATACCTGGTGAGCAAAACAAACCACTTGCATTACCTGCGTTCTTCTGTCTCTGGGTGAGGAATGAGGAAAGAAGGAGTCCCATAGGGTAGATGTTAGACAGACCGCCTCAGGTGCTACGGAAAGGTCTTCAGATACTGCCATAATATGTTTGTGTAAGAAAGGGAGCAATTCTGAGGTTGCGTTACTGTGGGCTGGGAATTGGTGTAGAGTCTGACATTTGGGTAAGAGTCAGCAAAGTGCCAGAAGTGGGAGACATGTCTGGTCCTATCAAAATGACACATGGACAGGAGCTGAGAAAGCAGAGCCTCTTCTTGTGATGTGGTGTCAAAAGAGGGCTTTGATTTTCACTTTAGCAGGTGGTACGTCACCCTGGGATGGGCAGCGATGGGCTCATTTCTGAAGCTGCTTGTCGCCCTGTTCCTGCAGACACAAATATTCCCCATAATGCTTTTACAACACAGAGAGGAAAGTGACTTCATGGCATTCCTTTTTTGACTGTTTCTCTGCCATGCACTTTCTAAACATAGATCTAAAAATCAGAAAGCACTAGGAGAATTACGGGTTTCTACAGCCTATTGTGCTTTATAATAATTATAATTATTGTAAATACGGCCCAGACACTGTAATTTTCTGCTCTCCATTGGGTCTTTCTTTTTCATTTTCTTCTTCTTTTTATGACTGTTTTCTAAGAAAGTTTTCATATGTCACCTTATAGATGGGAAATGGCAGAGTCAGCTCTTAAAATAAAAGGAGAGGAGTGGCTTGGAGGGATGGAGAGAGGGATAAGAACAGATTGAGGGGAGAGAAATGTCATATATTCTGCAGTGAAGGCAGCGGTGGGGACAGTCAGGAGACCTGGTGCTGCACCTAATCTAGTGTTGACTTGATGTGTGGTTATAGACTCCATCTTTGTACCTATTTTTGGTTGTGAGGGCTTTCTTTTATCTCTTATCTCATTCCTTGGCTCAGCAGCTACCTGATCTGAAGTTCAGAGGTGCTGAGCACTGTCACATGCAATATCTGATTGAAGCTGCTGTAAGGAGATCTGGTATAGATATTTAAACAGGTGGAGTTTTTGCAGCATTTTTCAGGTAATGTCAGGAAAACCTGCTTTACACTATGGATAGATGGATGCTATGGTATAGACTCTAATCCTATGCCCTATCACTGTCCAGAGCAGAGATGTGGCAGAGATGTGTCTTCCTGCCCAGGCAATGCAGTCTTATTCCTGTGGACATTAAGGCACGGGGTAGAGTGGAGAGAGATTGAGAATCAAGTACATCCAGGTTCTATCCCACCAGGAAATCAGAATGTGGCCAGGGTATGGACTTAGGCAGGTAAAGTGGAAAATTCTCCTAGAATTCTCTCCAGCTCAAAGAAGAGACAGAGCTAATGCCATCTGGTGCTTTGCACAGGAGTGGTGAGGAAAGGAACAATGCAGTAAACAGCACCAGGTGAAACAAAAGACAAAATAACCAGATACCCTGAAGCCAGGCAAGAGAGTTTACACTGAATTCAGACTGAACTGAGGGAAAGAATTAGAAAGAAAATGAAAAAAGAGACGATAGGGCCTTGCAAAAAGCATGGAGGATGTAGTGTGATGAATAGTGGAAAATCAGCAAAAATATCTATGTAATGTAGAGAATATGAAAGCAGAAGATAGGCCAAGGAGAAGTCATCTGGAATGAGAATCACTGTTTTAAAATAAGGAATGGAGTTGAAACAACATCACTAGAAACCCAGCAGAGATTTAGATTGAGCTGCAATTACAGGATAATTGAGTAGTCTCTCACTGAGAACTCAGGCTTCTTCCTCTTCTCAGGAGTCTTCACTGGAGACTTCCAAAGTAAAACAAAGAGCAGAGAGCTGCTCTCTACCACATGACCAGGGGAATCCTGGTTTTATTTAATTTCAAATGAAATGGAGGAGTATTTTTAGGTGACTTTCTATAAAGAGTGTAGGGTTTACAGTGTGGACTAGGAGCTTGAGAGATGTGGATATTATTCTGCCAATAAAAAGAGTAGTTTAGAGATTGCAGCTGGTGATGGGACTTAGGATTTTGGCTTCTGGTTCTGGGCTTGGAAAGTGACTGACTGTAGCCTGGAAGTGAAAAGTGGGTTAGTAGAGTAACTCCTGCCTTTTCCACTGTCCTACAGCAACCTCCTGAATCACTCTCCTAGTACAGCAACACCAGTTAATTGCCTCACAGAGGGTTTCCCCGATGCTGAAGTCGATGTTTGCAAAGTGCCCAGAAATCTGCTGGTGAAAGGTGATTTGGAGAAACAGTGATTATCCCTTTACCATATGAGGCAAGAACTACTTACAAGAAGGTTTGTATATTTGCCTTCAGCCATCCATAAGTACACTGCTATTGCAGGCAATGCAATAGGCTGAGCAAGTCCTGTGCATGAAAAGGAACAGTTGCTGTAGTATTTGGAAATAAGTCAAATTCTCTGCTATCTGCATTTCTTACAAATGCCACAGATTCATTATGTTTGTGCCTCCACCATTCCAAGCTGTTGCTTTGACTTGCTAATAGGTCTCTGTTGTAAAAAAAAGCCATGCTTGCTTCTTCTTCTTTTTTTTTTTTTCATGGAACTAGCAGTCACATGTTACTTTGTGCCCAGAAAGACAGCAAGAACATGGAGTCTGCTGGATTCCAGCAGGAAAGGTCTGCGGGGATCCTGAAGGGAGAACTATGAGCCAAGTATTTATGAAAAGAAGGTGATCTGGTTGAATTAATGGACTATAAGGTAGATGCTTATCTGATGTCAATTGACAGTTTCATTGAATTAATTGAAACTATGCTAATTTATAACTACTGAGGATTTGGCCAAGTCTATATAAACAACTCTAATTAAGCCTTTTTCAAGGCAGCAAGAATTAGTACCAACAGGTAAATCTCAATGAGCTATAGGTATTTGCCAGTTGTCTTCCAAACTCTGCTCTTTCTTGCTACTGTAAATAGCATATGGATCTTTTGTGATCCCGGTTCAGCCAGCTCACTTTCCACCTCTCTCAGCTCTGCTCATGCAACTCCTCCAGCCTGTGCTGAGTCACTGATCAGAATTAAACACAAACAGAAAACCAAAAGAGATGAGAGTCCCACAAAAAAACTGCATCAGGTGGGAGCTTATGTATGGAGCTATGTTACTGTGATAAACTCTAGCTTGACTTGTGCAGAAATATATGGCAATGCAGCAGGATCAACAAGACATGCACTCTCAAGTTGAGCATGGCTGACTTTCTGAGAGATAAGCTTTATCTTGCTCAGCAATCACCAAGACTTGAGGAAGAAACACTCTTGTGAGATCCCCCCTGGAGTACTGCATCTAGTTCTGGAGCCCCCAACATAAGAAGGACATGGAGCTGTTGGAGCAAGCCCAAAGGAGGGCCACCAAGATGATCAGAGGGCTGGAGCACCTCTCCTATGGAGACAGGCTGAGAGAGTTGGGGTTGTTGAGTCTGGAAAAAAGAAGGGTCCACAGAGACCTTTTTTCAGCCTTCCAATACCTGAAGGGGCCTATAGGAAAGATGGGGATGGACTTGTTACCGGGGCTTGTAGTGATAGGATGAGGGTGTAACGGTTTTAAACTGAAAGAGGATAGATTCATATTAGGCATTAGGAAGAAATTCTTTACTGTGAGTGTGTTGAGACACAGGCTTCCCATAGAAGTTGTGGATTCCCCCTCCCTGGAATTGTTTAAGGCCATGTTGGATGGGGCTTTGAACAACGTGGTCTAGTGGGGGACAGGGAGGGTGGAACTAGATGGTCTTTCAGGTGTCTTCCAACCCAAACCATTCTATGGTTCTATAAAGAGAGGACTGGCAGAAATTTTGTGGCTGGTACTGAGCAGGTATTCAGTAGGAAGCTGGATGAAAAGTTCCAGAGGATGAAGAGGTAATTATTTAGCCGCCAGTCAGACAGCAACTGCTGTTTGTGGGCTCACATCACCTTCCCTGCAGACCTGCTGTGGTGTGGGAGCAACACCCAGTGGCTGTTGCCCCAGCAATGGGTGTAGAATGGCCAATATTTTTCCCACCACACTTCATAGCAAGTTTGCTGGAGGGCTGTGTGGTGCCTGCTGCTCTTCTCTGGGCCCTGGGTATTGGTTTTGCAAGACTCAGTGTGGAACCTGGGCTCCAGGGCTGCACATGCTGCTTAGAGGATTCAAAAATGGGAGAGCGTGAGGATTTCCAGAGCAGGCAGCTGGCAGTTTGATTTCAGCATGGGTAGGTACAAGGTAATACAACATGAAAGATCAATTTAAACTACTTATGTAACACGACAGGCCCTAAATTAATTATTTCTTACTCAGGAAAACATCAAGGTCCTTTTCAGGCTCCTTGAGCGATAGCGATAGCTAGCACTGAAAAGGTTGTGTGATAATACCTTTCTGTGAATCAAAATTATGTCTACATTTGTGCTCAGGTTTTGTCACTTTTCTGAAAGGTATCTAAAGATAGATGACGCAAATTATTACAAGGCCTAGAAGCATTTCAGAAAGAAAAGATTAGGACCTTAATTTAGTGAGAGGGATGTGACATGGGAATGAAAAGAACAATGGCAGGGAGAGGGCACATGAGCCCCTGTTCTTTATCCTTTATTAAAATGCCAGAATGAGAAAGAAAAGGTTCATGACTTAAAATACTGCACCTGAAATACTAATAAAGGAACAGACTGCATTACACAATGTGTAACCTGTGGAATTCACTGTTTGAAAATACAACTGGGGCCAAGAGCTTGGGAAGACATTACTCTCACATTTTCCATACAGGAGCAATAAAAATATCATCCACCCCTACACCAGCTGGGATAAAAACCTACACGGGATATAAATCTTCATCTTGCATGACAATAATTGCTCTGAGCTAGACAAGGAGGCCTATTGCATAACTGTCCACTACGAGGGTTTTACTACCTCCCATGGAGCATGTGGTGCTGGCTGCTAGTGGAGATACGCTGATGGGCTTCCCTTGCCATCCCTCATGCATATCCTTTCACCTGGAACATGTCCCTTAGCTGTGCCAGGGACTTCTGCAGCAGTGAGTGGGACAGACCACCCTCCTCAATGCTTTCAGCAGCCAGGGCTGTATCTGGCGTGAGCGGCGCGGCTCTGGTGAGCTGGCCGAAATGAGACATGCCTCTGGCTTTGGGAGATGTGAAAGCTGGTAGTCATTCACCTGGCTCCCTGCAGGAGCAAACTCCCAGGGGTTAGGAGTCAGCAGCAGGGAAGACACCCGTCTGCTGCAGACATCTGCATTCCCCTCGAGACAGATTTTCAGGTGAATCACTGCCACGGTGAGCTGCCTTCATGGAAACGTGAAAGCCCTGAGGCAGCCAGCACCCAGACAGTGAGTTATCTTGGAGAGCAGGGCTGAAAGTCTGGTTTTGGCCCAAAATTTGGTATGGAGTTGGTGCAGAGAACCAAAGGGTCTGGTGTTTGAAGTCAGTGCCCAGCCTGGAGTTAAGGGGAATAAATTCAGGGGTGGTTGTCTCTGGAAAGGCTGCATCTATATGTGAACCCAATGGGAAAGAGGTGTTGTCTCCTTGCCAAAAGATGCTTTATTGCTATTCATCTGCAGCAGGATTAGGTGCCAGCTGAGAATGGGACTCTGCTGCTCGAGGCAATATTCATACAGAGCAGCAGATAAAAATCTAAGAGATGTGGCTATTTCAATGTCTAGAAGCAATGAGGAGCCAGGGGAACACCAAGGCAGTGGGTTGTCTTAATATGCCAAAAAAACCGGGGCTGATGATGTAAGTTCTCTTTAGCCCTTGTCTGCTGATTTTCAGAGTGAGACCCTTATCTTGCCCTTGGGAAGAGAAATTCAAAAAGTATTTGCAAGCTAAATAAATTATTTTTTAAATTTTCCTACAAAATGGATTCTCATAGAGTTTCCAGTATGGGATTTGAGGTTTTGTATTTTGCATTCACTTGCATTCTGGAATTTCAAAGCATAAGTTAAGAATCCTGATTCATGTCCTTTTCATGCTTTGCAATGATTAATGTATTAGGATAAAGTTTTAGTGCAAAATATAGCAGGAGAGTTAAACCTTCCATTTTTATATTTTTAAACACAATTAAGGGCAGCTGTTATACACTACTAATTAAAAAATCTTATCTTTCTTTACAGATCAAAGTGACTTTTATTTGTTTTGTAATGAAACAGTCTGACAAAAAGTCAAACACAAAAAGTGTCCAACTGCTTCATTACAAAACAAACAGGAGACACTTTGATCTGTGAGAAAAGATAAGGTGTTTTAATTAGTACTAAATAACAGCTGTCCATCATGATTTAAGAAAGGAAATAAAACTCCAGTAATTTAAGTCTTTTACATGGTGATGTGCATAGTGAGGAGCTCTCATGAAGTTAAAAAGCATTACAATGAAAATGGGGATAAAATTTTGAAACTTAAAAATTTATGAAAATGTATTTCTCAACCCAGAACAAAGAAGATGCCCATACTGACATATTTTGCCAGGGGAAATTTCCGTTGACTTCAGTATCTGGTTATTAAGAACAACACATTTAATAAAAACATTTTTTAGGACAAAAAGCTGTGTTTAAGAGTGTTCCAGGCAGCTCTGCAGACACCGGTTTCAGCTGCGGCCCCTCTGGGTGGGGTATGTAGGTAAAGAGCAACATCATGCAGAAGCTGCCTCACCCACATGCGGCTGGCATGTTGGCAGCCTGTGCGCTGCACATTCAGCACTCCACGGAGATACCACCTGGTTAAGGCATTCTGGGCTTATGGCTGAGCCCTTAGCCCTCTCTCCACTGCACTGTGAGGCTGTAGAGGTGCTAGGGGTTGGGCAGGTGAGCTCGGGTCTTGCAGATGGTCAGGAGGCAGTGACTGAGCACAGCCTTCTTTGCAAGGAGTGAGGTGCCCTCTCGGTGCGGTCCTGCTGAGCTTTTCCACATTCCTAGGCTAGGGCAAGTGTTTTGAAGCTGGCCGTGTCAAATATTGCCAGGAGCAATTAAAGTCTGCTCTTAGAAAAACACCAGTTATCTATTACTAAGTATTTCCACTGGTTCTCCCTGTGTCTTTGTGTTGTGCAAACCTGATGAAGGGGAACTCCCATCTGAGGGAGCTACGCAAACTGAGAGAGCATAAACCGCAGGAAGACCCCGTTCCTGGTGATGAGGTCAGGGTGATGGATGACCAGGCGGTGGGCGAGCATGTCAGAGGGTCAATCAGTGGTCTGAGCGGCGGAGTTAATTTTGTTCTTGCCTTCCACCTTGCTGCTAACAGCCAGTGAATTTCCTATAGGCACCCTGTGGAAAGGGTCCTCAAAACAGCGTCCTATGATCTCAGGGGCAAGCAAACATCAGTCTCAGTCCAATTCTTGGACGTCAACTCTGCCCCTTGTTCCCAGATCATTGAGAGCTGCTGGGCTATGCTGCTTGCTTTTCACAGCCTCCTGTTTATCTCACCTTTGGTCCTGCTCTGTGTTTACAGTTAAGCTGTTCATTCAAGTGCCATATAGTTTGTCAGGATTTGCTGAGGGAGCAAAGGTCTTCAAGCAGAAGACAAGCAGAGGAAAAACAGCCTCTGGCTGCCACACTTGCCCACGGCTTGCTTCAGAGACATTACTCAAGATGGGCTGGCAGCTAATATGTACAAAAAAAAGATAGCAGTAGCAGCATGTCGGCAAAATTTGGAGGCCTCTGAGACTCCTTTTTGTTGTTGTTTTTAGTAGATTTCTCAGTGCCTTTATGATAATGATGAGGATGGTGCAGTCAGTGCTGATTTACTTCTAGTGTTTTATCAGGAATGTTTTTTATGGTTGCACTAAATTCTGAAACATAGATGGGGTAACTGCTTCTGCTGCCTCACCCCAGCCCTTCACATTTACAGTGTTCCATGTTCATGTTATAGCTATGGTAGGGAAAATAATATAAATATATGAATGAAGTGTAATGTGGAGAAAGTATGCATAATACTTGGACCAAATCACACAGTTAGGGAAAAAGACAAGCTTTCTGGCACCTAAAGGCACGTTTCCCCTCATTTGCTTGTATCCTATGGTAATATAAGACATCAAGATTTAGCATTTTAGTTCTTCAAATAAGAAAATCTTGGCAGGCTGGGCCTTTTTGACAGAATCTTTGATACCTTTGCAAGGAAGGCACAGGCCTCCAGTGCTGTAAAAAACCCTCAGTCATTGCTGCGACTGAAATACTATTAAATTATTTGGGTTGTGGGAAATTCAAGACTGTGAGTGAAAGGCAATAACCTGTTGCTTAAGAGATAAACAGAAGCAGGAGCCACTGGAGGAAACACTGACTTAGGCAGGGACTAAGAGCCATTTGCATATTAAAGGACAGCAAAAATGTTGTGTGCAGGTGGAAAACAGGTGATTGTTTATTCCATTTAATTTCAAAGGAACTCTTGAAATAATATTTACAAAGGGTCAGGAGAGGAAAATCCAGCTGTTTATCCAGGAAACCATACTGAATAAAACTGGAAACGACAGCATGGCCAGGGGTCATGACCAGGCATGGGCGTCGCGTTTCAACCACTTCCCTGGGGCTGGAGGTGATGTCAGGGAAGAGTGGCTGCCCAGGGCCTCACTTGTGACTCCCATGGCCACTGCATGCCTGAAGAAGCAAGATCCTGTGCAGGTGAAGAGCCAGTCCCCTTGGTAGGCAGCGAGGTGTAAATGTAGAGGATTAGAGCTCAGAGGCTGAGATGAGGACGTGGCTGGAGAAACTAAAGGAATAAACATGCCAGAGGTGGAATTATGCGTTCTGCTGTATTTCCAAGCTTGGAGTTCTGAAGAATCACAACTGGCAGGACTGGCCCTAAGTGAAAGTTGTCCCTGTCCAGAAGGACCACCTCCAGCCCATGTGTGCCCAAGGAGTACCTACCACAGGGACCCTCCTCCCCACATTACTCCTGACTGAGTCTGTCATTTTGGTGACCCAAGGATTCCTTTATTTCCCATAGCCCGTATTTATGGCCCAAAAACACAGCCTCTTCCCTTGCTAACCACTCCCTCCCCAGCTTCACCAGGGAAGGTCAATCACCTCTCCAGACATTAGTCAGCTTCCTTGGCAGCCTTCCTCAGGAGGGAGGACTACCTGGAAGCTTACGCTGCCCACGTGCTACCTGGCCATGCGAGCCCTGTGTGCGTGGTGAGTGACATCTCCTAAGTCTGCCCCTGAGCTCCCTCTTTGGTGGCAAGATGTGTGATGTTTCCCCAAAGACCCTTCCTTGCTTTTCCCCTCGAGATGGTCCAAAGATGAAATAATTCAACACATACAGCACTGTCTTGTGGGGGAGTAGTTGCTGCTGCAGTTGTGAGGAGGCAGTGGGATTGCTTTCACAAAGGTGACTTCAGCCAGTTTTTCTAACTATAGGTAGAAACCCTTCCTTTTCCAATCATGCATTCCTGGTGAACCAGCCATCACCAATGCCTGTGAGGTGTCCATGGCATTATGCCACGTAACTCAGGTTGGCAGTACATGCATGTTCAAGCCCTGCCCTCAAATCCCTTTGTCCCCATGCTCTGGGAACAGCACGCATGCCTTTCCTCCAGGATGCTGAGCTGCCTGTTCCTGTGGAGCCTTATCTCTGCAGAGGTCCTCATTCTCCATGCAACATCCAAGAAGCGAGAAGGCCACATAATGTCTGCTCAGAGCTCATGACTTGTGGTGTTGGAGGGTGCACATGTATCACATAAATACAAGGAATAAGGCCTGGTCCGGTTCCCCAACATGGAAAGCTGTACCCTATGTTGCTCTGTTTTGTATGTCTAGTGGGGGATCTGCACATATTCTGGTAGCTGTGTCTCCAGATGGGTGCGTCATCCCTCAGTGGGAGAGAAGCACAAGTTTTCAGGGGTTATGACCTCCTCCAGGGCACACCAGGAAATCTGGGAACAGGACACCTTACGCCCTTTTCTTTCTTAACACAAGGTCACCTCTAGACGAGATTATGGGCCTTTGACCTGAGTGGAACTTCCCACCTACTGGTTCCTCAACTTAATTGAGAATTAGTTTTCAGTCACTTCCCCTGAGCAGCCACTCTGAGAAGCTCTGGTCCATGAAAACAAAGCACTTGCCTTGGCCTCATGCTAGAGCAGAACATGCCAAGCAGATAGCCAGTCAGCCGTTTCTTCCCATCACTCCAGTGGGGGATTGCAGGATGCTTTGATCATGTCCTCTGAGTGAGGACAGTTGGGCTGTAAATCAGGGTCCCTGCTGCTCTGAACTCTTTCCTGCACCAGGCACCATAGAGAGAAGAGACATATTTTTCCTTTCCCCGCAGGGGTGAGCCAGGGTGAAACCTAGACCTGGCAACTGGGCCAACAGACTTCTCTGCCATTCACTTGTTGCTTTTGCAGGAATTTTCCACCTTAGAAACCCATTTCTCATGTCCTCTTCTGGGCAAATAATATAGGCAAGAGGTCAGCTTCTTTCCTGTGTAAAGAATAACCAAATTACACTTAGACGATAAGCTGAAAAAGTGCCAAATTTCTTTTTATAGCTTCTTTATTGCTCTCTGTCTGTGTGTATAGAATGAGGAGAACTGTGATTTACATGGTAGCATGGCTGCCCTGTGAAGGAGTCCAGATTGCAGAAGAGACTGAGATAATTTAAAGGCAAACGTAATAAAAAATTAACAAACAATGGGTAGCTATTGAAGCATGCATGCTGCCTTCTCTTGCATCTCAAAAGGCATGAACCCGATGCACGTGAGGGCAAAGACAGTGAATTAGAAGGGAAGTATGAAGGAGGCTCAGTGCTCCTTCAGATGGTTACCTGACCTCTAGCCAAAGCCCCACTTCTGCAAACATTTTTCCAGTGAGCTTATGACCTCTGTTAAACATGACATGACCCTGGAGGGGTTGTATTCAGTAACTGGGCTCTGACACAGCCTTCTAGTCCAGGCAAATACCTGTCCACTTTTAAGATGGAATTCAATGTATTTCTGAAATGTAGCACCTGCAAGAACTGAGGACCAGGCTGGGTGAGCCAGGCGCCCATACAATCTCACATTCCTCGGCTGGAGACAGGTTGGGGATGTGTACGATTCTTGTACAAATCAGGACTACAGTCTATCTTATGCTGGATTTTTTCTCTCCCCCTCTCTGGCTGTCACCCTTCTCATTTGAAGTTCCCAGGTCTCTCTTCAGTTCCAGAGGGGTTTTGTCCAGCAGACGACACATTAATTAGAGTCTGTGTTGATACTATCACACTCATTTTGTGTCCTTGCAGATGCCAAGTGAGTGAAACAACCTCCCTGGCTGTGCAGTCCCCAGAGGGCTGCCAGTCCCCTCTCCACATTCCACCTGGTGCAGGAAAACACCAGGGCATTAGAAGACACTCCTAACCTTTGTATGCAGTTGTGTGTCCTTGCTTCCACAAAAGCACCATGCTCCACAATTTCTCTGCTTGGGATTGCAGGCCATGCATTTGTAACCAGGCCCAGAGAAGCTCAGGATCCCAGCTAGAGGACCAGCTTTCCCTGGGGGCACAGGGGGACTTTTCATCTCTTGCACCATGCTTTCTGGCATCACCATTAAATCCTGATGGCAGCCCTCATGGAAATGAGGCTGACTTTTGCACTGGAGTAGTTTCATATACCACTACATATTTGACAGCAGGCTAACTGGCTTGTTCCTTTGCTCACAGCTCCCAAGTTCAATGACAGACAAGGAAAAGACCAGGTCTAATGCACACTTGACACTGAGATTTTCTTGACCCTCTGGGTCTCCAAGGGCTGCACATACACTTCAGGAATTCCTTTTTGGAACCTGTCTTCCTGAAGGTTGGGTAAAGGGAGCAGTTCTCTGGGTCTTTCCTGCTGCAAACACTGGCTTTTCTGGTCACTGCTGTCAGATGTAATCCCCACTCAGGATGGTTTGAAGGATGCTTTGAAGCAACTGAGTGTGTTTGAAGCACTGAGGAGCATTTAAACTTGCGGTTCTTGCTTTAACCTGCTGCAGACGTGAATTTCAAAGCCTTCTGAAGAATGTGAAAATCTCAGTCCTGAGATACAGAATGAAGATGGAATGAAAAGGTAAAACACAGGATGTACAAGGAAGTCACCATTTCCTCCCAGGCAGCGGTTTCCCAAAGACAAACAGGACATGTCTTCCATGTAGAAAAATGACAACAGTAAACTCCTCATGCCCATTGGCCAGTGCTGTGTTTTGAAGAGGCAGGAAAACCTGTCATGCTGATGCAGCTGTCCGAAGAGAGCAGGTGATTTAAGCAAAACAGGCAGCCCTGCAAAACCACCAGACAGATGCCAGAATCCTGCAGTTGCTGTAGACCATGGCTGAGTCATGTGCAGGGTCCAGAGACTTCCCTTGTGGTGCAGAAAATGAGCAAGGCTTTCCTCTGAGTCCTACATTCTTCCTGCTGCAAATTGCTGTTTTGACCTCCAGGTGCAGGCACATCAATTACAAAACTTCACAAATTAATGCCTGACCCTTCTAACGAAATACCAGCAGAGGGAACACACAGGAAACATCCTGAGCCATGAAAGAAACTCAAAGTTACTCAATCAAGCAAAACGCAGGCAAAGTAGGTAGCATACACTGGGGATGGGAACTGCACTGCGCCATGGCCTGAGGTGAACAGGTCCAAAAGCATGTGCCATTCTCAGGGCACCTGCACAGAGTTTACATGCACTCCTTCTGAAGACTGTGTGTCTCTGTTTCTGCAGCTACTCAATGTTACATTGTCACTTGATCTCAAGGGGTTGCTAATGAGCTTTGGGCATGCTCTGTTCCTGAAAGGGCCCAGTGGGACATCCCAGCTACAACATGTGCTGCTTGGGTTGGAGGTGAAGGGATGGAACTCAAGAACAGAATCTGGGATGCAGGTGCCGCAGCGAGTACATCAACAGCCCTGCCAATTTGCAGCACTGGTGACATGCAGCTCCATAAGTACTACACAGCTCAGTGCAAAGGCCAGACTTTGCTTTCCTCTCTGCTGACAAGAAACAAATGTCTACTCCAGAATTTATGGGAGTGACTCGTGGTCTTGCCTAAAGAAATATTTGAGTTAGTTTTGTTCTGAAAGATGTACATAGTCAGGAAGAAGCTGTGCTCAGGACTCAACTCTGGAGATTTGTATTCCACCCATAACAACATCATTTTTGAGAACTTTCCAATAGGACGTTGAGCAACGTGGGTCTGTCTGAAAGCTGCAGGACAAGACCATCACTGAACCTCTCTGACTGTGCAGATGGGTCCATTCCCTTTGTGGGTGGATTCATTTAGCTACAGAAGAGGGAATGGCTTCAAGCTGCAACAGGGTAGGTTTAGACTGGACATTAGGAATTTTTTTTTCACAGAAAGAGTGGTTAGACACTGGAATAGGCTGCCCAGGGAGGTGGTGGAGTCACCATCCCTGGATGTGTTTAAGGGTCATTTGGATGTGGTGTTGGTGGAGATGGTTTAGGGAAGAACTTTACTGTAGAGTAGGGATGATGGTTGGACTCGGTGATCCCAAGGGTCTTGTTCAACCTGAATACTTCTATGATTCTATGTACCAAACAAAGGCTTGAGATGCCTTCACACAGACCGCAGACACAGGAAGCAGAGATCCCTATGCTTGACTGGTCACTGCCTACAAGCAGCAACTGATCTTCACTGTAGGGATGTAGGAGACCTGGCTGCCTTTCTGGGGGGATCTACGTGCCACTTGGCCAGCTGCTGCCATGCACCTTAGGCAGCCATCTGCTGCTTGCTGACACGGGGCACCCACATTACCTTGGCTGCTGACTCAGGCCCTCTGTAAGTGATAAGCGGGAATGATGATGTGTCTTTCGAACCTGGTGCGATCCCTCCTGGCAGCTAATATGACAGAAGGATGGCTGGCTGTGACAGATATTTACTCCCCAGGTGTGGCTCCCTGAAAGCCACCTCTGCCAAGGCAGGCAGGTCACGGATCTGCTCAGGGTTTCCAGGCAGAGTCCACAGGGCATGGGCACACACACACAGGGCTCCTCGCACGTTCTCAATGGTGTCATGGCCATGCTGGTAAAAGCAGGAGGATACACTGCTCTGCTTGGCTGCTGATGGCATGCCAGTGGGGGCACGGGTCCCCCAGTTGTGGTGGTGCTCATGGGGTGCTGTGGACATGGTGTATGGTTGTGTTTGTTAGGGTTTTTTTTCATGTTGATAGTTGGACTCAGTGGCCTCAGAGGTCCTTTCCAACAATGACGATTCTGTCATTCTGTGACATTTTGTTATCCCCCAGGTGTAAAGGGCTGCCCTAATGCTTGGGGATATTCTTGATGATTAAGTCACAGGGCCACGTGTGATCTTGACAAACATATGATCGCTCCAGGGCCAGGCTGTGCAAGCATTTAGTGCACAAGGCATTTTGTCTTGGGAGATCTGTCATCGCCTGGCAAGTGAGACATATTTGAGTTTCTGGTGAACTTACGTTCACATAAAAGAATAAAAAAGACCTATCAGATCATACACAGAACATAAGATCATAGCAATGGCCTCACTGGCTTACAACTAAGCATTCACCTAGGGCTAGGTATGGGACCCAGGTTTGGCTGGAGGGGGATAAGGTGTGGGAAAAGATGGGGCAGGAGCACCAGGGGAGACGTGTCGTAGCTGCTGAGCATGAAGACGTCTGGGATGTTCAGCCTGAGGGTGCCATGTGCTGGTGGAGCAGGGGTGAGGAGCCTGCACGTGGCCAGGTGTCTTATTCACAGGCTGCAGTCTTGGTGAACATGCACCTGTGTCAAAGCACTGTCCAGCCACAGGGGCAGGTAAGAAAGAGTAACAGCTGCCAGGAGGCCGGGAACCTAGAGCAGGCACGTTTCGTTATTGCTGGGTTGGCTGGGATCTGGGAAGAAATTTATAACTGACAGCAGGTTTGCCAGAGCAGCTAAACAGACCAGTGTAACAATAGAAACAAGCATTTCAAATATTTGATTTTGTCTGGTAATTCTTTGCAGACTGCTCCATATTAACAAGGGGAATTCTGTAAAGCCTAAAGCGACCCCAATATGGTTGGTACATTCTCAGCTCTTGATGTTTACCTGTTCTCTCCCCTGCCTCCTTCAGAAAAAAAAAGAAAAAAAATTATTATTTTTTTTTAAAGTGGTATGTGTGGACTGTAGAAAGCTTGAGCAAGGGAGTGGTTCTTGTCTCTTCTGCAAGTTAGAGATGGGGCTGAGGCATGAAAGTTTAACAAAGGTAGAAGTTCCTCATGTTTTTAAAGGTACAATTTTATAAAAGCAATTAATCAATAGTAAAATCAGTCCCAACAGGATGCTTCTGATACTGTACCCAGACACTTACTGGAAATAGTGCTGATGTCCTGATCTCACAAATCCATCTTGGTTGCTGAAGCTGATTGCAGTCCGATTTGCCCTGCCATGATGCTCATTGCTGCTGGCTAAGTGGCCAGCAGAGCTCCCACTCCAGTGGGGTATTTTGGTAGAGCTGAGCTGTCAGCCTGATTTACAAAGGTGCTTTTCAGCACACTCATGTGTCGTGGTTGTTTGCTGTAACAGAGGACTGGGCGCTGAAGGGTCTTTCCACAGTTATGCTCTCTTCTCTGATACCCAGACTTCCAGGTGAGCTTGTCATTGCAGATGTAATGCCCACCAGTGAGCTTGGCATGCCAGCTCATCTGGGCTTGTCTTACCTTGTGGTGCAACCTTCTGGGAAGATCCTTTTCTTCATGTGGATATCTACCTTTAATGCAACACCTGGAGCCTAGGGCTCAGAAGTCCCTAAGCCCTAGCTACAAAAAGTTAACAATTGTAGTAGCTTCCACAGGTGCAGAGACTAAAAGGGAATTCAGACATGCTTCCAGTCCTGCAGAAGCTCAGTCGTCTTCTCTGCTGGCAGAAAAATGCATGCAGACATTCATCATTTCAGGAAGACAAAGAGATAGAAGTTGTTTCTCAAAGCTGACAGGACTTCTCCTCATGTCTGTATAGCTACTCACTAGGATCTTCTTTTAGAGACAAAGGGGTGAGGAGAGGAGGTGGCATTGCCTTTGATGGCAGACCTAAAGAGAGAGAGAGAGCTGGCCTGGAGGTGGCAGCGGCCCAAATAATCTGTCAGTGCTTGTCTCTGAGAAGATGGAGGTTGCAGTGGTGCCTGTTCCCTCAGCCTACACACTAGAACTCCCCAGTCAAAGAGCTGGTTACTAATCTTCCACTCCAGTGGACCCAGCAGTGCTCAGCAGTCATGGTAAATGGGGCCTGAGCTGCTACTTACTTGGCATTGTTGTAAAACATTAAAAACTCAACTGAAAGCAAACAAGACCCAGTTTCTGCAAGTGTTCTGGCAGGTGTCCAGCTTGTGGGGGCAGAGGCAGAGAAGCAGGGCCAGAAGAAGTGTTGAGAATGTTGCCTAAGACTTGTGTCAAAGGTAGCATTAGCAGCATATTCTACCTCGAGCAAGCAAAGACAAGTGGAAGACTTGCAGCAGGTGGCTAGAGGACTTGTCATTGCCTTCCTTTAATCCAGTTTCCAGACCAGTTGCATATACCAAGACATTCCCTCTTGAAGAAAGTACAGGCATCACAGAAACAAGTCCCCAAACCTCCTCCATCATTAGCTTGGGTCCCCATTCTCTCGCCTGACCAATCTCCTTTTGGCAAGGCAAGTCCATGGAATAATAACAGGAATGAAGAGGAGAATCTGCCTCCCCAGGAGCCATGTGTGAGATGGTGAAAGCCAAAAGGCTGCTGCTCTTCTCATTGTTGCTGGAAAATTACAGCTTTATTCTGTTCTCACTGTTGTCCTTTATACATCAGTGTGACTCTCCTAACTTCAGTGTCACCCTGGATGGGAACAGCCTTTTTGTCAGCAAGGCAAAAACCATTTAGCTTGTGAAAACACCAGTGGGAATGTGTTGTGTCTTTACCAGCAAAATAATCTGGAATGGTTTCCTCATGTTATGGATGGTCTCCAGGCACTGTGCGATCACAGTGGCCTCAGGCCTGTTTGCTGAGTGGAAGGAGGTCTCCACCCCTCTTTTATTCCCATTCTCTGTGGGAATTTCCCAGCTCATCTTCCATGATCAGGATTCTGCCCTTGCTTTTACTGAGCTGCATAAAAGAGCAACAGATCACCCACACAGGAGAAGGAAGGAGCGACAGAAACAAAGAAGTCTTCATGAATGTTGTTTGAAATTCCCGGGATGCCAGCTGGGTTTCCTTGGGCTGCAACATGGCAAACACCAGTGCAATGCCTGAAGTGTGAGATGTCACAGCCCACCTCACAACCAGCCTGTCATCCTGGACAGAGGGATGGGAAGTAGCAGAGTGTGCTCAGCTCTCAGCAGTGCTGTTGACAGCCTGGAATAAGCCCCAGGAAATGACTGAATCTCCACCAATGAGGATCAGCATAGCGGAGGGGGTGAACAGAGAGATGGTTTGCTGGTATAAAGGCTTCAAGATGTGACAGGGGCAACAGGTCATCAAAACCTGTCTCAGATCTGTTAGTGAATCTTTCTAAAGAATGGACTCACAGAGAGGCAGGAGGTCTAGAAAACTTTTCCCCAGGCAATGCTCTGCGTGCCCCCATGTAAGCCTGTTTTAGGGGAGACCTACAGCACTAATGCAGAGAACATACTCTAACAGCTGTCAGGTGACAATGGCATAAGGCTTAGGAGGGGAGGGGGTTGTAGGTGTCAGATTCACAGTCACAGGTTTGCCACAAGCTTCAATGAACACTGTCACTTCCCTCTGGGTTTTCTGGGTTTAGTATTTGTAAGGAGTGCTTGCAACTGAAGATGCATGGCATGACAGGTATAGGAACTGCCAGTTATTCTTGGTACCAAGTTGTGCTGCTGCTGCTGCTTTTGTCTCCTTATCCTGTGCTACAGCTTTCCATGGCAGGATTTCAAAGCTTGAGAGCAGAGGCTGCCCTGGTTACTTTTCCATCAAAGACCCATTAGGAAACATCTCTGAGGAGGGTGATAGTCATGATTTTTATCAACAGTAACAGAACTGGGCACCATTAATTTGAGGGTGCCAGCAAATTCCCTGATTCTTTTGCTGCTTCAAAAAGCATCTTTGCTTAACTCAAGCCCTGTGCTGCTTTCTGGCCCTGCTGGGTTTTATTCTGCTGCTTCCAATACTGCTTGCGTCCCGGAAGTCAAGGCAGCTGAAGGAGTTAAGGCCACCAGCTTGCCAGGAGAGTTCAGACATTCAAGAGCTGCCTAAACACACGTAGAGAGGCGGCTGGCTGGCACATGACCCACTGAATAGATCAAACAAGGCTGCCAGGAGCCAAGAACAAACTCCAGTACCTGCTGCAGCGTCCATATCTTCCATGAGTCCCTCCCCCCCTCCCTCCTTTTATAGCCAAGTCAGAGTAATATCTTCTGACGTTACTGAAGTGACACGCACCTGGTTCGGAGCACATGTGCCTCACAAGGTGACAGCTGTTCATCACTAGACAATGGTTATGCCACTCATGACTAGGAAGGCATTTGAGTCAGATCACTTTATGTGAGAGCATGTGCACTTACTGAAACCAAAGTGCCAGAGTCACAGGGGTGTAAAACAGGGCTTCGTCTTCATTGACTATAGATCCTCTTCTCTTTCTCCTAATCAAAGATATGACTCACACTAAACATTGACAGAGCAGACAAGCACTTTGGGCAGCTGGTTTGCAAAGGCAGCAAATTAGCCATAAACTATCGTATACCTTGCCAGGGCCACAGCACAATAAACCTCAAGCATTGTAGCTGTGGGTAGGTAGATTTGGGCTGCTGGGGTGAGCAGCTGTTAAGAAAAGCTAGAGAGTACATTTTCCCCTGTGCCTCCAAATGCAAAATGAGCAGCAGGGTGGACTCCTCTCACCCATTTGTCCCAGCAGTTTGCTCCAGGGAAACAAATTTTTTTTTTTCCTCACCAGGCTGAGAGGCTTTGAGCTAGTTCTGTGCAGGGATCCTTAGAACCCCTTCATCATCCAGTTTCTGAACACTTGAGCAGCACAAGGCCATGTATAGTTGTTGTCAGAGGAATGGCAGAATTACTTGCTGTGCCAATTTTTTGGGGGAGTTATTTTTCCTTTAACTTTTGATTTGTACCTTTGAAGGATGAAAAAGATCCTTTGAAGAAATGCCC
Source organism: Chaetura pelagica (assembly GCF_000747805.2). NCBI lineage: Eukaryota > Metazoa > Chordata > Aves > Apodiformes > Apodidae > Chaetura > Chaetura pelagica. The sequence continues at coordinate 2,041,183 of NW_009952106.1, read as the reverse complement.
TCACAGTTGGAGTAGAAAGACATGTGGTGCCTTCTTGTAGAAAGCTCACTCCATGCAGAGGCCTGTGTCTGTTCCAGCCAGCTGGAGGAAGGTTCATCTTGCAGTTTAGATTCCCCACATGCTGGAGAAGTTGAGCTGTCAGCCATGATGTTCACCTCACATGGTAGCTGGTCCTTCGGTTATCCTGGCCTTTGCAGTGGGACACCTTGAAGTTAATGATTCTGACCTTAAGCTTAGCTGGGTATAGTATGGGAAGCTAGGCAGGAAAGGCAGAGATCTCAGCTGTCCTGTGGACAGTCTGTCCTGTGGTGGCTCTGCCCTGCAAGGAGTTCTTAATACTTTGAAGGTTTTATGCGCTGCCACATTGCTCAAGTTTGATCACTGTGTAATCAAATCATAGTGAGAATTAAGACAGAGTAAGCTCTTGCAATCCACCCCATAGTGAGACCTGGTTCTGCTGGCTGCAGTGCATCTGCCACTCTGCATCAGCCCTATGTCACTGCATGCTTTGCTCTCCAATGGTAGTAGAAATCTTTCCAGTGAATTTGGATAAAGTTCTGAGCTCACTGGAACCTTATAGCTATCCTTTGTAGTATAGTTGTTCCTTTTCCCCAGGCGGAGACAAAGTGCAATGACATTGAGAAGGAAATCCTTGCTGGGGCTGAAGTCTATTCTGAAGGGCAATGAGCTGCAGGGACTAAGTTCTGCCCTTAGCTGCCTGCTTTGCTTGTCACCACACAGGGAAAATGGGAAAAACACAAATAGCCCATTTGTGCATCACTGTCCCTTGCTTGGCCCTTTGGGTCTGGTTCTGGCAGTGTGATGGATGAAACTGGAGAAGCAGGATCAGGTTGCAGGAGCGATTTTGACAGGGGCCAGAGCTGGCTGCTGGGAGACACAGGCAGCTCCATTTGTCTTGGCGTTACTGAAGTCAATGGGATTTTGGCCATAGTCTTCAACAGGGCTAGGATTTCACTCAGCATGCCTAAGGAAGCATTGAATCTTACAGTTGTTTGTCTGCCATGATATTTACTGCTCATGAAACCTATGTGCCTTGTGTCCCACTTGTGTCCTTGTCTCTATCTTCATAGCTCTTCACCTGTGCTTTTCCCCTTCACCTACAGTCTTCTATCTATCTATCTATCTATCTATCTATCTATCTATCTATCTATCTATCTATCTATCCATCCCTTCTTCTGTTTCTGCCTGCCTGCTGCTTGCTGCCCTCCCTTGCTGTCTTCTCAGCTTGCTCTCTCATGTACTCTGCAAGGAATGTGCCCACAAGAGGTATTTTTATTTGGCAGCCTGAGTGAGCTTTCTGTTTTGGCCACAGGTACCGAGATAAGCAGCCAATGGAGCTGAGAACTCCCGTGTCACATTTTAGCTCTTTCCATCTGATAGAGAAGATGACTTCATTGGCTGACTGTGTTGGGGAGGTCTGGTTTCAAGGGCGAAGAAATTAGAGTTAACCTTGAAAGAAGCAGTACAATTCCTCACATATGTTTTTTTAGGCTGATTTGCTGCAATGTAAGGTTATCACAGGGGATTCAGCCATGAGTTCAACACAGAGGATATGCAAAGAGAAATCCAAATAGTAGGACAGTAAGAGATTTTCCCCCTGTGACTTCAGCAATAGGAAGAGGCTGCCAAAGGGCCTTGCTTTATCTGCTCCTGAGGAATATCTTTCCTTGGAGCAAGTTATTCTCTGACCAACCTAGAGGTGTTACAAGGTGCTATATGGCTTTGCTCTCTCTGTTAAAGAAAGTGGAGCTCTCATGTGTCAGAGGTGTAGCTGACATGTTAATTTGTGGCATCGTATCAGGCCACAGTGTGTCTGGTGTAAATCAGGATAACTTAGTTCGAGGTTGCCATGGAGGGGCTCAGCCCTCAGAGTAGTGTGCCATGGGCAAGACAAATTTAATGTCATCCTCCTGTACAGAAATGTGGGAAAACACTCTAGGTGCAGATGTTAAAACCTCCTCCAGCACCAAGATTTGAAGGGGCAATGCCAGCAATCTGAGGCAACATATTCAAGATTTATTCCTGCAAAGTCAGTGAAGAACTGCAGGGCAGTGGTGGTCCCAGCTGTCATGAAACCAGGATTCAGGCAGACCTGGGGAAACAACCAGCCTGTATTGCTTCATTAGATGAAGTCTCTGAAAGTCTACCCTCTAACCACGTAGCACCAGATAGTATCAAAACTCTGGCTGCAAGTGCAGAAAAGCACTTGGTATTCTGGAGAATTTTCTTTGCGTATTGTCCTACCACCCTTCCCAGCTTTCCAACATCTGATGCTGGGAAGGACCTGCCCTCCTCTTCTGAGCAGAACTTTGGTGGCCATCCTATTACAGTGGCACGACTGGGGAGCTATTTGTCTGTGTCTTAGGCTGTGAAGGTCCACCTTACTTTTTGCAACTTGTCTGTCATGCCTTGCGCACACCCATCCAGAGACATTAGCTCACTTTTCCCTCTCGGTGCAACACGAAGGAAACTGTGACGCTTTTCTAATGAGATGTGTGCGTGTGCATACACAAGCCAGGCTAAATCTGTTCTATGCAGGTGCTAGCTTAGGCTGTGCATCCTTGCACGTAGTAGCAATGGGCAGACTGGGTGTGTGCTGAGACAGCCAAACTGCTCTGCTCTGACAGCTCTGCTGCACGTGTTAAAATAACATCACCCTGACTTGTTGTCTTTCCTCTTCCACCCTCTCCTCTCACTCAACAAAGTCTAAAGGGAACAAGCTCCAGGTATTAAAATAGCTCCTGTCTAGCTTGTTCAGTCTATTTCAGGAGGCTGGTTCCATCTTGACACAGATAGAATACAGAGAAGTTGTGGAAACCACAGCCACAAGAGGCCATCAGCCAAAACAAAATGATTTACCAGCGTATGCCGAGCAGTTTGTTCCCCCCCTGCTCCCTCCCTCCATCCCCTCTCCTGGCTTAAAATAACAGCAGGAAGCTGTTTGGCTTTGTTTTTTTGAATTCTTTTGCTTGCTGTACTCAGTCTGATGGTGTTGAGAGGGAAAGCTGAAGGCAGTTTTGCAGCGTCAGGGACATGTCTTCTGGGCTTTTAGGTGAGACGTCCAGAACTACCAGAGAAGTGAGAGCTCTGCAGATATTTTTGGAATGTGTTTTCAAGGAGCAAATAGTCAACTGGTGCCACTGCAGTGCTAATGCATGGATTTACCAACTTAGACCTTGGATTTGATATCCTAGGTTGTCTTAGATTGACTAGAAAATGGACATCAGGAAAGAGGTTAGGATAAATGTGGCACAGGGGTAGCTAAAGTCTGATTAAGAAATCCACAGGGAAGGACTCATTTTCTGGTTCCTGTGACCCTTCTGTTGCTAAATCAGGGCTTGTGACATGGATATGCACTGCTTAACACCAGCTGAAGGTCTGGCCCAAAATATCCCTCAGCTGAGGATCTGGATGGTGATTCTGATGTGAAAACACTGTGAATAAGACATGAATACTAACTTCCTTCCTCATCTACCTCCAATCTTCTACCCGTCTGCTTGGAGTGTCAATACTTTCTGCATTTTCTCACCCTCAGATTTGTAGGTCTCCTTCCAGCTCCTGCTTCTCTCTAGAAGAGAGTAACACCAGGCCAATTCCATCTGTTTCTCTCTGGGGGACAGCAAGTAACACCAGGCATATTCCACACATGGATCAAAATTAATGAGATAGTTAAACCTTTGTCTTTCAGTCTAAATTGCACCAGAGTTGGTGAATATTTTCAAATATATCTTTTGGATTTAAAGGTACCCTTAATCCTTAAAAAGAAGAGTCAGATGTAAAAATATGATGTCTCAAATCTTTAAAAAAATACTAGCTTTGTTTCCCCAGGAGATGTCAAGTTGTGGATGTGCAGCTTACAGTGGGAATCTGCAAACATGAACTGAGCCTTTGGACCAGAAGGGTTTGCAGGCAGCTGGGCCTTGGGGATGAACCTTGCTGGTTGGCAAGCGAGCTCCCAGGCCTTGCTCTCCACGCTACTAAACTCTGAAGTTTAGTATCATTCTGTCATGGCACAAATCTTATGACCGGAGGCCTTCTGTGTCTCAGCCCAGGTGTTTCATTCACTGTACAGAGAATATTTGTATTAGTGGGCACTTCTGTCTTTGAAAGGAGAAACAGTGCACGGATGCAATTTTCAACATGAGCGGCAAAAATTTATGACCTGTTTAAAGGTAATCAACACTGTTTAAGTGTGTAAGTTATGAGGTCTTCATGTTAGACACATCACTTATTTTACGTAATAACAAATCTGCTCTATAACTTGAGATAGGAAAATATTACCTTTTTTTTTTTTTTTATCTTAGCTGCTGTTTATCAGAAAAGAAGAATAAAAATGATTTTCTATTTAATAAAATAGATCCTTCAGTATTTTTTTTTAATGACAAACATGGAATGTACATTACCCCTATACTTGGCCTTGGTAAGGCTGCACCTCAAGCACTGTGTGCAGTTTTGGGCACCACAGTATAAGAAGGACATCAAGGTGCTGGAGAGGGTGCAGCAAAGGGCAACAGGTCTTATGAGGTGAGGTTGAGGGAGCTGGGGCTGTTCAGCCTGGAGAAGAGGAGGCTGAGAAGAGACCTCATTGCTCTCTACAACTACCTGAGAGGAGGTTGTAGTGCGGTGGGTGTTGGCCTCTTCTCCCTAGTAACTAGCAACAGGACAAGAGGAAATGGGGTCAAGTTGCACCAGGGGAGGTTCAGACTGGATATCAGGAAAAATTTCTTCACTGAAGGAATGGTGAAGCATTGGAACAGGCTGCCCAGGGAGGTGGTGGAGACACCATCCCTGAAGATGTTCAGAAAGCAGGTAGATGTGGTGCTCTGGGAGATGGTTTAGTGGTCATGGGGGTGCAAGGCTGATGGACTTGATGATCTTGAAGGTCTTTTCCAACCTTAATGATTCTATGACATACAGAGGGGGTTTGAGTGACAATTTCTAACATGTTTACAACTGTAAATTGCCTTTATTGACATTTCTGATGGGAATGGACTATTTGACTTTTCCAGGTGGCAACATTCTGAGTCAGCTAATTCAGTTTACTAGAATGCTTTCTTTTGAATTTGTTCAGTATTACAAAGAATATTTGTATGGAGGCACATGACCCGGGTTGAATGTTAGCCCTATATCCTCATGTGAACCAGAAGACTGTTGTATTATGGGGAAGAAATGCAAACACTTAGGAGACAGTGCATCACAGTATGCAAATGAAATTGAGAGTATTTTGGGCCAGGTCAACAGCATAACATATAGTCAGTCACACTGAGTTATCTGATTTTAACTATATGGGTTTAATTTTCGTAATGGAAAACTTTAAGGAAAAAAAAGCCCTTGGGAAACAAAACCTGCTGATGTTTATAGAAAGTCTTTTACTTTCAGCAAGAGATTATAGCAGAAATTTCCTGACTAGATCTACTTTAATGCACATAGAGTTTATCTATCTATCTATCTATCTATCTATCTATCTATCTATCTATCTATCTATCATCTATCTATCCGTCCATCCATCTTTCCACTTCGACATCTTTCTTTCTTTCTGTTGGGTTTTAATAATGATGTAATAATTCTACATGTAAGAACATAGACTTTGGATCAAGTCTGAAGTTACCTATATGTGTGAAACTGTAAAGTATTTGTCACGTCCATCTCTATGGGCTAATCCACAGATGTAACACAGCAGACTATTGTCAGTAGTTGAGTAATTACCTTAATTTGAGCAAAAAGGTCAGTGGGACCAAATGTTGCTGTAGCCCTGTGGTTAGGGTATTACACACCAATCCACCCACACATGTTATTATTTGCTCAGTGTTCTTTTTCCCTCTCTCTCTTTTTTTTTTTCCTGCTGGGATTTTTTTTTTTTTTCCTTTTCACAAACCATAAAAATAAAGATACTGTCTCTGGCTAGAAATGTGAATGGAATAAATTGTAAGTTCCTGAAACGCTACATGTCAAATTAGCCTGTGTAAAAATGCTTTCCACTTACATAGCTTCTAAACACTGCTGGGACAGCCTGCTCTCCTTGAGCCAGACACGCTGATCCCTATTTCAGGAAACACAACACAGGAGGTGTAACCCAGCCAGAGCAAGGCAAGTCAAGGAGGCCACCTAGATTTGCTCTAGCAGAGGATCTTCTCCAGTGGTCTTTCCCCTGGCCCTCCCTTCATGCCCCCACTTCAGCACATGTGCCCATGGTTCTGCAAACGCATTTAGTTCTCTTTGCTTTGCAGAAATGAGGAAAGAGGTGGCTGGGTGCTGGCAGGGAGATGCTCAGAGTGGAGGGTGCTCACCTGAAGGCAGGACAGTCATCTTCACAATTTAGAATATGCAGTTTGGCAGCTGAGTGGGTGTTTACTCAGACCCACAGCAGAAAAGTAGGATGTACCCTGCCCAGGGAAGTGGGTTGGAACTAGATGATATTTAAGGTCTCTTCCAACCTAAACCATGCTATGATTGCCATGTCTTGGGGACCCCATCAGTTCAATGAGAGAGGCATTCTTCAAGAAGTCTCTGAGAAACAGGATCTTCATAGTGAACTGTTTATGGAACAAATCTTTCTGGAGTGTTTTCTATCTGGCACACAGCAAGGTACAAGCCAGAATTTTTAGACTAACAGGGGAGAGAAGTCTAGGGTTGGCAGGCAGTTCACATTCACCATTAGAAGTGAAAAGGGGGATTAAAGAGTCCTACCTGCAGCAGGTAACATCTCTGGCTGTTAGAGTAACAACTGCAACAGGATCCACCCCCAGCTGCCACCAGAGAATCTGCAGGCAGCAGCCCATCCATTGCTTCCCTGCTGTACCTACCGTTTTCCCCATGACAGCCCCAGAAGCACTGAAGCATGGCACAGTCTCTGTTTTTATGGAGTTAAGGCTTCTCCAATCCAGCCTGCTTTCTCATTAGACATTGTTTGCCCCAGTGTGCTGGGATGTCCCTCTCCAGGGGCTTTGATTAGCTGATCCCCATGATGACAGCACCTGTATGCCAGTGGGATTGGTCCTTATGGACGATGAGTGGAACAGAGAGCACCAGATGATCTTGTTTCCAGAGAGGGAATCAGAGTGCAGGCAGTTGAAATTGTTTCCTATGTGTCACGGAGGAAATGTGTGTCTCAGTGTCATACAGGGCCTTTGCAATGGGATTTAAGCATTATCTATCAGTTATTATCTGTCTTCCCAGTACCAGTCTGCTGACTTCTCCATAAGACACTCGTCCAGCCCCTATGACACGTCTCCTCCTTTTCTGCCTTTTTTTACTCATCACTTGATGCATTGATGTTCCCCCTTCATTTTAGATGCTAAGGGTGCCTGACAGACTCCAGCACAAGTGGGCATAGCTAACTGTGTCTGAGCTCAGGGGCTCAAGGACTGCAGCAGCAAAGACACAACCTCGAGGCACCAAGTGCTAGATGGAGTCCAGGATCCTACAGGGAAAGGCAGCCTCTGCCTGGGGTCCTTGCCAGCATGCAAACACTGCTCTGCACACCCAAATGGGCTGGCCAGAAGCTGGTTGCTGCCTGCTGCTCTCAGACCTGCTACTGTAGTGTAGGTACAACCTGAGTCTATGCTTTCTGTGGCATTCTGGGTCTGACTGTAGTGCCCCAGCTCAGGTAGGAGATGTTTACCAAGTGCAGATCTCCACTGAAGTCATTGCTCAAATACCTGGGCAGATGTTGTATGCGGATGAGACACTCCCTGAATGTACATGGGTAATGGGTAAGATGTTACTCTTGCATGGCCCTGGTTGTTACCATCCTATTATTGACAGTGCAACTGTGAATGGTTTGGTATCTTTTAAAATAAATATTTATCTTGGATTTAAATCTACACTAGAAAGGCTGTGTCTTTCCCAGTATGAGGAGGCATCTGACAACCTCCCATATGTTGTGAAACTGGCTCTTTTCCTATGGCTGCTTCCATGTTTTGAAAGGGCTAAATCTCCTCCTCTGTTGCTCAGTCACGGTGGCTGTGTCTGGCACTGGACATTTATTTACACTTGTATGAAATGAAAAGTCTTTCCCCTTAAGTAGAAACAAGGGTGCAAAGCAGGATGGGAAATTAGACTCTACTTCAGAAACAAATCAGTTTGCATTGACAGCTTTAACTCTTCATGGTCACTTCTGTGTTCATCTGAGCCTGCCCAGGGTAGGGCTGTACTGAGTACAGATGGGAAAATACTGGGAAAACTGAAGAGCTTAGAAGATTCCCATTGGGCCCACCTTAGCCCAGGGAAGAAAATCCCAGACTATTGCTCTTTGCTTTGTTTAGATGACCTTCATAAATACTTCAGCCACAGGCTTTCTCTTTGTATGGCCCAGCCAGCATTTTCTAAGCTAGGCTTATTTAGCTTCAGTTCCATTCCTTCCCTGCACATGGTTATACTTGCAACACTTGATCCAAAAGTATGGTCAAATACAAAGGGAAAGCAGAGAGACATTCCCAGAGCAGAGAGTGCTGAGGTTCTGCAAAATCACAACATGGCAACAGCAAACAGATCAGTCACTATTTTGCAATATCCTGACGTGACAGGGATCAGTAACTGGCATTCGCCCGGGCTCTCTCCACACTGCATGATTGTGCGAGATGTTGTTATCTGGCAATGACATTCATCTGACTACACACACCCTACATATTCACAAGCTGGCTCTGAAGAAGGAAAGGTTGGTTTATTTTAATATGTCATAGAGAATATCTCATCTCTTGTCCTTGGGGAACCTGGTGTTCATGTTTAAGGATGCCCTCATATGGCTTCTGCTCCCTGACAGATCACACGGATCACACAGGAAACAGCAGGGACAATGTTTGCTATCACAGTGGTTGATATCCATATAGTTTATGAGATCTCTGCTTCACAGTGCAAGGCCCAGGTGCACCATCTAGGTAACACCAGTGGAAAAGCCATCCCATGAAGGAGAATCCTTCTGTGGTGACATAAATGCTCTTTGCATCACCTGCATTCAGCAGCCTAAGAAGGAACATGGTGGGACTGGGCTCTAAGAGTGGAGATGGTGAATGTTGTGAGCCTTCTTTGCTGGAGGAACATGAGATGCTACAGCACAGGACCTTGGTGCTCTAGTTTGCAGAGTGCACTTTCTCCTATAGAGAGGCTTTAGATGTCTCATTCCTAGGCTCACTGGGCCCCTGTGATAGCAAGGAGAACACTTTCACCTGTTGCTCCATTCTTCCCAGGAGGTATGCACTGAACTTCCTCAGCTTGCAGGCAGCCTTGACCTCAGGGGTCTCATATGCACTGTGAGCAACAGTGGGCAGAGGCAGAACCTTCATGAGCAGCCAGACTGCAAAAGAGTCCTTGTAAACATCTCTTCACAAGAAGCAGCTGCAGTCCCTGAGTAGCCTGTCCAAGTCACGGGCTCATTTCTGGAGGGAAGTGCCCCTCAGCAG
>NW_009952106.1:2023063-2031199 GCF_000747805.2 Chaetura pelagica | reverse complement strand
AATTAGGTGATCAGTTGCCAATATATAATAAGATATTTTCATGGACACACCTCATTTGTGAGCTGAACTAGAAGCAGGATGGGTCTAGGCAGTGGACTGGGAGTGGGGTCTTACTGTTAGGATCTGCATCTCCTTCTATGCAGCCTGAAAGGTCAGAGTACATGTTACTTTGAGCCTCAGCTCTCTTTGAAGTGAGACATGCACCTCCAGAGGGTGTCTGATTCAGACTAAAGTTCCGCATGGTAGCATTTGTCTCACTCCACATCTTGGTGACTGACCTGTTGGGTACTTCTCTTAAGTCCCTTCTATCAGGCAGATGTAATGCCTCACTGAACAGAGATGGTGCGTGGGCTCCTAAGTCACTTGCATACTTTGGAGAATATTTTCCTGTATTGAAAAGGGGTAACATTTAGAGATAAGGAGTATGCCAAACTGAAAAAGTGTTAAGGGCAGGAGGGAGTGGTGTGTCATCATTAACTGTACACAGCACATAGCACTTGATCAAAGTGATGCTGATTTCCTTCTTTGTGCCTTAGAAGTGTGAAATCTGTCTGGGAAAGGCACCACTCAAACTCCTTATTTCTATGTCTGCTCTTCTGCTGTGAGTCTGCGGCAGAAGGAGTCTTGAAGAAAACAAAAAATACTGTGCAATGTATTGAGAAAGTTGCTGGAACTTGATGTTCACTGTGTCTTACATCCTGAACCTCCCTCCTGTACCTTCTTGCCCTTGTAGGGGCTGCTATGGTCAGAGAAGTATGACTGAAGTCTTAGTGAAAAGGATGGGAACGCATGGATGCTATGGGCTTTGCCAATACCTGGCTGAAGTGCTGAGCTACCTAATATAGGCCCACTCTCTCAGGTCTGGGGTTCAGTTATCACTGTTGGTCTTATTTTCTGTGATGGCTCATGAGCAGCTCTCCTCTTCGGCCTCCCCACGTGACCTGTCCTTTTCCCATGGCACACTTCTCTGAGCTTTCCTCAGGGCAGTGACCCTGTGCTCTGTGTTTTGCTGGGAAGGTGCAAGTGTAATCTGGATGGCTTGTCTTTTAGAAAGTAAAAAATGGTAGCAAAATTAATAAAAGTCAGTTTTGTATGAGCAGGAAACAAATGTTCTCTCTGATACAAACAAGTCGACATAGATAGCACTTTCTTAGCCACCAGCAATTGGGAGAGGCAGCAAATCTAATGGCAGTCAGTAATGCCAAATGTCTGTTCTTCCTTCATTGTGTTTAGAGCAGGTGATCTGCACGTCTGCCCAGAAGCCCGGGACCTCTCCTGATGGGCCAGTGGACGTGGCCCCACCTTTTCCCCTTCTGCTGACTAAACAGTTGGGCTGCTAGACTGACACTCCAGTGACATATCCCAGAACTGCTGATTTTCTAGTACAAAGACTTTTATCCTCTCTCTGGCAATAAATCTATACAGGGATATACTAATTGGGGGCTACTGATTTGACATTTCCTTTCTCAATTTGGAGTCACGGTCTCTTTACACTCCTCCAAGCGCTACTGGCAAATTCCTTCTGAAGTGTCTTTTTCTGGCCATTTTGCCATCTGCCTGCAAAGAAGATGATGTTGGCAGTTCTGCAGTGAGATCCCACCTCTCTGCTTTATAATTCAGAATTCTGCTTTGCTGCTTAGATTTACACAAAAATCCTCTTCTTGCCATGAAGGATGTTCACTTTGAGAACGGATGCGCATGTGTGGGCCACATGATCCATGGAGCCTTACAGCACGGATCGCTTATGCTCACAGATGAAGAGATTGTCAGCTGAGACTTTAAAATTTTTCTTTTATTATTATTATTATTGTTTTCCACACATGTGACTGACCCTTGGATAGATAGTCCTGTGACTAATCCGTGCCAGGAACATCTTGCTGGACTTCCTGATCTCATGTGCTCTGTAAACTACCTGGGCTTCCTGACTGACTGACAAGGAAGTAAAATCCTTGTAAGATACAACACTCAGTGCTATTGCATTTTCGTATTTGCACCATGATTTTATCAAGCAACGTTCCAAGTCCTTACTCAATATTTTTCTTAGCCTTTATTCAGGCAAAACTCCCACTAAGTTGTTACTGGCATGACCACAGTGAAAAATTTGACAGCAGGGGTATTGCTCTTGTGCAAATGCCATCTGTATATTTGGGGCAGTGACGGGTAAAGTGAGCTAGCACTTTGTCTTATTCTCCTTTTTTTCTCCCTCTCATAGTTGCTTATAACATTGCCAGTCATAATTTTGCTTAAAATTTTCCATGCTAGGTCTCTTGCTTCAGCAAGATAAATGAATGAATTAATTAATATTTTAAAAAGTTTTCGCTAAAATGATTCATTGATTTCTGAGAATTAGTTTAGGAAAATGACATTACTTTGTCCTGTAATAATCTTTCCTTTTTAATGTTATTATCCCTGAGTACTTTGGAGGAGGGCCTTGACATTTCTCCAACAAGGGGTTGATATGTTTTTGGTTGCTACCCCAGCCACAAATAACCAGGCTTTAAGCTCCAAAAGCTGTGGTGTGCACCCTCTTGGCCTGCTAAATTTTCCAAGGGTTCTGTCTCCATCATCTCTGCTCCAGCCCCTCCCAGGCCTTTCGCCAGCCCTGGGGTGCAGGAGAGCCTGGGCTGCTGTCTCAGGGATCCCTCCTTGCTGAGCAAGGCTTTCTCTGCAGTTGCACCACTGGTTCTGAGCCTTGGGCATGTGGGAACTTGTGATGAGTCTCTTTTCCACATCTTCATGGCGATGTGTGACTTCAGATGCCGTAGGGGAGAATCATCCTGAGTGTTAATGTAGAAAGACAGGAGGTAGGAGGAGAGGAGAGGAATTGTGGGGCTGGTTGGTGGAGGCTGCAGGAGGACAGTAGAAAGGGATGGGGGAAAGAAGTCAGAAGGTGATGAGAAGGGAGGTGGGAAAAAGGAGATCACAGACAGGAACTAGGGAAGACAAGCAGAAGAGGACAAAGAAAACCAGGAGCTGGTGGAAGTGAGGGACACAGGAGGGAAAGGTGACTGAAACAGAGCAGTTAATAATCCTAGAGCAAGAGGCTGTTCCTCAGCCTTGAGCACAGTGGGAGATGCCCAAACTCGTCAGTCACAGTTAGCTGGGAAATCCAGTGGCAAAATAGGTGCCTTGCTGGTGTCCTGGAAAGTTCCTCATGGTCATCTCCTTCTCCCAAGACAGGGTCAGCACTACCCAAACCACATGTGACCAACATGTGTTTCACAACCTGCTGCGGTATCCCCATGCACTGTAGACCAGGGCTTTCTGAAGAGGAAGATTAGTCTCAGCTATCTAGCACCAACTCACTACAGGCTCATCCCATCTGTCTTGTCCTGTTCAAGTGGGCAGTAAGAGCAATTTATTCCCTTCTTCTCTGTGGCAGATTTTTCCATATGCAAGGAACGTAACCTTGTCTCCCATCAGTTCTGCCTCTAAAAGTCTAAACAACTGATCTCTTCTGGTTGTGTATCTCCTAATCCCTTCTTTTCCCCTCTTGTTTCCTTCATTTTCTCACATGTGGTCCTCCCTTTCCCACTGTCCAGGTATCAGTTTAGGCTTTCCAGGAGCTGAGGAGAGAAGAGAGATCACTTGGAATCATCCTGCTTCTCCATTGGACTCCACACAAAATTTTCATTTCAGGGAATAGTACAACAATGTTGGGTAGCAATTAGACATGCATTATCACAGTTTTCAAGTCATCAGGTAGCATCTGAGTCACCTTAGCTCTGTGTGAGGTAATATAAGCAGGTTAAAGTCTCTGACTCACTGGCAGGAAGGGATTACCGTAGCAGAGCTCATGCCCTTGCTTGCTGCTGTGCTGCTTTCCCACCCCCACTGCAGGGACAGCTCTGTTGCACTGCTGGTGAACTATGGCTGTGCACAAACTCTGCCACTTCATCCTTCTGCACCCAGCTGGAGGTTGAAAGGTGCTACCTGAGGTGCTGAGCAATGCCTGCTCAGAAAGGGAAGCCACTGAGAGGAAACCACCAATGCATGGCAAGGAGCAAAGCACACTCAAGGAGAATCTTTACCTGCAGTCAACAAGGTGGTTGGAATCACCCACTAAGGGGTGCTCTCTAAATTTAGCAGTGCCATCAGGTAATCAGTTTCTTAGCTTAGGGATCCCAAATGTCACAGGGGGAATCCAGATTGAGTGGAAGTGCAAATTGGTGGGTGATCCAAAAGTCTGAGACTTAATCTCATCATGTTGGCCTTAATCTCATGAATGTTTGTGAAAGAGCAGGTACAATGGGAAAGGTACCACAGCAGGAAATGAATAATGTTCAGGGCAGAGGTTGGATAGAGAGTGGTAAATAAACATGGCTAAAGAAGGAGGGAATGATGAACCCTGTGCAGATTACACATTATAACTTGTTTTGTGTGTACAGGAAACCTGTGGGGTAAAAGTAGACTGCCATTTGTGTGTGAAGTCTGTATCATAGCTTTTGTACCTGGGGGAAGGAAAAGTGGGATTATACAGATAAGTCTAATTTATGCTCTTCCTTACCTGGTGGTCCTTGACTTTGCCAATTTACTTGGCTTTTAGCAGAGCTTTTTGTGAAAAAAAAAAATGTGGGCTGCAGGAGTGCTCTGTTGTAGGGGGTTGAGGCTCCCTCAGACAAAAGAACTCAGAGTAGGTAGTAGGATCCTTGAGCAGGGGGACACTGGTGGCAGGGACATGCTTAGGGAGGCCTTGGTTGTGTTTCTTTCTTCTCTCAGAGGAAGGAAAGAATTGCTCAGGAGAGTTTTGTGGGATGAGAGCACACAGGGAATCAGGAGGCACAGTAGGATGGCATCTTTAACACTGTCTTGGGGTGTGTCTGTGGTCCCTTCCCAAGCCCTCACAGTTTGGTCTCATGTAATGCAAGTCTCCCCTGTGCAGCGGGCCCACAGGGGGCCTGTGTCATGCTGATGTATAAAACTAATGCAGCCAGTCTGACAGATCCCTTTTCCATCTTACCCCCTTGGACATCTCCTTGAGATGAGGGTGGTGTGTGGGAAGGGACCAGCAGGCAGTTTCACAGCATTGCTCAGTAGTAGAGTTACTGCAGTGTTACTCTTTATGGAAAACACTACTTTGAGGGGTGAGTCTTCAGGGGATACGTTAGATGAAGATGCATGTGTCAGCCCAGTCTGACAATTTGAGGGTCAACAGGTTCTCAGGCTACATGTCCCCAGGTGCCCACATCCTTTTGGGGAGTCTCTGTATCTGGGTTCTCTCTAGAAGAGAACTGGAAGGAGGCCAAGGAAATTATTGCAGTGAAATGGTTACCAGGAAGCTGAAGATAAATATTCATGTCTGGATTTGTTTCCCATTGACTTTTTTTAATTACATAAGGAAGAGATGATGTCTGCGAAAGAATTCCCCTTCTCCTCCCACAGGATATATAGTGCTTTGATGCATGTCCTTTCCAGCAACAGGAATCTTCCTGAAGGGAGTTCCTAGAAAGTCCCTAAGGAAGATGTCTTCATGATTTCTAAGGATCAGCTGCCAGCTCTGAAGAATGGGATGCTGAGATTCCCCCTGTGTAGCAGTGGAACTAAAAGCCTGTTCATCATCTGCGTGATGTGTGGCTCTCTGGTCTGAACTGGCACGGGGGAGCAGTGTGTCTGGCTCAGCCACCATGGGTGGCATTCACCTTTTTATTACTGTATTTGTAATTACCCTCCCATTTCTTGTACAATTTGCAAGAAAACTCTGCCTTTGGGCCTGTCTGCACAACAGTATTTTAGGTGGGGGCTAACATCAGTATATTTGGCATGTCACAGATGGCTGGTCCTCTCTCCCTTCCCTCCTCTCAGGTATGTGTCATTCCACTCCCTGTTCACTCTTTTGCCTGGGAGGGAATTCAGTCTCGCTTGGCATTGTGTTCTTCAGACTTCAGCCCTCTTTAGTGATCAGCCTGAGTTTGCACACTGACAGCTACAGCTTGTTTGTCCTTTGACGAGAAGTCCAGTATTTTTGCACTTCTGTGGACAGAAACGTGTTTGGATGTACCATAACAGCAGCTGCTGGGTTGCTGAGGCCTGTAGGGTCTGTCAGGTAAAACGAAGTGGAGGAACTCAAGATACTCCAGTGAAGTCCTGTGGAGAGCAAAGCTGCAAGTCTGGCAGATGGGCAGCCACATTCCAGACATGATGGCCCACAGAGCATGAACCTGGACAAGAGGGGACTCTTATGTACATTTAGGTTTCTCTGATATGCCTCATGCAAGAAGAACTGTGGACATGGTCCTCAAACCCAGTCAGAGACCACCTGTCTCTGCTGGGAGCAATCATCTTCCTAGAAGGATGCTGTGCTATGTTGTACCACAGCTGCTGCCTGGGTGACGAGGAGCCTCAGCTTCTGCACCATTCTGCACCATCCTAATGGCTCCCTTTGCTGCTGGCTCCATAGAAAAACTGAAATGCCAGAATGCTTAATTTCTGTTAGGTATCAAATGGTATAACCACTGGCCAGTAATGCCACTTCCATTCCTCCCCTTCTCTTTCCCATGTTCTCTTCAGTCACCTGTTCCCACTCCTACCCATCCCACTGCTCACGTCCTGCTGTAGCTCGGCAGAACCTTTAACAGAAAAAAGGAGACACTGGTTCCTTATTTGAACAATGCCCTCATTTGCAGCAGACATTCAGATGCTACAGGGTAAATGGCCCAAATCAAATTGACAGAGATATTTTAATCTTTGGCAAAACATTCCTACGTATTTTACTTGCTTTTAATGAGAACACTGAATGCAAACACTGCAGTGCAATTTGTGCTTATGTGCAGGCAAATACAGGAGAGTTTCTGGTAGACACATTTGTTTTAGTCATGTGCACTGTGAAGCAATATGATGCTGCTGGGGCCATCAAATAGACAAGAGCTTATTTTGTTCTTTCACTTCTTACTATTTTAAAAAGCAGCAAGAGTAACAAACTCTTCTTCACCTTTGAAGGGCCAGCCTGCTGAGTACTCAGCTGAAAACTGGACAAGGATCTTCTACAGGAAAGGTAAAAAAAATGTGGCCAATCTCTTACTGTTACTAAGCTCACACCAGTCTGGCATGAGTAGATGAAAGAAAATGCATTTCTCTGCAACTGGCATGAAGACTGGTACTGAGACAGTAAGGGCTGAGCTGTCCCCCTGTTGCGGTATTGTTGATGTACCTTTTGTTGATGTACCATAGATAGGAGTGTTATTCTTGTCTGAGTATCTGGCACATGCCTGGCACAAGATGTGGAAGGTAGGGAGGACTCAACTGCATCCCTGCAAAGTCAGAAAGGCAACGGAGGAGGGCTGGGAACAGCATAAGATGTACTCACATAATTAGTGAACAGAGCAATGGCCCGGCAGTGCAGTGCAAGAGGTGATGTGGAGGCAGACTTTGCTGTTGGAGGATATTTGTTGGTTTTGCTGACCCCTGGGAACATGGGTGTGGCCTTCTTCTCCTCAGCTGAGGTGTACACAACCGCTCCCTGCCCCTCACCCCAGAAGAAGGACATGAGCTCTGCGGATACCCACAGCTATGAGGAACAGGCTCCACCTTCACTTATTTTTTCCATCAAGACACCAAGACTCACCACAGCCTTCCCTCCACTGATGACCCCAGATGAAACTAAAGATCATGGGGATGTTACAGAATGTCTGGAACAAGGACAGCAGTGGTGGTGCTCACAGCCCTACACAAAGTAGAAGTGGGACTGCTGGAGACAGCAGGCTTGAGCCTGTCAGCACCACAGTCTTTTCCAGAGTCTCCCCTGTCAACATGGACAAAGCTGTATGATGATGAACCAGGCTTCTCAGAGCTGTGTCTGTGTGTGAGTGAACACTGAGGCTTGAGGTGGAGAGCAAAGAAAAGGTGATTGCCTCTGATAGATTGTGACAATTCAAGTCAGAAACCTGAGATGTATAAATATATCAATAACTGCTTTGTTTATGTTGGACAAAGTACTTCCGTCTCTGAATCATGGCATTCTCCCAGTATTGTGCTTTTTTCAAAACAAACACCCCACTTTCTGGGCAGATATCCCATGGTACAATGTTTTGCCGCCATGCTCTGAACATGCTGGCAATGTCCTACCTTTGCTATGTCAGCAGGCGATGAAATGGAGCCCTTTCCTCAGCTTTGGGGTGGTGTTCCCATCTACTTTCCCTA
>NW_009952106.1:2014380-2022631 GCF_000747805.2 Chaetura pelagica | reverse complement strand
AGGTGTGCTTTGCATGGGAATAGAGCCTTTGCCAGCCCTCATGGCATTGCTGTCCACCCAGACTCTGCTGCCATGAAGCCAAGCATCCCACCCTCCACTGACTAGTAAAAACACACCAAACATCCTGCCAGTGCCCATGTGGTCATGCCTTCTTTCCTAGCTAATTAACATCTAACTGGGGTGGTCTAGGGCAGCCAGAGCCCGGGTGCCAGTGGCCGTTTGGGCTGTTCCAGCTCACTGGTCTGCAGCTGTTGGAGGGCAGAAGTGAATATGCATAGGTTTCTAGGAGAGGGACATTTGTTCTGCTCAAACTCTACTTATGTTCCTACCAAACACGTTATGTTCTTCTTCACCAGCCCTACCATGCTGCAGAAGCAGTGGTCCATCAGAGAAATCTGTTCCCTGGAAAGTTCACTCTCTGACTCAAGCTGATTCCCCTTCCCCACCACGTGGTCCTGGTGGGACTGACAGTCCAAGCTATTGGTGAGAGCAGCACTTTGCATGGGGAAGTGTGTTTCTGAGGGCTGCAGTGGTCATGACAGGTCTCTCCTTCTGAGAAGCACATGCTTTGGGAATAGCTAAGACCTGAGTCTTGGGAAGGTGAAAGAAACAGCAAATCCAAAAGGCTCTCCTAGGCAGACAAGCCATCAAATTCAGCTGGAGGCAGTAGCTAGTAATTTGGCCCACAGTACCTGTGGTCATGGAGCAGAGAGGGCTGAACCAGCAGTGGGACAGTGCATCTGGCCCCCGTGCTGCTGAGAGGCCAGGTTTACACTACAGTAGCCTTCCTGTTTGCCACCTGACCTTTCCAGCCTCATCCTCACTCGTTTCTGGTTGACTTTTGACTGTCCTCAGTTAATCTCTTGCCATGCCCTTTCCTTTCCCCTTTCTAGCATATTTGCTATTCAGCAGCTTCACACAACAATAAATTATTAACCAGCACATTTTTTGCTCAGTCCCTTATTGGAACGCAGCAAAGATCTCAACTAACTTTGTACACAAGGTGTAACAGAGAGGCAGGGCTTCTGCCACAGCATCAAACAAGCCTTGGCCTGTGCATATAATGCAGGTATTAATAATAGGAAATATTTTAAAAGACATCTCATTGAGTTGAGTAGGGAGCCAGCCAACCCCCAGTTTGCTGAGTACAGCATTATGCGTATGCCATGCTCGCATGGATAGCAGGGACATGCTGAATAGCTGGCCAACTTTCAAGCACAGCCACTGTGACCAGCAACCACATGTGTCAGCAGGGAAGCCTGGCAGGAGGCAACTACACCTCCACGCCAGCCCCACATGAACCAGCCATCTGGAAGGTCTTGGCTTGGCTTGCTTGGGAGGTGAGACTGGGTCTCGGGCTGGCACAGCAGCTGGCTGAGCACCACTGGTGTTGGAGATGAAGTAGGTGCCACACCGGGGAGGGGAGGTTTGGCAATGCAGAGAGAAGACCTTCTTTAAGGTGACTTCACCCTCTTCAGAGGCAGCTGGAAAAGCAGCTGGTGGAAAGCGGAAGGCACCGAACTGCTGGTGCCATCGCATCCCAGCAGGCAAGGAAGAGCTGGGAAAAGAGAAAACTTCCCCTTGCAGGGTGCTTTCCTCCCTCTAACAAGGTAATCCGGCAAGTGACTCAATTATATACTGAGGAACAATGAAATAAATGTTTACAAGATGCCTTTTTAAATGCCAAGAGTTATAAACCAGTGAGTGGAAGAAAGCAGGACTCAAGATTCCCTGGTGCCCAATTCAGGCAATGCTTAACTACTAGACTGTGAGATATTGGAAGGGCTCCAGTTCCTCTTCTGGCAGCTCTCCTCCCAAATCACAAGTACAATTTTTCTTTTTCCATTGAAATAAATAAATAAGTAAATAAATAAATAAGTAGCATCCTTAATTGTGTTCTGTGTGAGTGCCTTGAAGGGAGAAGAGAGGGGAAGGAGGAATAGCAGTTTTGCATATCATGCCTATCTTTCTAGGCTCTTCAAGGCACTGGCACGTACATAGGCCCTTCCCTGGTTACAGGCATACATATAATTAGCGCAGCACATTATGCATTGCCTTCCTATTTGCAAGCTGGTTCACCTCCATGCAGGACAGCACAATGCCTGAGTGCCACTTATGTGCTGAGCTGTCCCGTGTCCCTGGGTCAGTCAGACTCCTGGAAGTTTGCCTCAAAGAGCCCAGGCACTGAGAAGAAAGGCAATTGGGGCAGGGGCCTCATTTTCCTTCCAGTTTTCAAGCCGTTACCTTTCACGTTGTCAAGTTTTTCTCACCAGCATAAATGTCTGGAAACCGGCTTTATGTAAGAGTTAAAATTGCTGCATTATAGCGAGAATTCTGGAGTTGGCAGAAAACCCAACTCCCTTCTGCCCAGATAGAGGAGCACTAGCAAGGTCCCTCCTCAGCTGCTCCGTGACACGTTTATCTGTGACTGCAGAGAGGAGACAGAAGCAGAAAGAGATACACTGGCCAGTGGTGGGTGAAGCTGTGCAGCTGCCTGACCTCACTGTCTGCCTGGGTGTCTAATCCCTGAGCAGGGCAGCATCACCTGAGGGGGAGTCCTGCCCCCTTGCCCTTCCATGCATGGAACAGTGTGTCAGGTCATAGTCCCTCAGGTACTCATGGTGGGAGTGTGGGGTCCATGCTGAAGTATGTCAGAAGATCAATGCATTTTTCCAAGGGAATTTCATGAGCCAAATGACTTTAGGAGAGGCAGGAAGTGTAAGAGGTTTACACAACAGCGCACAAGCACTTGTAGCCCAAGTAACAGGGAACAAAAGCACAACTCAAGAGGCAAAGAGAGAAGAGGAGACAAACATCAAGCTCTTTGCGTGGCTTAAAAAGCCCAACAGCTCCTTTTGGGACATGGACTTCAGAAATTCAGGAAAGCAGAGAAGCATGAGCCGTGGAGACAGAGGGGATGGCACTGGAGCTTCTGGACATGTCTACTGTTTACACTGCTACTGTACTTGCCGACTCTGAACCTAGTAACTTAGACTGGTCACTGGCCGACTTTGCTGTAATAACTTAGGAATGATACGCAAAGAGCAGGGCACAAAGGCTGCTGCAGCTGCCTGGCAGGACCACAGTGCCAAGCATAGCTCTGCAGAGGAATGGGAGCAGGGTACTAACATGGAGGCAGGAGTGGGAACTTTTGCAGCTTTACAAAATTGGGTGTTAGGTTGTTTCAACATTTAATAGGTTTAAATCTTTGAGGATCTAAGATTTATTTTCAAAACCTGGTAGACCTCAGAAACGTCTGTTGCCAAAAGCCCTCCACTTCTGAAATGCAGGTTTAGGGTCCTAAGTAATTTTGTCACGCCTGAAAATTATATTTCTTACATGGTTACTTGCATTCTCATGGGGAAAGACAGACTGAAAGGAAGTTCTCACATGCCCCATACATAGACTCAAGATTTTTGTACCATCCCTCTTTTTCCTGAGGTTCCTCCCAAATGCAGGGATTCCATCAGTCTCCTTGCAAAAGAAAATGTTTATCCTGAGTCTCTCTGCATTAGATGTGTCTCCTAACGTGTAGATTGTGGTTGTAGGTAATAATTCTTACTTATCCTGCTGCTGCAGCAGCTTCGTTATTTGAAAAGCAGTCAAGAGCACCAGCCACGCGGTGGCAGATAATTAAAGACTTTGGAGCAGCTTCACTGGCACGGCCATCCCCTTGTGCTGCTCCCATCAGGAACTGCAGCTCTTCCCTACCTCCCCTTGGTTAGCTTGGGTGAGCTGGCTGGGCTTTGCATGTGATCGAGCACCAAGCAAAAATAACCGCATACCTTTGCATGGCAGAGGTTCCTTCCATCAGGGTGACTCAGCAGGACAGCCATGCATTCCTATGCAATGTCCTGGAACAGACCGCCACTTCTTCAGGCTGCCTTGGGTTTGGGGTGGGACTTGGGCCTCTGGAGCAAAGTTGGTGCCAGAGAACAGCTTATCCTTAATTACATTTCCACGATAGGGTTCGGCTGCAGAAGAACAAACAACAGTGGATTCAAGGTGAATAGAGTCTATTTCCAGGATAGGTAAATCCCAGAACTGGGAACCTGAAATCGAACATAAGTCCTGCAGAGATAAAGATTTCATCATCTCAGAAATAGCCCTGGCAAAGCCCCAGGAGACATTGTAGCTAAGTTATTCTGTGGCTTCTATGTTCTTTCATGTGGCTCCTGGATAGCTAAAGCCTAACCACAATTATAGTCATTTTATTTTAAGGAATCACACAATGGCATGGTCATCTACTCAGACATTTTGTGTGGCCCCTAAGAGGGACGTATTGGTGGCATTTTTGGTCACTGTCATTGCGGGGTGGCAACTTTCCTGTGCAGCTACTGAGTGCAAAGCCAGTACATTTTTAAACTCTTCCAGTCAAACCTCTGGCTTTTTTTTTTTTTTTCTTTCTTTTTTCTTTCTTCCTCTTTTAATGAACTTTCTATAATCTTTATATACTTTCATAGATGCTGGGGTAACACATTGAGTTTCTGGAGGCTAGATGGCATTGGGGGTGCAGGAGCATTTGTTAAAAGCATATCTGGAGGGTGTTTGGTTGCCTGGAAGCAAGTGGGAAGTGTCTGGGAGTTCGTTTTTCGGAATTGCTCTCCAATGGCGCCAGTCTGCCTGTTTGCAACATTTCACCCAGTTTTGCAAATCTGACAGCCCTCTGGCCAGCGTTACGTGTTCTGCCGCAAAGTTTTGCGAAACATCCTCTGTCTCTTATCGAAACAACAACAGGGTAGAGTTCTGCCTGTGGTAAAAGTTCACAACACTGAACCAGACCAAAAATAAAAAATAAAAATAAATAAATTATGGGGTAGATCATCACCTCACTTTTTAGTGAAGCTGCACTAATCTGCACCATATTGTGTTTTGGTAGTCATGCCATTCTGCAAACTTCCCTGGCCCACTGACTTCAATGCTGGCTTTCAGGCCATGTGTGTCCTCACCACACTCTGATGAACTGAAGAGCTGATGAACTCCTATCTGTCTTGCTGTGACTCAGCCTGAGCTCTCTTGCTTACAGATCTCCCCGTTGTGTGTTTTTTTTAACCATCTCTCAACTTGCTAGGCCAATATCTTCAACATGCTTGCACACAGTGGCTGATGTCCTCCTAACCACTGGTTAGGATATTGACATAGATGTGAACAGGGTAAGCCGTAAATACCCATGTCCCAGTTTCCATTTCCCCTTGATCTTAGTGTGATCTGAGTTTCACTTCCAGTAGTTGTCACAGTGAGAGGTGAAAAAAGCAGAAGACAACAGAGGTGAAGCTTGGTTATTATTCATAGGGGCAGTTCACGTTTGAGTTATGTCCCATTGAAGAGAAACTGTGGTCTGGATACCAGTGTGTGGACTCTTCTATCATCCAACCACACTTACCTCCCTGATTCTACCCCTACCACCTACAGTCCCCATGCTGTGATTTCTGCCCTTGCTCCATTGTTTCTATCTGTTTTTTGGGACATCTTTGCACAGCTGATACAGAGTTAAATACAATCTTTACCTCATTTGCAAAGTCCTTGTGAAAAATCATGATGATCATGTTAATAAACTTCATAGAACTTGTGAGGACGTAGTGGTAGATAGGTCCTTGCAGTGTATAAACTTGCCCTAGAGGGGAGGCTGGTGATTATGGAAGAAATTCTCTCCATCATCAGGTTCCTCACTGACACCCTTCATCCATTGCACTGCTTGCTTGAGGTTAACCAGTACTCCAAGAAGATAGAGAGCCTCCTTGGAGCTCTTCAGCTCCTGCACTGCACTCCATTATCCTTGAACCAACCTCTAAAGAAGTGTCAGACCATAATCTGACAGAGAAGCTGAGGGCCCTGGAGGTTTCTGGCTTACCCAACCACGGCTCTTGTTTGCAATGCACAAGCATGCCCTTGATGCCCTTGGACAGAGGAAGGCTGGGCCCTCTATGAGCAACCCCATTCCTGTTAACTGGTTTCTGCTTGCCCAAAGGACTGTGCAGGAGAACAGGTGATGTTTCACTCCCTGGCTAAATCTAGAAGTCTGTCTTCAGCAAAACCCAAATGCTTTTAATGAGCAAGAGAAACAAGAACGTATTTTATTTTGTTTTATTTTATTTTTTAAAAAGCCAGCTGCTTTCTCAGTGGCTGAAGCTGTTGGTTTGCCTTTGTCTTTGCATGGAGTTCTTCAGAGGGGTTTTAGTACGAGGCCACATCAGAGCCAGGTCTCCTGCAGAGGTGGTCTCAAAGGCCCTCTGTGGTGTACTAGGACTTTGAGATGGACCTATGTTCTGTATTAAGCTCATGAAAAAGAGACAGAAGATTTAAATAGCATTTATTCAATTTGTTTGTGGATGTTTTTTCTTGAAATAAAGCCCTTTTCTCTCTTGTTTTATTGGAAACACACCCACAGCGGGGTGTCTGAAATAAGGCAGAGCTGTGCTTGGCAGTCACTCATGGGGAAGCAGCATGCAGTCCAGCAGGGTTGCTCTGTGGGTGATTCTGTGGTTCTCCATTCCCTCTTTGACTAGCCCATATCTCACATTTACCAGGTACCAAGTGACACTTGGACCCCCCTGGCTAGCTCTCTACTTCTCTGTCACACCAGCTGCCATGCGATGGGTGTAGATTTAATTCCAGCCCCTAACTATGTGCTAACAGGCCACTCCAGATCACCATCCTCTCAAGCTCATTAGAATACATTAAATTTCCACTGAGCAGGAGTCAGTGAAGTGGTCTCCCTCTCTCCAGGGCCGCAGGAGGTGCCAAGTTACTGCAAAACAATGCCTGAGTAGTTCTCATAGCCATGTTGCAACCAGAGGGTCCTGATTGTAGAATCAGACAATGGTTTGGGTTGGAAGGGACCTTAAAGATCATCTTGCTCCAACCCCCATACATGGGCAGGGACACGTCCCACTAGACCAGGTTGCTCAAAGCCCCATTCAATCTGGCCTTGAACACTTCCAGGGATGGGGCATCCACAGCTTCCCTGGGCAACCTGTTCCCTGATCTGAGTGAAATCAGTCCCTCTCTCCACTGAGCTTTAGTTATATAAAACATATATATATAAAAGACAATCCTCGCCACCTTGTGTGAACACCAGATTGGAAATCCTGTGACTTCTAAGTAGCATAATCCTTCTGTAATATCTAGTTATATGTAGTAGGGAAACACAGAGAGCTGGTGCAGTGTCCAGTCACAACCCATTCTTCCCCTGCTCTATGGACAAGCTTTGGGGCTTCCTCTTCTATCATTCCTGTACCTTAGTCTTTGCAAGTGGTCTAGTGACCAAAACCTGTCAGCAGGACAGGGAAGCAGCCTGCATTTGCCTACAGACAAGGAACCGCTCCCTCTTGTGCTGCATGAGGAGCTGAAAGCATCTGCTCATCTAACACTATCAACCCCTGAAAATTCAGTTTGTGTCAAATAGCAAACCTCAGAGCAAGCGGCATGGGCATGGCCCCTGAATGATGATAGATTGCATTATTTTGCCATGCAAGAAGCAAGAAAGCAGCAGCCAAAAGCCATCAAGTCTCTTCTGAATCATTGGTGGAATCATTCAGACTTGATATGGTGTCTGAAGCAAGAATATTTGGCTCTTCAGAGATAGTATGGAAACCATCTCTGTATCATAGCTCAGCAGATGACCCAGTAGATCCATACCTCTTATTCAGGTGGTGAATGCAATACAGTTGGGCAAGGTTCTGCAGGACATCAACAAGAGAATGTATGCAAAAGTCCTGTTTGTTCTTTAAGGTGATCAGTGTTGACCTGATGCCAGGGAATGCCAACAAGGAACTTTGCAGCAAGTTCATTCTGTGGTCACTGGCTGGAAAGGTAGGCTGTCCTTCTTTTATGAGGGTTTGGAAAGACCTCACAGCTGGAGCAGGATGTGGGACCCTGGAGCTTCAGTGCTTTTTTGCAATGAGTGAGATGGACTTGTGTGGCTCTTGCTGTGATGAATTAACACCAAGTAGCTAGCTTCTGTTCTGGAAAATTATTCAGATGTACTGAGGTATAAACAATCTCTTCCTGAAGGAGGAGGCCAGGAAAGAAGCTAGGTGTCTGGTCTTGTTCTTTCCTCAGAATTAGCACTGGCCCATACAGAGATCTGAAATCAAACTGAGGGTGGCTCAGCTGAGATAAGGCATTTGTGAGGCTTATTAGAAAGGTGAGCATTAGAGGGACACAGCAAGCACTGTCTGCTGTGAATACCTGTCTGGCTCCTGCATAAATGGGTGTATTTATTTAGATATGTTAATATCCATTGCTGTAG
>NW_009952106.1:2006131-2014214 GCF_000747805.2 Chaetura pelagica | reverse complement strand
CAAATCTGAATGCTCAGTCATTACCTGCTCCAGGGAAAGGGTATATGCAAGAGGAATTTAAAGGGAGTTCCTGCTGCCAAGGAAAGATGAAAGGATTTCAGAGAGGTTGTGAAAACAAGTAGTACTGGAGAGCTTATCCATGCATAAACGAGCTGGAGCCGAAAGTGACGGAGAGTCCCCATTGCTTCCTTAAAAACACAAGGACAAAACAAAAAGAGTGGCTGAGCAGGATGTAAGGTGGAAAACAAGGTCTTGTAAAAGCTGCTAGCAGTCAGGGAGGGAAGGAAAAAATGTCAATGTATGCAAATCTACTTTGATTTGATGCTCACCCCAATGTCCTGCTACAGAGGGATAAGCTTGCAGCCCTCCCCCCTCCAAAAAAAAAATGGAGCATGCTCCTAGCTCTTTGGGTCCATGCCAGACTGTGAAGTTCACTTTCAAAGGCAAAGCTGACACGGAGACATTTGACAGGACTCATGCTTCTAAATCACGTGATTGCTTTTGTAAACATTACTTCTGGGTGTACTTAATATCTGCACTATTAATCGGGTTGCGGGGAGTTAAAAGCCCATTAATGGCATTAACAAATGCTATTTAACTGGGCTGAATTGCAAATGCAAGTTTAGGCAGAAAACAAATACAATGTGACTTTGGAGGAGCAGAAAGCCAGCCAAAAACCCACCCATTTCATCTTGAAAAAAACTTCCGCCAAACAAACATCTATTAGCCAACCCAAAATACACAGCTTATGAGAAGGGAGGAGAAACCTTGGCAGATGTGATATTGAAAGAACTTGGGAGTGTGTTGGTTAAAGCCAGATGTGGGGCTCAACAAATGGAAGGTGATAGGTTGGCCAATACATGGAGCAGATTTGATAAGATGGTGGCAAGCAGTGTGACCACAAGGACATTCAGTGGAGTTTGGTCTTGCTGGCACAGAGGGCACACAAAACAGGTCCAGGAAGTTATGGTCTTGCTCTGAAATCAATGGCCTACCAAATGAGGGAGATGGTGATAACCTGGATGGTCTTCAAAGCAAAGCAATAGTAAGGAGTGAGGGTCTGGAGAAACTGTCCAAGCCAGTTTGCATTTTGGAAGAGTGCAATGAGCCAAAGCTGGTTGGTTTGGCTGTGTACTGGCTGGCTGTGTTTGTAGGGCATGTTAGTACCTACTCACACTTTCGTGATTATGAACAGTCAGGACAATGAGCCTTTAACACAGTGCTTGCTTATATGCAGAGGTATAAAAAGGGGAGGAAATTGGGTTAGGGGAAAATATAATCTCAATACTGTGGGGAAAAAATTAAACAGTGAAATGCACAAGAATATTAATACCTCCCCAGGCTCTATGCCTTGGGCTTTAAACAGTAGGGAGTGGCATGTACCTTATGAAGTCCAGTTCTATGCTGTTGCAGAGTACAAATGGATAATCAAGTAATTACTTTCTTAATGTGTTAATTACATCGAATTTCAGCTAGATGGGTACTTATTTTTGTATTACCCAAAATCCTTATTACCTCCTAATAATGAAATTTTAAAACCACTGAGGTTGGAAACATGAAATACTCAGAAATAAGAAATGCTGAAGTCCTAGTTGTTCTTTATGCCTTACTTCAAACTTCTATCTGAATCTGCATTGTGTCACAAGAATCATCACTGTATAGGACAGATCATCACTGTGCTCACTGGTTAACTGCTCAGAATTTCTTCTTACCCTCATCACTTGACCTCAGACCTTATTTACTAAACACCACTTAAGCTCTTCCTAGAACACAAACTGATTACATTTCCTCATGGGCTTTCCTGTGACACTTTCACTCTAAATCTCAGAAGTTCACAAACATTAACAGATTTCCCCTCTCCACAGCCCTTATGAAAAGAGGAAGGAGCTAGTACCACTTCCATTTTACCAAAGTGAAACGAACATAAAGACATTTGAGATGGGACCACTATCTCTAATTGTTCACTTTACAGCTACACATTGGCTTTTTCTGGATTTTGTGTGTGTGTGAGTGTGCTGTATATGTTTAGATCTTGGCATGCTACTGAAATCTGCAGAGAATTTTCCCTCCGAGTCACTATTGTGAAAGACAAAGTTGCAGATATTTAACAAAACCAATTGTTTTCTTTGAATGTGAGAGCTGGGCACTTATTGAGAAAAAAGAACGAGAAAAATAAAAATACAAAATTGTTGAGAGGACCAGGGAGGAGAGTAGAGAGGAAGAATGGTGTGTGCACAAGAAAGTCTACTATTGTGGAAGGTTTGTGAAAAAATAAAATGAGGACTTGAGAACCTCTTTAGGCAGGACATGTAGCTGAGAAAACAGAAGAAAGGTAAGCCAACCAGCCTGTAGAATATCCTTACTATCTGTCAGGTTTTGATACTGAAGCCACCCAGAGAGAATCACTGGAAAATCTATGACGGCCTGCTGTGAACTACCTCTAGGGGCAAAACACATCCTTGGCTGAGGAGTAAGAGTATGGGGCAGGGAATTTCTGAGAATGGCCAGGATTTCTTGAACCTTTAGCCTCTGGGACTCCCATAATTTCATGTCGAAGGCACAGCTCCCAGCAACTTTGCTTGCAGTGCAGAACACTCAGCACTTTTGCCAGTCTGGCCCCAGGTGTCCGTAGCTTGGCAAACAGAATGGGAAGTAGTGGCCAACTTAGAAAATGCTTATTTAAGTGACTTGCCAGTAGCACACAAGGACTCAGTGGTAGGAACAGGGCTAGGCAGCATTCAGCTGCATTAATGACTAATCATCTCTTTTCCACCTCCAATCCCCTTCCTCATTTCCTACACACCCCTCCGGCTTGGCAATAAAGGATGTAGGGATCCTGTGGGAAAAACCCAACAAGACACTACGTGATCATGTAATTAAAGGCTGTACTATAACACAGAGGCACAAAAGAGATGAATTAATGCTGTATGGAAAGCCTTTGGACCAGCATTTCATTGCTCTGCTGTGCAGTCATAATGTTCCTTTAACATAGTTCTCCTTGTGCTTTTGCATAGCCTTCCAGGGGGAACCACAATGAAGTTTCAGAGTTTTCTTTCTTACTCCTTAGATAGAGTGCAGTGTGGAGACAGGCTGACTCTGGCACTGGTTGCCAGGGCACAGGGAGCTGGAGATCAGCAGCCCTCTGACACCTGAGGTGATGGGAGGGATGCAGCCCCAGACTGCAGGGACAGGAGTACACTGAGGTTGGTGTGGGAGCCTGTACTACCAAGGGACATGGAGCCACAAAGGAGACCTTTCTATGGCTTTAATGTTCCTGCTCTATCACTTAGATCCTTAGTGATGTAATCCCACATACCATGGTCTTCCCTTCCTCCTTTCTCCTTCTCTCACACACAGCTCTGGCTGCTGCCTCGGGTATTTTCATTCATGTCCCCCAACTCCTTCTAGCTTGCGTCTATGCTTATCTCAGACTTCAAAGACAGAGTGGATACAATCCTCTCACAGCCTGGGATCTCAGCAGGAGTGATGGTAGAGGCAATCCTGCTCAATCCTCGATTCTCATCCTGCTCGATCCTCACGTACCCTTGCGGGGACACGTGTGAGCACCGACATCTCCTGCATGGTGGCACAGATGAGCTAGAAGAGATAGGACACAAACTCAGGAGAGATATCCTGGAAACCTTCAGGGAAAACAAGTGCTTGACTTGCCTCTCCTGCTGACAAAGTGCAAATGTTGGCTTTTCTGAGGCTTGTAAAGTGGCCAGACAGGGGTACACTGTAAAAAGGCTGCCAAGATTGCATCCTCGGTAGGAAGGCAGTCCTCTACTTGGGTGCCTGCTCTGAGGCATGGGAGTCACAGCCCAGTAAGAATGTTTCATCATGAGGGAAACAATGCATTTTTCTTCTCCTTGTGCTCAGAAACAGCCGCATCGCTTAAGCAGAAATGCGAAAACAAATGAACAAAACAAATTCAGCTTGAGGCAGACACCCAGCATGGGGAATTGCAGGCCAGATGGTTAGTGTGACAAAGTTAGGAGTAACTGAAAACAGCCTTTTAATAAGAAGTATTAGGCAACCTCAGCATTAGGTGGTACCACCTCTACTGAAACTTCACCTCCCTCTTTCTCTTTTTGGAGACAACTTTTCAAAGTTCAGCCCAGCAGCAAGTTCGCTGAAGAAGCAGGATGATGGTGCAAGAAGAGACGGATAGTGTAGCTGTTGCCATCGTATCACAAGTGCCAGAGGACAGCGGATGCCTTCCCACCACTTGTCCCGCTGCCGGCTCCCGCTCCCTTCTCCTCCTCTTGGCCCCATCCCCTGGGCCCGCTGCCTTCTCACCCAGCCTGGTCCCTCAGTGCCTGTGTCTTCCCCCTAGCAGCAACTGCCCACTCAGCCTCCCAAGCCACCTCCTCCTTGCTTCTCCCACTGCTGGCTCTGGCAGCATCGGCCTGGAGCCCACACTAATAAGCCCAGCAAAGCTCCTTCCCTTGGCTCCCTGCCTCCCTTCCCCTCCCTGCCGCTGTCAGCGCCTCTCGTTGGTCTTCTGGAGAAATCTCTGTCTTCTTGATCTACTTAATCTACTGTAAAACAAAAGGGATGGGGCCAAAATCTCAGCTACTGACAATTGCTGCCGCTCGACTTTCTCCCAAGCTGAGGCTGGGTTATCAGTCTATTGACTGTGGTGGGGTGACCCTGCTTCATATCACACAAGGATGAGATCTGCTTTTGCCAGAACATTTGTCTCATTGGCTTTGTTTTTGGCGTGGTGGGACTGATCAGTGTCAGAGGGTGCGCCGAGCCCTGACTCCAAATGAATACAGAAATAACTAGACACAGCTGTGTGTGCCCTCCTCATCCACTTCACCTGCTTTTTGCTTCTTTCATGCCAGAAGCACATACACATAGAAGGAGTGAGTGTGTACACGAATTTTCACTTGTGTGCACTGATGCTTGCTCTATTTCATTCTTGGAGGATTCCCCTGTCTCAGGAGATGCAGCACACGATGCTTTTATTGTGTTTGCATGAGCAGTTCCAGCTTATTCCACATCATCAGGTTATGTGCTGACAAGCAGAGCATATGCTCTCAGCAGCCTGTCTGCTGTGACTAAATCATATCCTGGGTCATCAGTTCAGGGCTCACTGTGTGCTCTTCCAGTTTCAGAAGGAACTGTTGTTTGCTTGCATTGTTTATAACCCTTGAGAGACCTGGGCAAATCAGGACAACCATGTGCAAGATCTAGCATTACTTTCTTCAGCTGTGCAAGCATTTGCTTTCTTACCTCTGTTGCTCTCTGAATGCACTATGGGCATCTACTCAGTCATGCCACACATTGGGTGAAGAAGGGCTCTTGAGTCACCCTTTGAAACATTTGTGTAGGTCTTGGTTGCTCTTAATAGGCCTCAAAAATGCAACGTAGATTAACATCACTAAATACTACAAATGGTTAAACTTTTTGTGTTGTCACTCTGCCTTGGCAGTGTTTTGGGAGTCATTTCACACAGGTTTTGAAAATCTTGTAATGAATTTGTGGACACACCATGTATGAGAGGGAGAACTTCAAATTTATCACTTTAAGATCAGCATCTGAAATAATTAGGATATGTCTTCTTTTTTCTTTCTTCTTCTTTTTTTTAACTGAAACTTCATTTTGCTTAATTGAAACCTTTCCTCACTTGTAACTTCCGTAAGCACATGCTGAAATAATTCTTGATATTCAGTGACAGCTCTGTCCAAGACAATTATATCATCAGTAGGCACTTCAATTTTTACAGGGTTTCTAGCATCTGTGCAATGAAATGCTTTGGAACCTGCCCAGTAAATATATAGAAGGTGTTCAACCCTGACCTTTCCATGCCAAAGGAGATCTGAAAAATCTTTATCAGTCCATCTAATCTGCTGAAGAATTTGGCTTCCACCACCTAAGTCAATATTTCAGTCCAAGTGGAAATTTTCTTTTTACGTGTTCCTGTTCAAGGGGCCATTTAAGGCTGAATCAACTATTCTCTCCTCCATAATTAGAAAGGAGCAAGCTTGCTTGCATCCCTTTCTGTTTTACAAATACTGCCACTTACTGTCATGCAGTATCTCCATGGCCTTCTACTGCAAGGCTGGAGGAATGTTTTAGATTGTCTGGGTCCAAGTTTCCATGACATCTTCATCTCCACTTGGATTCCAGAAGTGCTTTGCCATGACTGGGGTTTCACTCTCCCAGATGCTGTCCAAAAGTGTAATGAGAAACCATCCTGACTCCATTACATTACAGATCAACACAGAGAAATGAACTATTCATGTTTCTGTTTCTGTGGAAGGAGAAAGTGTTGGCTTACTTTCTCCTGAGTTGTTCTGTAAACATAAAGTCATCTTTCTACCCAGTTTCATTGAGTTTGCTTTACAAGAAAATGATCCTTCCTTCCTTCCTTCCTTCCTTCCTTCCTTCCTTCCTTCCTTCCTTCCTTCCTTCCTTCCTTCCTTCCTTCCTTCCTTCCTTCCTTCCTTCCTTCCTTCCTCTTCTCTTCTCTTCTCTTCTCTTCTCTTCTCTTCTCTTCTCTTCTCTTCTCTTCTCTTCTCTTCTCTTCTCTTCTCTTCTCTTCTCTTCTCTTCTCTTCTCTTCTCTTCTCTTCTCTTCTCTTCTCTTCTCTTCTCTTCTCTTCTCTTCTCTTCTCTTCTCTTCTCTTCTCTTCTCTTCTCTTCTCTTCTCTTCTCTTCTCTTCTCTTCTCTTCTCTTCTCTTCTCTTCTCTTCTCTTCTCTTCTCTTCTCTTCTCTTCTCTTCTCTTCTCTTCTCTTCTCTTCTCTTCTCTTCTCTTCTCTTCTCTTCTCTTCTCTTCTCTTCTCTTCTCTTCTCTTCTCTTCTCTTCTCTTCTCTTCTCTTCTCTTCTCTTCTCTTCTCTTCTCTTCTCTTCTCTTCTCTTCTCTTCTCTTCTCTTCTCTTCTCTTCTCTTCTCTTCTCTTCTCTTCTCTTCTCCTTCCTTCCTTCCTTCCTTCTTCTCTTCTCTTCTCTTCTCTTCTCTTCTCTTCTCTTCTCTTCTCTTCTCTTCTCTTCTCTTCTCTTCTCTTCTCTTCTCTTCTCTTCTCTTCTCTTCTCTTCTCTTCTCTCTGCAGATATCACAGTCACCCTAGTGGAGGACCCTCTGTTTTCTCTTTTCAGTTCCATATACACCTTGCAATCATTACAAAATTATGGAGTATCTTCTGGATGGTTGTTAGAGGGAATTACACTCTTGCAGCCTCTGAAAGGCCTGTGGATGCCCTGCTATTTGATATTATTTTCCTGTTTGCTATAGCTGTTTTCCTTCTGTTGGAGGGCTTTTCTTTCTTTAGAACACTGTACCTATAACCTACTGAGTTCCCAGCCTAATGTCATCTCTTGTAGTCAGCTGTTGAAACTGCTGGTGGAAGCCAATGGAGTTACAGCAGACTGAGACTGCTGTCACTGCAAACTGCATTTGAGTCAAAACCTTGTCCTATATATTCTCCGTATCTTACAGTTACCTCCTTGTTAATTGTTTTCTTCATTTGATTTACTAATTTATGGGAGAAGATTCCCAACTGATGTAAGTAAGTATGACTTCACCAAGGTCAATGGATGTAAATATGTTTACACCATCCAAAAATCAAACAGAAGTTATTCAGGAAAGGATTTTGTCACATATTGAACTCAAAACACTGCTTTTCAAAGCGTGTAAAATTCCTCTTTTTGTCTTTTTATGTGTGTTTTATTTCCCTGCACAGTAATTTTATTTCACTGAAAAACTGGTTTGGTGATGACACATTTGGGAGAAGGGAAGTAAATGGTGTCTTCCTTCAGTTGGGCTGACCACTCCTCCTCTTTCCTGAGCCCAGAAAAACCTGAAAGGACGCTGAGGCTGCAGACTCTGCCTCTCCAGCAGGTTGTCCCCCACCTCTCTGCCTATGCTTCTACCAGTGTACATTCTGGTGCAGATGCAGTGTGGAGAAGCAGAAGGACTTTGTCAGGACCAAAACAAAGTGGCCCATTGCATTAATACGTTTCTTTACCCTCTAGTCCAGGTTGTGGCAGATCTGTCCGTTCCTGTCAGAAATAGACATATGGTCAGGGCATGGATGCTCTGCATGGAAAGGGGAACAGAGAGACACCTTGTAG
>NW_009952106.1:2004686-2005653 GCF_000747805.2 Chaetura pelagica | reverse complement strand
GAAAGTTACTTCTGGTATTTACCAAAACATTCATGAGATGCTAATTTTTTAATTGTACTCCCAACTCACACAGTGAATGAAAAACGTTCTTCCCATGGGGAACAGTATGAGTTCAAATGTAGATGTCTAAAATGTGACACAGCGTGGAAGTGAGTGGTCATCCTTGTGCTGAGTTTCTCCTGCTGCCTCCTGGAAGCAGCAGGCTAAGGAGGTAGGATACACTGGTGTTAAAGGTAGCACAAAGAAGTTTGTATTGCCTCCTACCACTACCTATTTACCATTCTCTGAATCAACATCCCCCTTCCTTGACTCCAAAATTAAGCCACAACTTTAAGCTCGGAATGTTTAAAGAAACAAGGGGGGGAAATAAATGTCTGGGCCATTCTTCTAAAGCTCTGTGTAAACACTGGGTGACCCATTCCTTGTTCTTTTCCTAACCTGGCTGAACTCTGGAAGCAAGCAATAAACAGCAAAGGTTAATTAAATCCACTTCTAAGTTTAACACCCCTGGCTCCCCACCCTGTCCTAACCAGACTTTGGGGGCTGTGTGTTATGGGCAAATATAACCTGGTTTGAATTCCAAAACATGATTTCAAGCTTCCTTTTGAGACAAAGAAAATTGATTTCTATATGCTGAAATGAGTCACTCAAGACAGGGAACCTAATTAGGGTGCAGCAGCAGCAGCTAATTTCCCCACCAATAAGACATTTTGTGCACTAAAGAATGAAGTGCTAGTTCCGGGCAGCAGCACCAGGCACTCAGTGTAATTATAATTTATATGACCCCCACTGCTGTAGTAGTTAAGTGCTTGACAAGAACCAAGGGATTTACTCTGAGGTAGGGAAAAGTTTTCTTCTCTTTTACAACCAGGGAACCAGAGATTAAATTATCTGCCTTAGACTGCTCAGTGGATTTGGCCAAGCTGAACTCAGGTCTCCTTAAGTCCCTCACTAATGCTTTCAGCAG
>NW_009952106.1:1988488-2004588 GCF_000747805.2 Chaetura pelagica | reverse complement strand
TCAGCAGGAGCTTCAGACCCTGCTCTTGCCCTCACCTCTGCCCTGCCTGCAGTTCTGAGAAATTTTGATGCACCTTTCTGGCAGGGAATTGATGGGAGAGAGCACCCCATCTGCAGCAGGGACAGTTCAAACTCCAGATTAGTTGAGTTACCAAATTCCCAACAAAACACAGGAAAATATGTCCCAGATTTCAGAAGGTGAAGGGCTTATGCTTCAGTCTGTCAGGGATGCCAGGCTGCTTTAGCTGTATCACATCCCTTTTCTGCAGCAGCCATATCTGACCCTAACCTGCCACCATTCAGATGCATCACCAGGATGCCAGGTACCCAAACAGGGTTAGATGTGAGTACACCTGGCTTGCAAAACTACATCACAAACTGCCTTCTCTTCTTCTTTGGCTTTCCAATAATAGTAGAATTCAAAGTTTCTCTGCAAGTCCAGGTGGAAGTTTGCTTCTTGAAAAAGAAGCAGCATAGAGCTGGGGTATCTTTAGGAGTGGCTTAGAAATGCTGCTTTACTTGCATGAAAAACCTCTTCTGCAGGAAAGCAAAAAGCAGGCTGCAAACCTGCAAAGGTCAGTCTCTTCTTCTTGAAACGAAGACATCTGAGGGTCTATGCTGGGGTGCCAGTACTGGCCACAGCTCTTTCAGGGCTGGCAGAGGCTGAAGAATTTGTGGCTGGCCCTAAACTACATTTTGAGCCAAGTGGGAAAAGGTCAGATCTGTTTAGCAGTGGGGCTAAAACGCCTGTGGATCCAGCCTCAGGGCCTCAGCCTCTCGTGCCAGTGCAGGAGAACTGGGAGGCTTGTGGCAGGGCTGAGGCTTGTTCTCACCAGCTCTGGGCCAGCTGAGGAAGGTGCTCATGCTGGGAGGCTTGGCCTGGGATGGAGGCTCCCTTCAGCCTAAGAGCACTGGCCTTGATCCAGGCCTCAAACCCTCTGCCTTTCTTGGGGGTTTTGTTCGGTTTCAGAGATCAGCCTAGAGCAGCTATCTGCAGCTTCACTTATGCCACCAGAGGATATCTGTGTTGCAGGAAGCTCTTATGATAACTCTGTAAACATGAATGAACATGTTTCTGTGATAATGTAAAGTGAAAAATCCCATATTTTTCTCTTCCTTAATGAGCGATTCTTGCCCTTCAGTGTCTCTGACCTGGAGCATATGTTATTACTGTTGGGTGACAGTGCTGTAATCCCATTCTTACGCTTGATTTATGAAGGCAGGGATTGGGCCTGCATGGGATCAAGCCCCTGTTACTCTAGGCACTGTACGAGCTCTTAATGAGGGAGAGAGTCTGTACATCCTAGAGGGTGGACAGAAGGTGGGAGTGAAAACGAAGGCACAGAGGCTGAACCTTCAAGGGAGCTGATGTCTCCTGAATCCTGGAGTAACAGCCCATCTGCTGGCTTTGTTGCCCTATAAATATTCCTGACTTTCCAGCAGCTCTGCTGTGCTTCTAGCTCTGGCACTGAAAGAGCCTAGTATTTTGCAGTTGTTTCACCTAATGAGTCCAAAAGCAGTTATTGGATGCACAGACAATACTGGATTTAAGTGACACATATGAACTTGATTATGGTTTGCTAGGGGGAGAGAACCACATCTTCTGCTGTTCTTCAGGCATGATTCAGGGGATGTTTTTTTCCAGCTCCTCAGGTTGGGAGTGCCTGTGTGAATATAACCACAGTGACGCATGGAGCCACAGCAAGGATGGGTCCAGCAATTAGATACAAAAATCTGCTTAATTACATTAAAAAAAAGAAGAAAAAGAAAAAAAAAAAGTAGCAAGCCTTATTAATGACCTCAAGACAGATGCTGATGAGCTCTGCATGGTGCCCCAAAGGTTAGCACCAGCTGCCTCTTTCAGCACTCATGTGAACAGGAAACTGGGGCATGTGGCAGAGCATGGCTCTTACATTTAATGGGAACTCCCTCTTCTCCAAGAGGAGCAACATGAAGCAAGTAGACCATCCAGTATTAGCTGCAGCTCGTGTGTGGTCTGTGAGTGCAACAATGGTAGATTCTGTAAGGACTCTTACTGGAGAGGTGGTTTCTGTGAATCATTTCAGTGGAGATGAGAGCAGCCATGTTGAGTGTTGATGGAGAGCAGCACCTCAGCTGTCTCCTGCCATGCAGGAGCTGTCAGGGCAACACTAGTCTGCAAGTACTTCCTGGCAAACTCTGGGGACTGCAGTGCAGAGGAGATTGAGTTAACAGTGCATCCCCAAACAAGAGCTGGACATTGCTGTCTTTCCTTTGCCCCTTCCACAAGACTCACCCTAACCCCCATCCAACCCCCTTGGAAAATACTCCCTGTGCACTAACAACAGTGGAACCCAGATGACCCTCATGGGTCTTTTCTTTCCCTGACCAGCTTGCCTTACATCTCCATTATGTAGGCTTTGCCTACAGCACTTACTGGGCTGGGCAAACCCTCTTCCAATAGTCTCTTTCTGTACTTTCTTTCCCCATCCATTACCAACGGAATGTGGGAGAACCTTGGAGTGATCACACAGAAGTCTTTCTCCTCTCTGTTCTGAAAGCAGACTAAATTTTGGGAAGAGGAGAGGGAAGAGGGAAGAAACACAATTCCCCTTTCATCACTCCATGATGTGCACATGTGTTTTCTGCTTGCTTGCTTATTCTAAGCTCTCCCACTTCACTCCTTTCCCCAAGCCTTAATCATTCCAATAAATGTCAGGCCCAATCTCACTTAATGAAATGTGCACCTATTAAATGAATAAAGTAGAAAAATGGCCCACCCCAACTCCCTGTCTTGAAACTCAGATGCAACATATGCTTTTTACCATGCAATCAGATTATTTTTACCAGGTCCCCAGAAAATTTCCAGTAAAATAAACAAACTTGAAAAATCCTATGGGATTCCCAACTTGCTTCAAGGAGAAACCCTGAGATGGTATTCAGTCCTTGGAGCCATTTGTTTCACATGTGATCCCAAACACTAACCAAAGGCAACATGATATGATAGGTATTTACAACATATCCATTATCTTATCAGAGCTTCAGGTACAGCTGTAAATAGCCTGTTCCATCTGGGCAATCTGCTGAGTTAAATGAGTTCTACTTTTAGAAGCAGGAACTGGAGAACATGTCCCATTTAAGCTCAGATTCACTTGCACCTGAGGGATGGAAACTCAAACAGCAGACCTCAGCCACAGAGGAGGTCCATGTTCTGTCAAATGTGGCTCCCTCCATCTGATGCAAAAGGCCAGGCTCCCAAGGTCCATGATGCTTGTACAGGAGCCTTGTTGACAGAGAGAGTCCTGTTAGCTGTTCACCAAGTGTAGAGAATTGCTGCTCCCTGATGGGAGGTAATTTTGCAAAGCCAGCCAAAACCAAAAAGAAATGGAAGGCTGAAAGTGGAAAGAAAACAGACCATGTTGGAAGCTGTGAGCAGAAGTAGGGGAGCAGGCAGAGAGTGGATGGATGGAGGAAAGAGGAAAACATTAAAAACAAGATCAGAGGAAGTGTAATTTCTAGGGAAAAACTTTTCCACTGCTTCCCTGGCAATAACCGGCCTGAATGGGACATGGTGTTTACACTGTGTGCCAGGTGAGAATGGCTGGTCTTCCACACCAGGACCCCTGGCAATAGAATCTCTTTTGTACAATCTCAGAAGGAAATAAACCTGTTAAACCTACATTCAGTCCTTAGGATTAAAAAGAATCTGGTGAGGAATCAAAAGAATTAGGTTGCTTTGGGTCTGAGCTCATCTAGTAGCAAATGCTATTACAAAAAAAAAACCAAACAAACATAAGTAAGGAGGTTTTATAACTGATGCACAGGGAATCAGCAGCCCATTCCAACTTGACAGAGATCACTCTCTGGTCCTTCAGAAATATCGCAGAGGCAACTGTACAAGAGACCTCCTGTCAGGAGATGCTGTCAACCATTTTTATCACCTTACTGGCTAAAACTAAACCTTAATCATTAATGGCAGTTTGGCAGCTGGTTTGACAGTGGGTGATTCGTGGATGCTGACCACAAGGAGAGGCTGCTGTTAGAAGTGGACTTGAGTTGACAAGTAGCACCAGGGATTTGGGAATCTAGTGAAACCAGCACTTGGAAGTGTTAAAAAGCAGTGAGCCAGTGGCAGTGAATCTACTTAAAGATGCATACCAGGGCATGAAAACCAGTGCCAGAGTAAACAGAAAGCAGAGAACAGATTAGTTTGCAATAAACGTGGAAGCAATTGCAACAGAAAAAAATGAGTCTGACAAAGGAGATTTAATTACAAACTTTCAATAAAAGCATCCCATTTAACAGAAGTATGCTGCTTTTGGCAAATTGCAAAGACATACAAAACTGAAGTGCATTTATGCACACATGGCTGAGGAAACAAAGACTTGGAACTGATGGGTTTGATGATGAGACAAAAACTTTCAGGTTTCCATTTCCATGTACCCAGTCAGGTGGGAAAGGAAGCTGCTTTGCAACACTTGGGTGGGGCAGATACCCTTGAATTCTGAAATATTGTCAGTACCAGAGAAGACTTTCTGCTTTTAACATTAAGAAAAAAGGGCAATGAACTCATAAGTGGTCACACAGGACACAAAGAATCTGTATTGCTAAGCTACATGGGATGTTCACAGAAGGACAGATGCTAATCAGGACACAGTGGAGGAAGCCTAGGAAGTATGTGGGTTGAATCAAAGTTTACAAATGTGGATCTATAACTTGTTCACTGAACAGATGCAGCAACTCTTTTTAAAGAGCTGGTGGGTGGTATTTAATGCTTTGAGATGATTAAAAAAAACATGAATATATTCACTGACTGGAATACCTGAGTCACTGACAAAACTGTGCAAGAATTGAGTCCTACAAGGACAGAAAGAGATGGTAAAGTTTACCTTAATTTGGGGTATTTACTGAGTGAGTAGACACCAGTTGAGCAAAATGAAACCTGCAAAGACCAAACCAAACATCTCCTCCCCGGTTTGAGATTATCTCGGTAGTGTCAGAATTTGATGATGGGTTGAAAACGTTCCATAGCTGGATGCAATGGTGTAATGCCTAGCAAGTAGCTGAGGAAAGGGAATGGCAGGGACCCTTGATAAGAAATACCGGTGGAGCTGCTCCCCAGCAGGAGTAAGCATCTCATGGAGTAAAGTTATTGTGCAAAGGGAGGAAGAAAAAGTCTTTCTGGAAGGGGAAATGCAACATCTTTGAAAGGCAGGCATGTTGGGAGTACAGGTGTCATGGGAGGTAACCTTTTGCTGTTCATTTTGTTTCTTACATGGAATAAAATGACATAACTACAGGGACAAACAGCTGTTGTACCATCTGGAAATGTCACTGCAGCAGCCAGTGCCCACAGCAGACACTTGGGATTTGAGCTTCTGGTGAAAGAGCTGCTTTGAGGACACCAGTTTTCCACGACACTCCTCAACAGGAGGTACCAAGCCAGGTCCCTCACACAACGGATATTCTGAGTGAGGGGGGTTTCCTTCAGCAATGGTTTCCAGCAGCCACTCGTGTCTCTAAGGTCAGCAGCAGAGTAGGGTGGGCAGTCAGATGGGGAAAACAGGAGAGTGAGCTGTCATATTTCACCTCCCTTGTTCCCCCCTCAGCCCTCCAGCATGTGGCCAACCTTAAGCTTGTCCCTTGTGAGAATGTTTGAGGGGGCTCCTTGGAGTCTGCAGGGCTTAAAAGGGACAGTGGAGGCCACAGCATGGGACTGATGTGAACATACGGCCCTCAGGACTGTGTCTGAGTGAGGGTATTTTGAAGGTGATGATATGGCCTTGACCTAGAGTTGTGTCTGGAGCGGGAGGACCTCTCAGTCCTCTCTGAGAGAGGGAAGAAGGTCTGTGCATGCAGGGCATGGCAGGGAGAGGCACGAAGGTAATCCGCAAAGGGTGGCCAAGGCATGAAAAGGGAGCTGTGTGGTGGAGCCAGGATGACGTGTGCCTAAACAGTGGACGTCAGCATGAAACACAGTCAGGGCCTTCACAGGGTAACACAGGGAGCTCTTTTAAACACACACATACATGCACGCACAGAAAGAACAATTTATGGTTGTGTCAGAGTCACGTCTGGGCTTCTCATTAAATTTAATGAGGAAACGTCTCCCAGGCATTCTGAAACGGATGCTGCCCAGAGAGTGTGGGAAAGACCTCTATCACTTTGAAACAGCTACTTAGCAAAATCAATTGCAATTTTTACTTTACATGGCCATGCATCAAAGTCACTCCAAGAGTATTGGCTACTGTTTGAACTTACATGAAACTGACCTTTCTTCCGACACTTTTCGCTACCATGACTAAGGTTCAATGGCCAGACTCATATTGAAAACATATATAATGTGATCTTGTCTGGGAGAGGTACCAAACTGGTCCTTTCTCATGTAATTTATGAAGCTATATCAAGGTGGAGACTTGATTGCTATTAGTACTTTCCTTTTGTCTGCAGAAGCAAGGAAATGAGGGAAGATGTAGCTGTAGAATGGTTCTAGAACAGAACCCATGAAACCTCAGTCTTCCTATTTGTCTGTTGTCTGCAAACAGCTGTAAAGCTCCCAGCAGAAGTGGGTGTGCTACTCCCTCCCCTCCTTTCTTTTAGCTAGTGGCTGGTTTGTGAAGGAAAGTACAGTTTGTTCAGTGCAGCAGATCTACAGTGCAAACCTTTATTGCTTGACTGAAAATAATAGCTCTTCCATGGCAGCCAAAATGAGTAATCAACAAAAAAGACAAAATATTTTTTTATTGTTATTTATTTTAAGGATTCTGGGTTTTGTTGTAGTGCCTTGTGTTAAACCTGCAGAGTTGATCACTGAGTTAGGAGACGCCAAGCATGAGGAATGTCTCTGCCTTGTGCTCAAGAGGCACGCTGCTGCTCTCTGGTTACATGAGCACATACTGTATTTTGGTATGACCTCTGCCTCCTTCGGCACACAGGGCTGGCTGATCTGGGAAGAAATTGGACCATGGAGAAGGAAGGTGCTCTGGGTCACCTGCCCTGAGTGCCACCAATGTCACCTGCGTAGCTGTCAACACAGGAGCAGTGAGGAGTGTCTGATGGGTGAGGCAGAGAGATGCTGTGATGGAGAAACAGATGCTCTCCTCCCCCTGGGCAACAGTGGATTCCACTCAGATTTTCTCTATTTGTCACTCAGTGTGTGCTGTGTTTCTTTCCTGTAGACAGTCTTTGTGGCAGCTCTGAGCACGCATACCTGGGGGGGGAATCAGTAGGAGCTACATGCTGAATGTATAAAAAGCTGTAAGATTACCAACAGCTCTGGGAAATTAAGCCCTGAGTGTCTTCATTTTGGCACCCGCAATTAGCAAGAATCTTCTGGCAACTTTGATCTCTCTATTATGGGGCAGCACCATCCCCTCTTCCATGCATGCTATGAGGAAATATGCATTGATTTTTTGAAGATGTCTGACTTAAGGGTAAGACCATGAGGAAATTCAGTAATGGTGTTTACAGGACTGCTTGTGGAAAACAGGCCTGCAGGCCACACACTGGGTAAGGAGGACAAATAGCTGAGCTGAATAACCATGCATACAGTTGAAGCAGCAGAAGCCCTATGGAAAAGAAGTGGGTATTCATGGAATGAAATGCTGTATGGTTACATATGCTCTGGGTTGTGAATGTACATTGTAGAGGCAACGTGAAGTCTGCAGGCCCCAGCTTTTGACTGGCAAGCTTCACTGGATGCACATTTATTTAATGTAGTTCTCTGTATACAAAACTCTAAGTGGACACGGGGTAGACTTCTAGTGCTGGAAAGACATTGCCTTTTCCACCAGCTGCACATCTTCCCCATGTCTCCTCTTATCTCGTGTGCTACGTGATTTATTGTTGCTTAAATCACAGAACAAATACTTGGCTTAATAATCAAAGTCTTTAATCAAGGTGCCCTGTTCTGTACTTCATCATTGGTCTGAACCTTCCTTGTGGCTGCAGATTGGCTTGTTGGCTATTTGCTGTTTTGTTCCTTCTATCTCAACTGTCTGCTTTGCTGAATGAAAAAGCAGACGCTGGAGTTTCTACTAACTCTTCCAAACCATGTATTTCAGGAAATGGAAGATGCTAGTCTCTCTATTTCTGCATATTTTCAAAGACAGCACAGAACCTCTTTAACATAATATGTCAGTAATTCCATTTAAACTGGAGAATTATCTTGCAACATATATCATCAGTATATTTTAGTTTCATTTTGTCTCAAAAGGTTCAATAAAATTAAACTGGACCTGCTTTCTGCAAGTGTCCTGGATATTTTCCATTCCTGTTGTAACATCTATTAATTGTACATTAAAAAAG
The DNA here is from genome assembly GCF_000747805.2 of Chaetura pelagica. Taxonomy (NCBI): domain Eukaryota; kingdom Metazoa; phylum Chordata; class Aves; order Apodiformes; family Apodidae; genus Chaetura; species Chaetura pelagica. The sequence goes on along the minus strand of NW_009952106.1, from coordinate 1,996,303 downwards.
AGGCAAAGGAGAAATCTCTGCTACTCCCTGTAGTCTGAATGTCCCCGAACCTAACCCTGCTTCTTCAAGCTATGAACAGTTTAATGGTATCAGACACATGGGAGCCTACAGTCACTTCATTAATAACTCATAAAAAGGCAATAAGGCTTGAAAAAAAGAAGCATTTCCTGATTTCCTAACCCTAGTCAGTACAAATAAAATTGCTAGATAATAGGAAATGATGAAGAGCTAAAAGTGGTCCATCCTGAATGAAGTCAGACGGTTCTTCTGACTCTAGTCCTTGCAGCACCAGAGGGTATGTGTCTCTTTCTGTTGCCATTGATTCCTTTCTTGTGTGAGCAGCTGGATAAGTTCTCTCTACCCATCTGCCCTCTGGCAAGCCTGTTCTTCCCCCTTCATTGTCTGGGGTTTTTCTCAGAATCATCGTCAGGTGTCCTTCACCCTCCTCATACAAAGATCTGTCTATCAAGTCATCGTGTTGCTTATGTCTGTACATCTTGTGCTGCTTTAGAGCACCTTCCTTCCCTTCCCCATTGGACACATGTATTGTTTGTATTAATTTCTAACTGACAGCTCTCCTCTTCCCTGAGCTGTGAAAGGTAGTTATTTCATGGCAGCAGCCATGCTGTTGAGTCAGGTTTGAAATTAACTTTATCTCCATGGCAGCTCAGGGTGTCATCCTAATTGCCACTGAACCTCTTTGGATCTTGTCACTGCTGCTGGCTTCACCTCCTTTTCTCCACTCTTCAACTAAATAGAACTGCTTTCTCCTTTTCTTTCTCAGTCCATCCTCTGGCCTCAGCAGTTGCCTGCCTGTCAGCTGTGACCAAAGGCAGTAGCTGTCTGTCCCCAGTCTCTGACCATGTCACAGCACACGGTGCCTGCCTGCTGCAGGGAGACCACATGACGAGCAGGTAACAGACTGTCCTCAGACCCCCTGCACAGCCACTGGGGATGGCAAGTGAGATCACTCTCTTACCTTGAACATGGACTTGCTCTTCAGAAGCGATCTTTAAATGGGGAGTTATTCACATGGCTGCTTCGCTCCTGCTCATGCCTGGTGTCATGCTGAGCACAGCTACCTTGGCCACCCTCAGACTGGGCTTGCTTGTTCTGCTCCCTTTCTCCCACCTTCAGAGATACCCTCTAGCACAGAGCACTGGGTATCCCTGGCCTATTTGATCTCCTGAAAGAGTCAGCCCTGTATTTTTCAGAGTCAGAGGGAGGCAGGAGGAGAGACAGACAGCATTCAGGCATTTTGGTTCTGTGCAGCCAAATTTAAGAGAAACCTTCAGGCTCTATCTGTAGAGTGGCAGACCTGTGCTTCGGCAGCAGCCCAGGACCCATGTCTGATTATTTCCCATTTGAATAAGTGCTCTGGCATAAGGGTGTGGATGCTGGCAGGATATCTGGGGAAGGATCTTGGATACATCAGCAGCCCAGAGTCTCAGGGAGAAAAAGTGTGTGGACTGCTGTGTGACAGAGCTGCAGGCTAAAAAGAGTGCTTGTGGCTTTGAGTCCAAGGCAAACAGACCCTAAAAAGCATTCTGTCTGATGTGTCCACATTGCCAGGACAGTCCTGCTGGCAGAGGAGCCAAAGAGGAGAAATCATGTCTTGGTTGTATTGTCACTGCCTTCGCCACGTTACCCAGGCACCTTGTGCCTTCAGAGGTAGAGGACTGCGGGCAGCATGGGGATTAAACACTTCTTTCCCCAAGGAGAGGATGATTTGCCTGTCAACCAGCTCCTGATAGAGTGCTCCCTTTGCTCTAGTCCCCCAAGCGATCTGCTCTCCAAACTCTGCCCATAGCGGGGCTCAAACCCTGTTAGGCTGCCCACCGCCCTCTCCATGGTCCCAGGAGAAGGCGTTAGTGGGAGTGATGATGACATGCTTTGGCTGAAAATGCTCATCCAGCTGCACTGCAGCTCTGGTTCCTGGTGGTGGGTGCTAGAGGCCAGTGCACGCCACGGAGACCCGTCCATCTGCTCAGCTGTTCCTGGGCTGACCCGCACAAGCGCCCATGCAGTGGTCAGTAAAGATCATGAGACACCCTCTGGACTGAGACACGCTGCCAGAACAATGAAGCATACTAAGGTTAGTGACTTTCTCAAGCCAGCGGCTGGGAGATATCCAAGGAATGCAATGGGAATATGACTCTGCTGGGATGCTGCCAGTGACTTAGGATCACATGCCTACATGATGCTTAATATGCCATGCAGTGCCTCTGGGCATCTGGTGCCAAGCAAGGCCTTCAAACCAGGGCCTGGGTGCTGCACAGTGCAGAATTCAGAGTGGGGAGCCAGCGTGGGACAAGCAGCTTCTAAGGGACTGGGGTGAGCTCCTCTCCTCCTCCTCCCCTCTGCAAGGGTTTCCCACTGTGGCTTGCCTGTGGGCTCCTCTGAGCACCACAGCAAGGTCTTCTGTGAAGCTATGGAGAGAGCTCTGGCCTCTAAACATCCAGCAGGACTTCTGGTGGTTGTGCTCAGTGTCCAGTGTTTCCTTTGCCTCAGAGAACTTCAGATGAGATACAGATCTCTTGGGGAGGTGATGTGACCTCCGGAGCCAGAGCTAAGTCACCATGGACAGGTTTTGGAAGAAATCCTTCTGCTTTACTGCCTGCTTTGGGACTGAGCTGACTTATTCCGTTTCCTTTTCCCCAACCCTCAAGAGAGGTTTTGTCTACAGAGTGTCTGGGCTATTATCAGCTTTGTTAAACACACCTTACCTGAGGCTGACAGCATCCTCTTCCGTCCCTCCAGCCGCTTCTTCAGTATCATCAAAAGGCAGTGGATTTATTATCAGGCAACAGTTTCACTAAATCATGAGGTTACCTCAACTTACATTCGTGTTTGTAGTGCTTGAAGCTCCAGAAGAAAGTTTAGTACTTGGAACCTGATGTGCCTGAATGCTTGATATCAGCATCAGAATGAAGGAAAGTCTTCCTTTCCAAGCCTATCTTTGAAATCTTGCCATTTCTGCCCAGACTTATGTTTTTGAGTGCCTGTGTTGTTTAAATGTTTGTGGGAGGCAGGTTTCCAGGAATGAAGTCCCAATAGACAAGAGGATAACCTTCTTAATTATGTGATTGTCCTGGAGAAGGCTTGTAAACACAGAATACCATTTAACACAGAGTAGGAGGAGCAGTTGCTTCCTTTTGTTAGGCTGTGGATGACAGGTCGCTCTTCTGACAGCCCCAAGACATTTAGGAATATGAAACTGTGCTCTCTAGTAACTACAGAGACAGGAGGCAATCAGAGAAATGCCTCTAGTGGAGGCTTTTGGTCTGGTCACTGTAATTTATTTTTTTAAGCAATGTCAGGGCATTAAAACTTAACAAGAGCCAAAAAAAGATTTGTTAGTTGTCTTGGATCAGGAGCTACTGTTCCAGACTGATTTTATGCAGGTCTCAGCACCACGGGGTCCAAACTCCTAAGGTTCCTTTCAAAGCAATAATACAGATAAGAAACCCTGCCTAGTGGGCTGAGAGTATGATATCCAGGAAAGCTGGTGGCCACAGGAAAGACATTGATGGCAAAAACATGGGAGCACTGAAGAAGGATTAGAATGGCACGTTTTTTAGGTGTGCAGCAGATGTGTTTCTAGATCTCTGGCAAGGAATGTCTGCAAAGTAGAGATTAATTGCCACAGAAAGAGTTAAATAAGCTCTGTAAGAGGCAACAGAGAAGGAGAAAACCCTGACAAAGTGGTGTTGTTAGCTTCGACAGTCAACATGTGATAAAAAGGGTGAAGTATTTGTAAAATTCTGAATGACAGAAGTCCACAAGGTGTGTCATTTTAAAATAGACACAGGAGCACAAACAGAGCCCTGCACAATGTTAACAGAGTTCACGGAAGGTAAATGGAGTAAAATCCCATTGCACAATAGAAGGGTATCCAGAGTGCGCAGCCCTGTCAGCCTGCCAGCGGTGTGAGATTTGGGTCTCACAGACAAAGAAGCCATGCCCTATAGACATTTGTACTGCTGATGCTGCTGCCTTGTGGGTAGCCAGCTCCAACATGAGGTGAGGACTGGGCACAATTAAAGGAACAAAGGAAAGCGGGCTTGACAAAACCTTTGTTGTAACAGACCACAGGGCAAGTTTTCTCAGGTCCAGGGGGATTATTGCACTCCGTTGCAAAAGAACAACCATGCATTAATACCTAGAAACACTCCACTGATGGTCCTGGCCAGACCATAGGGTAAAATGGAGCTTAGGCAAGAGGGAAAAGTCAGAAAAACTCCAGAGACTTGGGAAATTATGGAAAGGCAGTTTTCCCAAAGGACCTCAAGCAAACTGAGCCTTTGCTTAAATCTGAGATAAGCAAATGCAATAACATCATGGCACTGTATCCCCACACTGCAGTTCCTAGGAAGCCAGCCCAGCAGGCAGATCCTCAGGCTGGGTACAGTTGTGTTTGCTTCAGTGATGCAAGTGCTTCTCCGCACGGGGTCACAATGAAGCTCTGGAAAGGACATGTCAGCTCACAGATCCCATCTGTCCAAACCTGGGTACCTCCTATTGCTAAAATTATAATTTGGCCTCTGGTGAGCAAGCCCTGTGAATAAGCAAGTATTTGGTTATCTCCTTCAGGCTGTTCACTCCTTGAATTTGGCAGGACCTTGTGCACATTACTGTAGTTGTTTTGGATGCACACTTTCTCCCTGTCGGCAAGTTTTGCTGTGAACTCAAGAGGAAAGCAGGAAAGCAACTCTCAGATTCTGCTTAAAAGAGTTTTCAAGGCCAGGGCAAGCTGCTGGAGGGAAAATCTGTCAGAATGTTGATTTTAAGAAAATGAGTTGTTGTCTAAATGCACTGTGAGAGGGCAGATGCTTTGATGTTGGCAAACCATTTCTTGGTCCTCAGATGGAGGGAACTACAGGAATACAAAACATTATTATTAAACCAAACACTGAGTTATTCCAAGGCATAAAACAATGAATTACAAAGGGGGAGGCCTCAAATGTTCCTTGCAATAGCACACCAGTACATCACTTTTGAATGTGCTGGGAAGGCTGACGACATTCACAGGCAGGGGTAGGCTGATGCAGTTTACATGAGTGTTCATGAGCTCTCAGGCTATTTATCCAAAACTGAATTTATAAGCCACTTTCCAATGAAAAGAATGGGACCTGTGTGAGGTTTCTTAGCTGAGAAAATAAACAAAGAGGAAACAAAAAGAAGGAAGAGACCAGTTCTCTGACTTCTTTCTCACTTTCTGCCTTAGGACATGTGGCGTGGTCTTTAAAAGGATGTGGTAAATCTCTGTGTACCTCTGAGGTTTCTTAGTATGCCTTTGCATCTGCTGGGACTCCAGCAAAGATGGAATAATGCCAGGAGCCCCCTTCATCCCATTCATCTGCCCTCCACTTCTGTCCAATAGCTCCCTTTCGGACACAGAAGTAACAGGGAGCCTATGTTCAGATCCTGAGTGCAACTTCAGGGAAATCCACCCACCACTGTCACCCTCAGGTTTGTGAATTGGAAGGATCCCATTTGTTTCATCAACACCTCACAGCCCCCTGGAAGCCTTGCTAGGATGTTTCTGACAGAACCCAGAGGACCTGTCACCAGGAGCCTCTTCACAGCCTAGGACCAGAGGTAAATGGTGTTGCTTTCCTCCTTGTGCCATGGTATTCACAGTCCAATTTACAAACCCCTCTGAACTATTAGTAGTACAGCCAATAAGCCAGGAAACATTACAGAAGCTGACCTCTGCATCTGTGATTTATGTTCCTTGCTAAATATAAAGCTCCCAAGGCTCAGCACATCAATATTTTGGAATGGAGCACATGGAAATATTTGATGGATCGGGGAGAACAGATTTCTGTGGCCAGTCACTCACACTTGCCCTTTTGTGAGCAATCTGTCTTTCCCTGTAGCAGACGGTGGAATCTGGGCACAACAGCTGGAGTTTCAGTATCTCTGTATGCTTTACTTGTGAGGGAGCCTGGATCTGAGCCATCCAGACATTGACCATCCACAGATGCAACTATAACACTGGCATTGCTAGAGACTCTCTGAGTTCCGAGGGGCTGTGTGGAAGCACATACCGCCCACCCTGGACCTCATACTCCACTCTGTAGCCTTGATGGCACCTCTGTAGAGTGCATAGGGAAACAAGTCATGCTACAGGGACTCCACATCTTCTCCTGGTTATATGCTGGGATGTTACCTTCTTAGCTGAAAGTCAGGGCTCTTGGGGCTTGTCTCTCTGTAAAAGCAGTAACTATCACAACTCAAGCCATATAAGTCCCTGCACCTGAGTCAGGGCTATTCCAAGCACAAATGCAGGTTGGGCAGAGAATAGATTGAGAACAGCCCTGAGGAAAACGACTTGGGGGTGTTGATTGATGAAAAGCTCAACACGAGCCCACAATGTGTGCTTGCAGCCCAGAAAGCCAGTCATGTCTACGGCTGCATTAAAAAAAGCATGGCCAGTAGGTTGAGTGGGGTGATCCTCCCCTCTACTGCCCTCTCGTGAGACCCCATCTGGAGTACTGTGTCCAGTTCTGGAACCCGAACACAGGAAGGGCATGGAGCTCTTGCAATGAGTCCAGAGGAGGGCCATGAAGATGGCCAGAGGGCTGGAGCACCTCTCCTGAGAGACTCAGAGGCTGAGAGAGTTGCAGTTGTTCAGCCTGGAGAGGAGAAGGCTCTGGGGAGACCTCATAGTGGCCTTTCAGTACCTGAAGGGGCTACAGGAAAGCTGGGGAGAGAATTTTATGAGAGCACATCATGATATGACAAGAGGCGAACGGGTTTAAAATGGAAGAGAGTAAATTAGATTAGACATTAGGAAGAAATTCTTTAGTGTGAGGATGATGAGACATAAGGAACTGGTTGCCCAGGGAAGTTGTAGATATCCCCTTCCTGGAAGCGTTCAAGGGCAGGTTGGACGGGACTCGGAGCAACCTGGTCTAGTGAGAGGTGTCCCTGCCCGTGCAGGGGGTTGGAACTAGGTGATCTTTAAGGTCCCTTCCAACCCAAACAATTTTATGATCCTATGGTTCTTAAAATGTTGCAAATCTGGGACTCAGAATGGCGAGATGTACGCATTCAAAGAAAGGAAGAGTAGCCAGTGAATGCCAGTGAGCCAAGACTCCCTGAATTGCACAGGACAAGCAAAGCATCCAGTGTGTCCACACACAATTTTGTGCACTGTAGGTTTATATCCCCAGCTGCTGTAAATCATTTTAGCTCTGCTACAGTCAAGAGATTTTTTCCAGCTGAGAATCTGGTCTTGGGTGGAGCTATGCCAGACCTGCATCACCCTGTATATGGATGTAACAAGCAATGTTGCAGCTCTACCAGAGAGGTGTGTCCAATATTTTTGACAAATCTGTCAACGCGGTGCTCGTTTTATCAGCCCATGGTATGTTGTTTTCATCAGAGGAGGAATGTAGCAGAGGAAAGGTGTGTGGCATTTTTAGTGTATCGGGTCTATCTGTGTGGCAGATGTCCTCTGACCTGTCAGACAATCAGGCTGAGCCACAGTTTAGGAACCTCAGTTGAACAAAGTAGAGTGTACTGTGAAAAACACACAAAACCTTTCAAAATAAAGGGAAAAAAAATTAATCAAAACAGCAATTCTTTTTACAAACCCTTTCACAGTTCCCTTTTGTTCATTCTTCAGCATCTAACATTTATTTTGGAGTGGGGCAGAGAGGTGGATTGGCTGCTTGCCTGCCTTCTGGGTGGAGAGCTTTGCATAAAAGGAAGGAGAAAGAGAACATCAAAACCAGATTGAGGGGAAAACAAAATCACCTCTTTGCTGAGTGCATTTACGATTTTGTGCAAATTTGGGATATAATG
>NW_009952106.1:1986646-1988413 GCF_000747805.2 Chaetura pelagica | reverse complement strand
AGTTTATTCTCATAGAAAAAAGACTGAACTTTAACATGAAATGGAAAGTAAAACGTGTGTAGCTAGTCCTGTTATGTGTAAACCACTGAGTACTGACTTCCTTGCATGATTCTCTGTAATTTTGTGTATGAATCACTGCTTCCCAACACACAGGTTCAAGCTAGCAACGCAGAACTATTGTTCTAGCTGATCACATTTCTCCCATGTATTTGATTCTGCAGCATACCAGAGTGCCTCTGAGATAAGGGCTGGTTCAGCAACCGTCCCGGCAGGGGAAAGTCAGATTGCAGCCTGGAATGCCAACCCTGGCTCAGGGGGGGCCTCACCAGGGTGCTGGAGCATAATAGCATCCTTCTGGTCATCCAGCCTGCCATTCAACAGCTACACAACTGTTGCCTTCTCCAGCACATACTCTGTGCACCATCAGACAGAAGACACAGTATGACTCTAGGACACCTCATAGTGTCCTAAAAACAGTCCTTTAGAAAAGGACCTGAAACTAATGCAAAAAAAAGATGAAAAGGCTTAAACAGAAAGTACAAGAAGCAAGGCTGATGTAAGTTATGGCTCGTTCTGTGTTCTCTTGTGCTCATAAAGGACTTGTTAGGTAAAATTCCAGTAATGTTCAACCTTTCTCCTAGAGAGTTGTACCAAGTTCCTGCAGTCAGCCTTTCCTGGCTTTTAGAGCCACCTGTTTGTTTAGTAGGAAGCACAAGGCCTGCCAATCACTTACCAGAGCTCCGATCTTCCAGATAAAATGGCCAGCTTTCTCCTACCATGCCTACAGCCTGCATTTTGGCCTGAATGTGTGTTGCTTTACAGTTTGATGAAGCCTCCAATTTCCCTGTTCCAGACAGCAATCTGCCAGCCAAAGCAGGTACAACTTAGTCTCAGAAATGTCAAACAGAAAATCATACTATGGGCAATGTCAAACTGTTGTTTAAACAGCCATCTCTGCCTCTAGTCACTATAACTGGAAAAAAAAGATGCTCTCTTCAGAGCCATCATGTGTTGACATTGCTTGCCAGATCATGAGAAACAGCCAGGCAGTTGCACTCTTGTTCCTTCCATAAGAATTGCAGCAGACGGAGACTCCTTCTGAAGTGAAGAACTGCAGAGATGGCAGGTATGGCATAGAGATGTTCTTAGGTTTCTAAGGTCAGGAGGGATAATTTAGTTTTAACTCACACATACCACAAGCTACTGAGCAACCCTGAATTTGCACTTGCTTGGATTACAGAGAAGCTTTTAGAAAACCGATAGGCGTGACTGAAAGATTGGCTGTGTCAGATAGTTCATCACAACCCCTGGTGTATTGTATGGCCTCCAGTAGCTAGTTGACTGCTGCCTCAATTCTAGCTCACCTCTTTCTTTGAGAGATGTAAGATCTTGTTTTGTCTTCACAGACTTTTCAGTCTAGTGGATATTTGTCAAATTTACTTTCCCCTAAAAGTGTTGATCAAAACATCCCTTCCTTTTTTGTGTTGCTCATTGTGTCAACTCAGTGTCTAAGCATAAGACGCATCTAACTTCACTAGATACCTAAAATTACGTCTCTCTTTGAACCAGTTTTCTAGCCTCCCTCTAAGTTTTGGAGAAGTACAGGCTTTTTTAGAAGGCAATTGCCTAACTCACATGTCACATATGTTACACCTCTCTAAGGATGGATGATACTTTATTATTAATGGAGTTGTGCCTTCTCCAGGCTATCAATAAAAATGTTAAATAGCAGAGGGTCTAGAGCTGATGTCTGGGGGAACTCAGCAG
>NW_009952106.1:1953883-1986626 GCF_000747805.2 Chaetura pelagica | reverse complement strand
ATTTAGAATGATGCTTGAAACTCCACTTATTATTTGACTGATAATCATTTCAAGGGTGCCTTGTATTACATATTTCCTTAATAAAAATATTGTGTGATACCAAGCCAAATGTGTCACAGAAGCTTAGGTAAATCACATCAACTTTTCCTTCCACTGACTTAGTCTGTAAATCTCCTAAATCTGAGATTACAGTCTAACCTGACACAGATTCACTTCATGGCCCTGTGGGTGAGCAACAAGGGAAAGTGTTCCTTTTAGGAGGCTGTCTTTTGAGGCCTGAATATGCCACCTCTACCATCTGAATACAGACAAACAGGGTTAAAAATATCTGTGCGGAGCATACCTTAGTGTACTTACTTCTATTATATATCCCTGAAAATGAAAACTGTGGCCTCAAGCCAATCACATGCTTTCAATTACAGAAGATAGTACTTAAAAAAACCTGGAATGTTCTGGGCATCTGATCCTTAGGGGCAAAGATTGTTCAGCTGCATGGTCCTCTTCTCAGAGGCCAAGAAAGCCTTCTGAGATACAGGCCCCAAAAGCCCAGTGGTTGTTCAACCAGGCAAACCTCAATGAGGGACATGCACTATTACAACCTTCTCTCTTACCCTATGTATAGTGTGTTTGATTTCTTCTTTGCTTATCTTACTTCTTCCACTAGTTGGTCTGGGCTTTTTTTTTTTTTTTTTTGTGTGTGTGTGTGTGTGAACTTACAGTGGTTTGGACCTTGAATGCACTATTCTGGAAACAATCCATAGTTTGGAGGCAGCTGGGTCCTGCAATACACATATCATCAACTCACAATTTCATGTCATGTTAGCCTTGCCTTTAGCCAGTCAAGATTGTGCTGTTTGGTTGAAGAATAATGTCCAGACAAGCATCTGGCCTTGATTTGAAGACATCAAGAGGTAGAGAATCCAGCACCTGCACTCTCTGCTTAGTAGCTGAGCACCCGCACTGTAATCCAATTTATCTGGCTTCAGCTTTCGGTTGTAGAGACTTGATCTTCCTCTCCCTCTGGCTTACAGAGGCCTCACGTCTTTAAATCTTCTCTCACTCTGGCTTTAGATAGGCAAAATAAATTGAGCTCTATAAGTACAAGAAAGATACTGGTAAACTGGCGAGAGTCCAACAGAGGACCACTAAAATAGCTGGGACATCTACAGTGTCTGAGGAGAGGCTGATGGAACCGGGATCACTCAGCCTGGAGAAGTGAAGGCTACAGGGGAGCTGCCTGCTGTTTTCCACTGCTTTATGGGGGGTGAAGACAGATTTCTCATGAAGGGGCACGATGGAAGGGTGAGAAGCGATGGCCGTAAGTTGCAGCAAGGGCATTTTGTGACCGGACATAAAATCTGTGTTGCAGAGAGGGATAAAACACTTGCATTTGTCCAGAGACTTTCAGATCCTGGGCAGATGAGGCCTTGAGCAATCTATTGGCTTTTAAGCTGGTCCTGATTTGTGTGGCCTGGAGCAGTCCCTTGCTGGCTATTTTTATTTTATTTTATTTTCTAAGTCACACTTTATAAAACAATTTTCTATACCCATAGAGACTTCTCTGTGGTTCTTTTATAAGCACTGTCCCTCAAAGATCAAGCATCTTCTAAAAACTGCAAGCAGAATTGACTGCAGATTCTGATATTTTTTCAGCAGAGCTATGGAAAGGTTGTCTTTTTCTATAAGCCTTTTTATATCTCAAAGAATTGTATTAGTGTTACAATTAGAATTGTAACATACCCCTAGTCTTGGCAAGTTCAGTTCTACTCTTCTCCCCCTTAATAGTTTTCAGAATCATCCTTTTCCAGAATGCCATCCCGGGGCTTTCTGAATGGCTCCCATTCCCTGTTCCTAGATGCATATATTAGCATTTGCTTCATTAAACATGTGTTGTTTGAAGGGCCTAATTTAACAAGTGATACAGTCAGGCAGTGTTACTTCCATGCCTTCAACATTGTTTACCCATCTGCCAGTCTTTGTGTCATCAACAAATGATTACCAGTGGTGGTAATTTCAAGCTTCTGGCTCTTTGATGAAAATGTTGGCTAGCACAGAGCCTACTAGCACTCTCACCAGCAACACATCCTCCTTCAGCAAGACCTCTCTGTTGACAGCTGCTTTAAATCTGTCAGTCACTTTGTTTTTCATGCCATTTCACCTGTGCTTTCCTGATGTTTGGTTATGTTAATTTGTAATTAGGCTGTTATGTGGTGATAAAAGAGACACTTTATCAAGGACTATCATGTAACAGTTGACTAGTGACTTCATTGCCCATTCCTGTAAACTCATCAAAAGAGGGCTATTATATTTACTTAATGAGACATACTTTCCACAATGCCATGTTATGGGAATGAACTGCTTCTTTTTAAATTTTTGTCTTGTCCTTTTATTCTTTATCAGTTGAGTCTTCTGTCAGTTTTTCCATTTTGCTTGGACTGGGGTTAAGGTTAGTAAGTGATCTATAGTTACCTTGCTCATCCAGCCTGCCCTGTTTGAACTGGCATCATGTTAATGTTCCTTCCGTTTTCTGGAATCTCCCATTTCACAAGACACTTTCAGAATTAATCCCAACAGGCCTCAGCTAACAATTGAATGGTTCCTGAATGCAGATAATTTAAGTCTGCTGACTTAGAAATGCTTTGTCTTTAATAGACATTTAACTTTCAAAGACATTTAAGAGCAAATCAGGAATATTTACTGAATGGCTTCTGCCTCTTCATGTTAACATTACTGCTTTTATGGTCTTTATCCAGTAACGAACATAAATGATTACTGCAGTTTCCTTTGTTCTGAATATCCTTTGGAAAATGTCCTTCTAGTTGCCTTGTGTCCTACTGGCCATGTATTTTCCCCTAGATACCCTTAATATTGAAATCTTCAGTTTTAAAACTCTAAAGATTTAAAAATCCATTTTTTTTTTCTAATTTATTTACTGAAAATTCTTTTATTATTCCTTATTGCTACCCTAAACTTTGACACAAAGCTTTTGTCTATCATTGTGGCAGTTCATTTTCATACGCTTGTAGCTATTGGACATTGAATAAAATTTTCCTGGATGTTCTTACTTTCATTCACATTTTTCCCTGTCTCAGTTTTTCCCCACAATCAAGTTAATTCCTAATTTTGGGTTTGAGAAATGAATTCTTCAGAAGTCCCAGTGCACATATAACTGTTAGGCACAGCCCTCTATTTGAATATAACCAGGTCATCCTCACTGTTCCCTTGACAACCGTCAACTCTCAGCCCAGTAATTAATTAATCTCTGTCAGAATGAAGTCCAGAAGAGTTCCCACGTGATGGCTCCTTGTGTTAGAAAGCAGCCTATAGTTTTCCCCAAATCAGGATGCTTTCTCAGTGGCTATCTGGAGCTTCCAGTGTACAGAAATCCCCTGCAACACTGTCTTTCTTTCCATACATTTCTCATGGAGGCTATGGAGTGATTCCTATTCCATGGTCTGATTTTATGGCATGATTCACACAGTCCATTTTCACTGACTCTATCTTTCCTAAGCAGGTTATTACCAGTTATTTTAACATTCTGATCATGCAAATTGAAACCATCAGATTTGAGTAATGTTGATTATATCACATTTCTTCTCACTAATGAGAATTTCCAGTTCCTCTTGCCTGCTACCCAGATGCCAAATGTCTACATAAAAGCAAATGGAAAATGTCTTCTCTTCACATTTTTTGTCACAAGATTAAATAATTTTGCAACATGCAAAGCATGTTTGTAGTTCCTTAACCCACATTTCTTGCATTGTGCAATGCCTCAATTGCTGCTAGACTCAGGCTAAGAAGATTGGTTCTCCCTTCTCACCAGTAATATGCCTGTCATCCTGTTTATACAGGGGATGTGACCTAGTGCCCTGCAAAATCCAGACCTTCAACATCACCTCCTTCAACTAACTAGTAGTTAGTTCATCCTTGTGTTCTGTCTTCAATGGGCATAAATGAGGTTTTGGTAGGTTATTTGAACCTTGCACTTCTTTGGCTCCTTTCCAAGGGTCCCCAAATCTTGTACTACCTGTGCTGCTCCATGTGATGTTGAATCAGGAATTTCCCCATTTACAGTTACCAATGAGACTTGCTAGAAGAAAGCACAATCCACTACCGATTGTGCAGTCATCCCTATTATTTTCTCCAGGGATATGACTTCCCACCTCATTTTCTTCATGCCAATGTCCTCATCCCTTTCGCAATTTGATTTCCTTCATGAGTTCAAGAATTCTTCTTAGTTCATTTCACAGAGTTACTATCAGCCTGGCCCTGAACAAGTTCCTGACTATTGTTTTTTTCTTCATAGAACTTGTCCTGAGTATCCACATGCAGTAGTGCTTTTGGATTTAATTTGTGTAATCGTCAAATCATTATTATTTTGATGTAAGCAACCACTAATCTGGTCACTGATCAGTTTGTCTTCTCTGTCAGGATCAGGTCATACATGGAATTACTGCATAAAGGGTGCAGCTCTTTCTGAATTGAGAGGCTGTCACTTGTAGTTCTGAACAGTGCATGGATAGCTATATACTAAGAGTAGCACCCTATGTTACTCCAATTGAAGTACCTCTAAGTGTTTACTGGGATCATTGGTTCCTGTTGTGAGAACCTCATATCTCAAAAAACCTTTAGGTAAGTTCATTTTTGGGTGAGTGGCTCCTATTGCCTTTAAGGAGGTATGATTTCTGGAGTGCAGAGGAGCTGGACTGTGCTGGAAGCAGTTCTATCTGGTCTGGCTGGACTGTTTGTTTAAATTCAGAATAGTTTCCTGAACCATTTGTTAAAGGCTATATCATACTCGTCACCTTGCTGCTGCCTCTCCTGGGTACTGTAGTGTTCACGCCCAGACTGACTTAGAAAAACAGAAGAATAGAATCATGTTGGTTGGAAAAGATCTTTGAGATCAAGTCCAACCATTAACCTAGCACTGCCAAATCCACAACTAAACCATGTCCTTAAGCACCACGTCTACACATCTCTTAAATGCTTCCAGGGATGGTGACTTGACCACTTCCCTTGGCAGCTTGTTACAGTGCTTGACACCTCTTTCAGTGAATAATTTTTTCCTAATATCCAATCTAAACGTCCCCTGGAAAAACTTGAGGCCGGTTCCTCTTGTCCTGTTGCTTGTTATCTCAGAGAAGGGACTTAAATGGTGACCTCCATGTTCTACCTACTCAGAGCCAGACATTGGACTCCATCTGGAGGGGAAGGGGCTGAGTACCTGCTGGATCCCTTCACTCTCAGGCAGAGGGATTGGTTTCTTGTCTCCATCTCCCTTCATTCTCTGATCCAGACTCAGAACCCCCCAGACTAAATAGGGGGAAAATCCTTGCTCAACTCCACTGCATCCTTGGAGTAAATCATTAGATGACTTGGGGTGGCTGCTGCCTTCCTCAAGGTGTCAGAGGGGAATAGTTCAGAGCTCTCCTTGAAGTCTCAGCAGAAGAGACCCTATACTTGGATAGCAAAGGGCATCTTTGCTATCCACAGTGGAGCAAAGCCAATGATGTTTGTGGTGCACTTTCATACCTCTCCTTGCAGAATCTAATCCCTCCATATGACAGCAATGTAGTTAGATCATGCTAAAAATGGGTCACTAATACAGCTGAGGAAGATCCTGGAACAGAATCTCAGATCATGCAGTTAAATGTTGTGATATTAAGTGTCTGTTCATACAGCTTGAGAGTGTGGTAACTTGGACATGGGATAATTTTCTCTGTCTCATTCAGACTCTCCTGTCCAGCATGTAACATGAGAGTAAGTCCCTCATCTCAGGAAGTCCATCCTGCAAATTTTATTTCACTGTCCTGATGAATTAGTGGTATCCGAGGATGTGATCTGAAGGTTTGATTTAAAAAAACAGAGTTGAACTTGGGTTTATTTCATCTGAGCATTTTCTGGTGAATCTAGGGGGGCCATACAAGACTGGGTGAACCTCAGGTGTGGAGAGAGACTATTGAAATGTAATTACACTTCCAAGACTTAAACAAGTCTTCCAGTCCATTGTCTTCAGGCTGCAACATACGTGCACAGTGACCCTAGAAGGACCTGGATCCTGGGTCTTGACAAATGACATTATTTTATTTATTTATTTATTTATTTATTTTCTGCCTGTTGCAACATTGGCTGGGAAAACCTGCCCCACCAGTTTTACCATTCCCGTTCTTCCATTAATTTCTGGCTTCCAGCAGCACTATAAAGTCAATAGTAGTCAATGAAACAATAATGGGAGAGGAGGACTAGGATTAGAGACAGCCTGTCTCTCACCAGCAGACATGTGACTCCAAGGCTAAGTGTTGGCTTAGAATTGTTATTAACAAAAGGAACCTGGGAAGGAAATGTGATCTTCCCTTTGTGCGGTCTGCAAGGTCTACTCTTGAATGTGCTTCCTGGGAAAAAGATACAACTCTCTACATAGTGGAGAAAGGCAGGGTCTCTCTGTGGTTTTCATTTGTCTGGTTTCTGGGTGACTGCATTACTCTATGGAAAGTTTTTTGCACTTTTGAAGTCCCTTTGTGAAGATCAGAAATGTAAGCTAGTCGAAGAAAAATAAATCAAAGTTGTTACCATTAGCCGTTCCCTAATCTCACAGTTCTACTCTAGCAAGGATATGACTTACGAGAAACTCCCCAGCTTTACTGTGGAAAGTATCAAATGGAATAGTATATCCACGTCCATCAGCATGGCTTAAGATGGTATAGCTGGAAGTTCACTGAGATGAAAACCCAGGGTATATATTGCCAGAACTCAAGTGGCCTAAAAATACACATAGTGATTTCCTGATGTCCTCCACGCCCACCAGTACAGTGCTAATGTACAGGTCATGGCATGAGATGCTGCATACAACAGTCTGCTAGGAAAAAAACAACCCACACATTAGGTTTATTTTTTTAATCTAAGATGTGCTTCAGTGCAGTTTGAACTCTCCAAATGATCTATGGCAGGAGAGGTTTTGCCACAGTCCTGAGAAACCACCTCTTTCTCAGGTACCACTACAACATTTGACCAGCTGACTCATTCCTGTACACTTGAATGTCTGGGGTGAGGCTTTTTTTTGCAAAGAATCTTTTCTTCTCTCATCGAAACCCTTCAGGGCAAGGATTAACTTTTGTTCTCCTGTGTTTGTACAGCACTACACACAATCTTGCATGGCCCTGTGTAGCACAGGCCTTCACAGTCCTCCAAAGGGCTGCTGCTTCTGGTCACACTTGACTGTGCAGCTTCAGTTTTGTTAGATGTTCCTGACAGAACTCCTAACTTTAAACAGATCTGAGGTGAGATGTGAATGCCTTAAATGTGTGATGTGCACCACATCAAAAGGCCACCTCATTCTGGATAGTAGCTTTTGTCCCTAATAGGTGTAAAAATACATGGCCACATGATTCTTCAGTGGGGCTTAAGTGCTTTCTTGACAGCACCCAGGAGATTTCCACCTTTCTCACAGATGGGGAAGCCTTGATAGAGCACACATGGGGGACACCTCCCGTTTGCCACAAAGACCATTTTCTCCATCCTGCTCTTCATGGGGTTCTTACTATGGGCCAAAGTTTTCAGGAGCAGGACATTAAGTAGAGAAAAACATGATCTAGGACTACACCAAAAACTTGAGAGATGCTATGAACTTAGGTGGGATGGTAGCCAATGAGCATGGTAAACCCTCTTTCAAAGATAAATATTCCTGAGAGAAACACAGAGTGGCTGACAGACCTACCAGCACAGACATGGGCATAGAAATGCATATAAAAATAGAAGTGGAGGTGGTGTATAAGTAGGAGGAAGAAGATATCAGATAAAGAAGTTAACAAGTTTTTGATTTCGTGCTCAGTTCAATGGAAATGAGAAGGAAGAACCTCCTGCTTTTCCTTTTAGCATGCTATCCCCATGGCCTATATTTGTCATCCAGGACTTGAACAGCAGAGAAAAAACTTGCGTTGCAGTAAAAATAAACTGGCTTTTTTGTTATTGACTATTTTTATCAAATGTTTAAAATGAAGCATGGCAAAAAAATGAAAATCATACCCATTCTTTTGCCAATTTCAATACAGATAGAGATGGGCTGAACTATTTTTAACAAGAATAAATACCCCTCTTTGAGGTCTTCCTCTGAATTTCATACCAGGACCCTTTGTGTTCCCTGGCATGAGCGTTTGATCCAAAAATACACAAAGAGTTGCCAAACCACTAACTACAACCAAGACAAAGTTGAGTAAAAATGGAGCCAAAAAAAGTTGTGTGTGTGGCTTCTCTTGAGAGCTTAGATCACTTTCATGTTTTTGAAATACATAAATGTATATAAGCGTGTTTATAAATGGCTTATTGGGGAAACTGCACAGGTAAAAGGAAGGATATAGAGAGATTAGAGGATGGAGAATGGGGCAGGGAAGTTAAACTCAGCTGTTCCATCTACAAGCTGAGAAAAACTGATGGTTCTGTGATTCTTGGTAGAATTATCCTGTAAAACCCCATGATACAATATGTGACCAAAGATTAAATATGAGATCAAATATGAGATCAAATAATATTAAAGATCAAATATGAGACCACAGATTTTGGAGACCTACTAAAAGGAGCTGACAGTTCTAGTGCTGATGTGAACTGCAAGACTTGAGATGGAAATGACTGGAAAATTATTTATTGGGAGGGGGTATAAACCCTATGGCATCTAATGTAGCTGTTCCTAAACCAGAGGCATTGATCCCAAGGTGATTAGTAAGAGTGCATCCAGCTGGCAGAAGTTCAATTGCAGAAGTAAGGCTTTCAAGCAGATACGGGGCTGCAGGCTGGGAAAAGAGGCTGGCACTGGGAAACGGCTACTCCTAATACTGGAAGTAGGAAGGTATTAGTCAGCAGCTGAGGCCACTGTATTTTTTTCTGTCCCCAGCTGGAAAAAAAAGAAGGTGACTGAGGATTACCACAGTTCTGAGGTATTATTGCTGCTATTTACAACCAACCCCTTTAACTTCTGGAAGGGCTCTCAAAAAGAGAATTAGAAAACTTCCATAGACAGTGGGCTACGGGCAGAATTGGGGTGTTACCTTGAGGGACAGCATAGCTCATTTGTGAACAGTGTAGCCATGTGGATTTACACCATCTAAGGATGTAAACCTGGTATCCAGGACTAAACACTTTTTAAATTGCATACATATTGTTTGGTGTCCACATATTTGGCTTATCATTATCTGGCATGGAATAAGTGAAAGCGGTCTTTCTTCTTTGTGGCACACCAGAAGGTCCTGAAAGGCAACAGAAGAGGTGGCTGTATCCCAGAGTGTGATACTTCTATTTCATTCTTTTACCTAAATTTCACTGTTTAATTAAACTTAGGGTTTTGTCTTATGTTCCCTATCGATGATCCAAATACTCCTTTGTGCCACTGTCACAGTGGACCTGACACTCCATGGACTATATTCTCCTAAACAGCTTCAATGGTTCCTAGCCCTCATTCAGCCAGCAAAGAGTTAGAGGAAGACTCTTTCACGTGAAAGTAACACAAAGGATGGTTTACTGATCACAGTGAGGAGAACCTTTAAGCACAAAAACTTCATGTTAAGTACATAACTTGCAGTCTTTCACTGGGAATTGTGATCTTGTCTTCTGTTTGCATTTGAAAATGTGTGCTGACTCAAACATATTCAGCCAGAGCATTTCAAACAGAGAAAAAGAAGTCAAAATGGGGAGGCAGGCTTGTTTTCTGGTACAGTGTGAATGTCAGCTTTATCTGGATGAAACAAGCCAGAGATTAAATTTGGTCCCTCAAAAGGATGGTGAATATCAAACATTTATGCAAGGTTTGGTTAATCTCATTTTTTTTGGATTCTTAACTGTTCTGCATGCAAAAATAATTTTCTCTCCACAGACAGAAATGTTCCTAAATCCCAGTCCCTTCTTACCAAGCTAAGTGTTAGACCTAGAGACCACGGACCTTCTCCACTCTCCCTCTCCCTTTCCTCCACAAGCCTTCCCTATCAGCCCCACAATCTGAGCTCTCCCAAACTTCCTGTTTTCCACAGTGGCATTGTCACTTTCATGGTATTTTCTGAAGCATATCCTACCACAGCTGGTGTAGGATCTACTTGGGAAAATATTATTTTCCTACTCTGCAGCTGAATCCCCAGAAAAACTCTGCAAAGACACCTTAACCTGCATGGAGAACTCCTCTGGGAAGTCTACTGTGGTCAGTCAGTCCTCCAAATATAGTTTTCAAGGCAAGAGACTTAATCTTCAAAGCCTGGGGAATGTTTGATATTCCAGAAAAAAAGTTATTTCAAATTACTCCACAACTCCCTTGTCCATCTGTGGAAAAAAACAGCACAAAGGGAAAGAAAAAAATGTTCCTTGTGTGTCCCATGCCCCTGCTTGCAAGTAGCTTAACCTGAAATCGGATTTCACTGCTATGCTGCCATTGCAGTGGGCAATATCTATTTTCAGAACCCACTTTACCCCCACACCTTAAAAAAAAAACAAACAAACAACAACTTTAACGAAAATTGGGTTTTCAATCTGAATGAAAAAATGCTTGCAAAAAATGTCTGCTTTGGAAAGTAATGGTTTAGATTTCTTCTGCTTTCGAAGTGCTGCCTTTTCAGAACAAGGCACCTAATGGGACACTGGTGGGTAGCAGGCCCACAACAAGGCTGACAAACAGTGGGATTTACCAAACACTGACACCTTTACCTACAAATAGATACTTTGTGACTGGGCCCTTGCTAGCATGAGATGGCAGGAATGGTAGATCCCTGGGGTTATTTTACAAAGACTAGATCTTTCTGGCCTTGGTTTTGCACAGTAGAAAAATGACCTTTCCTCCAATCTGGGCTCCCAGATCATCCATGGAATAAAAGACACTTTCTGGTGATGTCTCCTGCTCTAAGCTCTGGCCAAGATGATGAAGACCTGAGGGAGCTCCAGAAGAAACCTGTGACAGTAGAAGACATAGGAGTGGTACAAGATAAAGCTCGGTCAGTGAAGATGTGGGGTGCTCCTGGATAAGCCCCAGTCAAAGGAGATGACATCAAGTTGTGTTTTCCACCTCCTGAGGCTGCTGTGTCTGGGCTTAGGTGTTTGCATCTGTCTCCTCTCCGCAACCCTGCCTCCCTATCTGGCTCTTCCTCCCTTTGTTTACTCACCTGTGAGATATATTGTCTCAAGGCCAGCCTGCCTGCTTCCTATGCCTGGGTTATGTGTTAGTACAATGATGTACTAATCCTTGTTTGGGGTAGCTGCACACGAATGCAGGGCTAATGATAATCCTGTCCTTCCAGCACCAAATACAATGGCTGGCACCCTGACAACAGGCTGATCAGTGTGTCGAGTTTTGTAATAAAAAGCAAACAAGAAAACATAGGGGTGAGCAAGGATATGGCAGGTGGTGTCTTGGGCAAGCAGCAAGGGCCCTTGGGGCAAAGAGCCCTGGGGGGAAATGATGGGAAGCCCTGTTGCCTTTGCCCACCCCTCTGCCACCCTGCCCCAACCTGCCCCCGTGTCCTCCTTGCCCTTCAGTTAGGCTGCTGGAGGATGAGGACAAGGAGGCGAAGAAAAAGTGGCACCTTGCTACCTGAGGAGACCCCAAGTTGGGCAGCCAGGAAGGATGCAGAGAGGACCTCTGTTCCCCCTCCTGTTTCCACCCCACCTCCTGTCCCTCCCAACCCCACCAAGGGGTTGCCTGGGTGCTGGCTGGGATCTCATTTCTGATGCGGGTTTTCAAACAGTTCAGACATGATTTTCACCTGCCTCCTTATGTCCCCAGGGGTGTAACTGGCTGGGTGCTACAGTCACCCATACTGCAGCTAACCCTGTGAGATTAAATACAGAGACGTCAATGATTCCTGCTTCATTCAGGCTGAGAGAGGGAGAGGAAATTGAGGTCCTGGGAGCCAGGAGTGGGGACGATACTGTGCCATTTAGGACAAAAAAATGGAGCTTTCAGATATCAGCTCTGGGTTTATATGTATTGTGTTTGCATGGCTTGGCCTGCCACTGCAGTGAGGGCTTCCTGGATTCAGCCTGTGCCTGTGCTGCAGCTGATCTGTCCTCTGGTGAATGCTGTGTGGAAAGATCCCATCACATAGGTGACTATTTTGGAGGGTGCCTGGGGAAACAGACAATGACATTGTTCTGTCTTGGCCCAGCTGGGAACTGCTCCACTGCACAGGTACTGTATATAACATACGGGATGTTAATTCAGTTTTCTTGTACATTTTGGAGGAGTTGAATGTGGCCTTTGTCTAATGCTTTGGCTCACAAGGGCTTTTTCATAAGAAATTCTATTTAAATGGAATAAAAAACTTTCTGATAGTTACCAAACACCACGAGACAATGGCAGGCTGTATCTGTTCATCATCATCAGCTATTCATTTATCCTAAGAAGGAATTCCTTGGTGATAATCCTGAGTGAAGGCTTGCTTGTTCACATGACTGGATGAGATCCAGCATCAGTGGCACCTTGCTGAACCTTTTGGAGTGTCAAGCTGAAATTACAGCAGATGTAATGAAGCTGGGGAAACACTAACAAATTACCTATTTGCTGCTGCACTGAGAGCATCTTCCCATATGAGGAAGAAAAACTAAGAAGAAGAACAGGTAGGCAAAATACAGATATGGCTCCAGAGAGAGGTACGGCAAAGTAAGCATGTAACTTTGGAAAGGAGGAAGGGGAATTTGTTAGGAGGGATAGTGGGAAGCAACGAGCTGGCGAAAAGTGTTTGTGGTAAGAGTGGGATGCAGGAGGGCAGCACCACAACAAACCAGGGGCAGGAGGAACCTGAGAGCCCACCCAGCACTGCCAGTCCCTGTGGCTTGGGCTCACCTTCCCTGTACAGGTCTGTGTATCACCTCCTCTTAAACATGTCCTGTGTCCTTCCCAGGCACCCTGTGCCACTGCCTCATGCTGTTAGCATTAAAAGGCATTCCCCAGTCTCTAATCCGACTTTCCCTTGCTCTACTGAAGCTCATTAATTACTATCCTGCTTCTGGAGATGTGACAATTAGCTCATTGGGGGATGCTTTTGCCTGCATAAAAACCAACAGTTACAGCCATCTTCAGAAGAGAGCTTTTATCCAATCATCTTGGTGCCAGATGGAGTTCAGATTTCAGGTGAAATTGTGCCTAAAAGAAGTAACTGAGAAAGAAAGGGTTTTTTCTTTGTGCTGTTGGACATGTTCCAGGACTATGTAGAAAACCCCCAAGTTAGATCCTGATGGAATGAATGCATCAGTCGACTCCAACAAAACCTTCTAGGAAAGTGATAAGAAGGCATAGTAAATATTTTACCAAGGGCTAGGCAGAAATATCTGAAGCATGCTGGGGCGAATTAGTGGCTGAGCTCCTATCAAGAGCACCTAGCACAGCACCATTCCAAGGATGGTGTGCAACCTTGTTTCACCCCAAGGAGATGTCAGTGCTTCTGTGGCAAGTGTCCACCCTGCCGCAGGCAAGCAGCTGGGGATGGTCCAAGATTACTTGTGCTTTCCTTTGCCAATGCCACAACAAGTAGTGTTCCCCTCTCCCAGGCTCATCCAGGCTTCCAGAAGACCTCACTCTCTCCTCCTGGATATTACATGTGAGCACTTTGTCATCTTTTGGTGGGAATGGAGACCTCTGCGTCCCTATGTGGGGAGCCAGATGGAGAACAAGAGGGCTGAAAATATGAAAATGCTTGTGAAACCTGCTGCTTTCAAGCAACAGTGGAGGACCAGCAGGCTAGGAAAAGTGGGAACTAAGCAAGCATGTTGTGCATAAAGGGCATGGGATCAACTGACAAATAATTAAAAACAGAATTACTGATTGTCAAAGTGACTGCAACAGGGTGGGTTTCAAAGAACCCAGTCTTCACAAGGGGAAGCTGGACCTTGTACATCTGCCAGAATGCCTCCAAATGAGGCAGCAAATTGGAAGCTAAACTGATTGAAATTATTAGTTAAGGGATTGCAAAGCTTACTGATGAAAAGCAGTCAGGGAAAAGAGAAGTGAGTGTAAAGGAGTTAGGTGAGTGACTACTTTTAGATCAGACCTGGGGCTATGGGCACGCCTACAAGGTATTTTGCAGCCAGATACAGATATACTGTCTGAACTCTGAACCGATCAGACGCCATAGGATAGCACTGATCCTACCGTAACCTGAGCTTAGGGTTTTCAAGGTGATAACTCCTTTAAAGCAGCTTCCATTCAACTCTACACAGAGACAGGTCTTGATCATGTTTGCTCAGTGCCTGGGCAGAGTGCAAAGTCATGGATGGATGTAGCCTGAGAGAGAAGCTTAATTAATAGGTACAAACTAGGTCTAGGAAGCTGTGTGCTGAATCAGAACAAAGGGAAAAGGGCATACTTGAGGAATATGAAAAACAAAAAACAATACTTAAGGTAAAGAAAAGGAATGTCAATACACAGTTACTTGTGTCAATGAGTCTCAGGGGTCACCCCTTGTTTATCAGGGTGAATTGCTGGATGTCAGTGTAATTAATGTGAATGGCTGAAGATACAGTAGCAATGGTTAAGTAAAAAAAAAAAGTAGGAAAGCTGCTGAAAGGTACATAATGACTTGCTTCAGGACCTGAGACCATCTGCATTGGAGATTAAAAGGCAGATATCTCATTGCTGCCTGCAGTCAGGGTCGCTGGACCACCCTTTGGAGCAGGAAGGACACCAGTACCGGGGGGACTTGGTCCTTATCTGGAGCCAACGGAGCTCAATACTGGGTATTGCTTCCTTCATTTGCTGCTGCACTGAGAGCATCTTCCCATATGAGGAAGAAAAACTAAGAAGAAGAACAGGTAGGCAAAATACAGATATGGCTCCAGAGAGAGGTACGGCAAAGTAAGCATGTAACTTTGGAAAGGAGGAAGGGGAATTTGTTAGGAGGGATAGTGGGAAGCAACGAGCTGGCGAAAAGTGTTTGTGGTAAGAGTGGGATGCAGGAGGGCAGCACCACAACAAACCAGGGGCAGGAGGAACCTGAGAGCCCACCCAGCACTGCCAGTCCCTGTGGCTTGGGCTCACCTTCCCTGTACAGGTCTGTGTATCACCTCCTCTTAAACATGTCCTGTGTCCTTCCCAGGCACCCTGTGCCACTGCCTCATGCTGTTAGCATTAAAAGGCATTCCCCAGTCTCTAATCCGACTTTCCCTTGCTCTACTGAAGCTCATTAATTACTATCCTGCTTCTGGAGATGTGACAATTAGCTCATTGGGGGATGCTTTTGCCTGCATAAAAACCAACAGTTACAGCCATCTTCAGAAGAGAGCTTTTATCCAATCATCTTGGTGCCAGATGGAGTTCAGATTTCAGGTGAAATTGTGCCTAAAAGAAGTAACTGAGAAAGAAAGGGTTTTTTCTTTGTGCTGTTGGACATGTTCCAGGACTATGTAGAAAACCCCCAAGTTAGATCCTGATGGAATGAATGCATCAGTCGACTCCAACAAAACCTTCTAGGAAAGTGATAAGAAGGCATAGTAAATATTTTACCAAGGGCTAGGCAGAAATATCTGAAGCATGCTGGGGCGAATTAGTGGCTGAGCTCCTATCAAGAGCACCTAGCACAGCACCATTCCAAGGATGGTGTGCAACCTTGTTTCACCCCAAGGAGATATCAGTGCTTCTGTGGCAAGTGTCCACCCTGCCGCAGGCAAGCAGCTGGGGATGGTCCAAGATTACTTGTGCTTTCCTTTGCCAATGCCACAACAAGTAGTGTTCCCCTCTCCCAGGCTCATCCAGGCTTCCAGAAGACCTCACTCTCTCCTCCTGGATATTACATGTGAGCACTTTGTCATCTTTTGGTGGGAATGGAGACCTCTGCGTCCCTATGTGGGGAGCCAGATGGAGAACAAGAGGGCTGAAAATATGAAAATGCTTGTGAAACCTGCTGCTTTCAAGCAACAGTGGAGGACCAGCAGGCTAGGAAAAGTGGGAACTAAGCAAGCATGTTGTGCATAAAGGGCATGGGATCAACTGACAAATAATTAAAAACAGAATTACTGATTGTCAAAGTGACTGCAACAGGGTGGGTTTCAAAGAACCCAGTCTTCACAAGGGGAAGCTGGACCTTGTACATCTGCCAGAATGCCTCCAAATGAGGCAGCAAATTGGAAGCTAAACTGATTGAAATTATTAGTTAAGGGATTGCAAAGCTTACTGATGAAAAGCAGTCAGGGAAAAGAGAAGTGAGTGTAAAGGAGTTAGGTGAGTGACTACTTTTAGATCAGACCTGGGGCTATGGGCACGCCTACAAGGTATTTTGCAGCTAGATACAGATATACTGTCTGAACTCTGAACCGATCAGACGCCATAGGATAGCACTGATCCTACCGTAACCTGAGCTTAGGGTTTTCAAGGTGATAACTCCTTTAAAGCAGCTTCCATTCAACTCTACACAGAGACAGGTCTTGATCATGTTTGCTCAGTGCCTGGGCAGAGTGCAAAGTCATGGATGGATGTAGCCTGAGAGAGAAGCTTAATTAATAGGTACAAACTAGGTCTAGGAAGCTGTGTGCTGAATCAGAACAAAGGGAAAAGGGCATACTTGAGGAATATGAAAAACAAAAAACAATACTTAAGGTAAAGAAAAGGAATGTCAATACACAGTTACTTGTGTCAATGAGTCTCAGGGGTCACCCCTTGTTTATCAGGGTGAATTGCTGGATGTCAGTGTAATTAATGTGAATGGCTGAAGATACAGTAGCAATGGTTAAGTAAAAAAAAAAAGTAGGAAAGCTGCTGAAAGGTACATAATGACTTGCTTCAGGACCTGAGACCATCTGCATTGGAGATTAAAAGGCAGATATCTCATTGCTGCCTGCAGTCAGGGTCGCTGGACCACCCTTTGGAGCAGGAAGGACACCAGTACTGGGGGGACTTGGTCCTTATCTGGAGCCAACGGAGCTCAATACTGGGTATTGCTTCCTTCACTCAATGTGTGTCCAGGTAGCATCAGGTTCCCCAACTCACTGGACCCTGGTAGGCAGCTGCCAGCAGTGATATGTACTCTGCCTCTGGCTCTGTCTGGCATTGATGCTGGCAGACAGGGCCCAGGGCAAATGGCCACTTGGATGGGCTCCTTCTGGGCTGGCCTGGGGAAAGCAGAGCCCTGGGCCACCACCACGGTGAGCAGGGGGGAAAGTAGCTGCTCCTCTGCTCTGCCCGTCTAAGGGATTGAATTTAACTCTTGGGCCATCCACAGCTGCCAGCATGGCACTTTCTGCCAGCATAAAATGGCTTTTAAAGTGGGAAGGGAAATGTGGATATAACACAAACAAACAGAAATTGGTTGACCAAGAATTCAGGAAGCACAATATAACTGCACACAAAACTGAGTTTTGCCTCAACCACCAATTTACCTTGTCTTGAGGGCACTAGAATATGTTAAGAGGCATCCAGTGGCCACAGACTTGAGCCACTCACAGCCAGGGCCCTAAGACCGGCGCCAGCACTTGCTCCTCCTTGAGCCCTTCCCAGCTGGCAGAGGTGGTGCCCTCCAGTTCTGCACCCCAGCCCCTAAATGTGGCTCCAACAGCCCTTGGGCTGGTCCTCCCCACCCTCTTCCCTTGCTGAACACCTCACGGGTGTGCCTGTTGATGGGTTCTGGGGAATGCCTTTCCAGAAAGCAGCAGTATTCACAGAGCACGGTCCTTGCAAAGCATGGCAGGAAAGCAGGAGATGAGAGTTGTCAGGGAAAGTAATATATTTAACTCCTCTACTCAGAGGCAATGTTTTGCAGTGGTTAATCTGCAGGCTAAACAGTCCTTAGACCATAAGGGAAGAAAAGCTCTCTTTTTGCAGTGACAAGTACCAGAAGGAGACTAAGACTAGGGCAGCTCTGCCATGCTTCTCATCTGGAAACGGGTTTCTGTCTTTAGTGATGATAAGCACAGATGCATTTAGAGAGCAAAATGTCAGAACTGGGCTTTGTCTTTCGGTTGTGGGTTTTGTAATATTTTTATATTTTTTTCTTCCTTTATTTATGCATCACTGTACACCATCGTTTTCCCTCTTGCTGTCCTCCACTAGTGCTGCCCTATGGAGCAGGCTGACCCATGCGGAGCTCCCTGGATCCTGCTGCGCTTCCAGCATGACAGCCTTCCTAAACAGAAGATGAGGGAGCCCTAGAGAGCTGTGAACCCCACAGTGGGATTGGTGGTGTTCTTCAAACCCAGCTTCTGCAGAAAGCTCAGTGCCCATGATGTCCCTTCCTCTGCCTACAGGGAGATCTCTGAGGTCCTGGGAGCTAATTTTAGGGGCTTTGTCAGTGGCTGCTGAGCTGACTGTGAACAAGAGCTTGGAGGTGTTCATGGAGTTTGGCAGAGGTCCGGAATTTTCAACCCTATTTCCAGCTGGTTCAGGCTGGAGCCTTTTAAAGACACAGCTGTCCCCGAACCCAGCAGGGAAAAATTTACTAACCCTCCACAGCCAAGCTGCTGAAGCTGTGGGCCATTGCAGCCCCCAGCTACAGATGGTTAGCTTTTTAACCCAAGCTATCTTATCTCACGCTTTAGACTTCGGAGAGCCCGGGTTCAACTCTTGGCGCCTCAGCCAGGAAGCTGCCTGCCTTGGATGCTCTCCAGTGCTTATTTACAACACACATATGCAGCGTGGCCATTGATTTATACTCCAGGCAGCCTCCGCCCCAAAGAGGCAGATTTAGAAGCAGCGACTCTTCAAAGTGAGAGCGCACTTGGCTTTGTTCTGCCCTCAGCTGAGGCTGCCCACATCTGGATGCTCAAACCCAGGTAGCAGTGCTGGGATTTTCAGCAGAGCTCCCCTCCCAAAGGATTATATGTCCAGCTCAGAGTAGAGGTTCCCTGTCTCTTAAATCAGTGGCTTGGTGCTTCACAAGCGCTGAGACTCTCCAGGCTCCAGCAGGGAGTCTAACAGTGCTCCTGGACAGATTTAGGTTCCTAACTTCAGGCCTCCATTTTGAAAATGTTGGCCTTTCTGTTCTGAGTCCAGAGTTTTTCTGTATGGTTACATGCTGTCATGCCTTCTATTTTGGCGCCCTACCACCTACTCGAACACCCTGGCCATGTTAAAACAGACAGATCAAAGTATTTGTCTTTTCTTCCTCCTCTTTCCATTATTGATGTTTGTGCTGGTTTTGTCCTGAGTCACTAGGTCTCCTCTGTAAATGAGGTTCCCGAACTTCAGGCGAAACATGTCCTGTTTCTTGCATTAAAGGGAAAGCTGGTGCCGAGGCTGAGCAAGTTTTGGCTAGCTGATCTCTGCCCTAGGGTAGGAGCTGAGCATCCAGTTCCACTGGGATCTTCTCCCAGTGCCCCTGCCCTCGCGGCTCTGCTCCACCGGCACAAGTGCCTGGCTAGAAGCAGCCTCACACCTGCTTTTCTTCAGCAGCAGATCTCCCTTTTCTTAGGCGCATGAATCACACTGTGACATTTTCAAGGGTCTGCCTGGTGCTTCGGATCAAAGGCCCTGCACCTTCCTTACGTGTGAACTCGTGCCAGCATGTTCATAAAAAGAAATAATTGCGTGCCCTCTTCAACAGACCTGGCTAATGGCAGGTTCTGAGAAGCACCTAAGTACCTGGTAGCTGAGATGCAATAAAGCCTGCTATACTTAGGCCCCTGCAGGCACTTCCAATTATAAAAGTCTATTTTCAGACCTTTAGAACTGTCCTTATTTTAAAATGGCTCTTAGCAAAGAGCTTCAGCCTTGAGTTATATTTTTTCCTTACATTAAAAAAAACCCAACAACCACACATTGTTTTGCTTATTTTGAGCTGAGTGTTTGAAAAAAAGACAGCAAACAGGTTTGTTGGTAGGAGAGATATTTTTTGTGTTTGGGGAAGTAAAGAAAGATGTGATTTATAAAAATGAAAGTCCACAGAGGATGCAAAATTTCCCTTTTGAAAAGGCAGTTCTAGGCATGTTTTCTGAGGTGTTTTCAGGAGGATGATGTGGGGCTTGAGGTCTTGCTTACAGACAGAAAGTGCTCTCTGAGGTAGAAAAAACTGTCAAGAGAATCACTGAAGCCTTCCTATGCCCTGTCTATCCCCATGATCACTTCAAGACAATCCAAGGGCCAGTTCCTGGTGGGGAACATTTTCCTCCTCACTCGATGGCTTGGAAGCATGATCTATAAAAGACCAGACAGAAAAATGCCTTCTGACTTGAGAAGGAGAATGGATACCTAAAGTCCAGAGCATTTTAGCTGCCTTCTAACTAAAAAGGCAGAGGAATTTAAATATATTTATTTTTCTTTTTAATAACCTAAACAATGAATACTACTGGGAAATGTATAGCTGAAGACCATCTCCACACTGAGACTCACTGGGCCAATTCTGTAGCAAATGCCCAATTCAGTCATAAACGTCAAATGTAAATATAAATTTCTTCATATTGGTCACACCTTCCAGTCTGCATTGTAATATAGTGGGAAGGATGTTGTATTTGGGATGGACATGAAAAAGCAAGATGTGCAGCCTGATGCGCAGGCTGGGATGCAGCTCGTGGGGGCCCAATGCTTCTCCCACTGCCTACCTCCTTCTCCACAAGGGCTGCAGGAGACCTGAATAGCAGGGTGCCAGCATGTCCCAGGCACAGGAGGTGCTCAGAGCTTTATGCAGCAAAGTTGGGTTTTATGTGGGCTTGATCTGCAGTGAGGTAGAGGGGCCCTGGGCATGCAGGCAGCTCCCTGCCTCAGCAGGCAACAATGGCCTGCCATTCCTAGTTGAGAGGGGCTGCTGAGTCAGCAGGGGCAGCTGGGTTGTCTCTTGGCAGTGAAGAGCAAAGAGTGATGTGTTTCTGCCTGCTTGGTGCAACAAAGCACTGTGAGTGACCTGTGAGCTTGGGCCCAGGTGTGGAGCAGCCCATTGGCTTTCCCAATATATCCATGCTCACATGCCCTGCCCCATACGCTTCTGGAGGCTGCATGGACAGAGTCAGCTCCAAAGTGTCTTTGCTTGCCAGTTTGGGCATGTTTAAGCTACTTTTGTGTCTTGGTGTAGAAACAAGCAGCTGACAAAAGAGGAGAGGGTCATGGCTTGGTGAACTAGCCCTGGGAAGGTACTGTTGGCCATGCAGATGGGAGGCTGAGCTGGAAGAGGCTGCTTATGGGAGCACAAGAATAGAGGATGGCATACCTTGAGGTGTGAAGGTTTTCTAGTGGTAGCACCAAAAGAGATGGTTAATTTAACCAAGAAGCTATTGATTCAGCACAGAAGGGTTGAGCTCTGGCAGAGCTTTGTCCTATCTCTTTCCATTCTTTGGCTGCTCACTATTCAACAGTACTTCCAGGAGTCAAGGGGGACTAGTCTGGGTGGCTCTATTTGGTCTTTGCACTACCATGGTATGGGGCTGCTTATGGGTTCACCACAGACCACCAAACTAGGAGAGACACCAAGCAAAATCAAGCCCCTTACCAAAGGCAGAGTTAAACATGTATGCTTTTATATACTCTGCAGCAGCCCCAGCCTGAGCACCAGTGCACAGCCTGAGGTGGCCTGATTCCCTGTGTGCACAAGGTGGAGGTGGGCTCCTGGCTTATCACTCTTCCTCTGAGTGCTCCTCAGTTCCTTTCCCTAGGCCAGCTGTGAGGTTGTGTGCAAGGAGCCCTGTTGAAACCCATGTCAGATCCTGTGGTCCTGCAAAAGGGTAAACAGCTCACTCTGGCACTGCAGACTTAGGGCATCCCTGGGGAGCTAGGAGTTGTTGTGGTGTTGTGGTAGATTTTGGATGTAACTGAGGGAGGGAGAACAACAGCTTTTACTGGATCAGATGCTATGAGTGGAGAAAAACAAATGAACTTTTATCCATGTATGTCCTCTTTAGGCATGTCTGAAAGCTCACCTGTTTTTTCTGCCTGTTTTATCTGTTGGCCCACTAAAAGTTACTACTGGCCCCTCCAAACCTTGCTGTGGAGCTGAAAGAAGCTTGAAATACCAATCAAAGCAACAACGCATAATTGTCTGTAATCAGAGACAATATTCTCTCAGCTCAGTTTTTTCACAGTGAAGCGGGATAAACACTGATGTGCTTCCCATAGCTGAATTCAACTTTTGGCACCAAAACATGGCAAAGCAAAGAGCACCTTATAGTGTCTAGGACTGGTATTACTAAAGCTGCTGTTGGATTGGTCTTCTTCTCGGCTCTGCATGACAGGGTACACGGCCACGTGTTGTAAAGCACAGCTTCCAAGGGAAAGCAGCAGGGAGTGACTCCAGATTACAGCCCTGGGTTTATGTTTGACTGACAGCCGTGCCATCTTCTGCTGTTCCTAGGCAGACTAGGGGCATCTCATCCAGAGGAAGAGAGCAGGAAGGAGACCAGAAATGGGAGATGCAGAAGGAATCCAGACAGATACAGTCCAGCTCGGTTGGTCTAAGATCTTCTTGGCTTGGTGGATGCCTGACCTGCCAGGGGATGGTCAGCATGCTCAGAATGAGTTGGACCTTGGCAGCAGTGAAGTGACCTTGACAGACTGCTGCAAATGCCAGGGCAGCCGGAGGTGGCAGGGCAATTGGATGCCAGTCAAAAAGCATGGATCACCCCAGAGGGAGAAGGAGGCATGAGGTGTAGCAGCTGAACTTGTTTGTAACTTGTGTTTCTTGGTATGTGAATGACGAGAAGGCAGGAGCTGTCTGAGGCAAAGAGTTCCTGCCTGCACAGGGTATCTGGTTTAGCAAATTAACCTCCTTGTTGTCTAAAATACCCTATAGTATATGTGCCTTACTATCTTCTCTAGTCAGTATAAATACTTTATATATATATAATACATCTGTATGTGTATATAGACATAAAATACATATATATAGGTAGACAAGTTGGTCAGTTCCACTATGATGCAGGCTGAATCCAGTCATGTTTCTACTTCATTAACCCAGACAAACGGGGTACAATTTGCTACTTATTCTTTGGTGTTCCCAGTGCTCTGTAGCTGGTCTTCATTGCACAGATGCCTGCACCTACTTTCCCAAGGAATAACATGTTGAAAGCATAGTAGTTGCAGACTCTAATTTCCATCCAAAAGACTGTGATGAAAACCTGAAGGGGAGCAAATCTATTCCCAGGCTGCCCAGCAGCAGAACAATTTAAAGTGTATGTTGCAAAGGTGCAAGTCTCATTTGCATGCAAAGAATGTCTTATTTCCTGGGAAAAGGTGCTCAGAGATAAACTCTTCTTAAAACCTGAACTAAGGATATCTAAAAGCAAAAATACTCTCTGAGTTTTATTTTAGTATAGCTGGATGTGCAGCTTGTTCCAACCACTAGGATGGTTTAAAGGGCATTCATGAGTAAAACCCACTTCCTTCATCCTTGGGACAATAGGGCAATAAATGGGAACATCTCTCCAGGGGTCTGTGTGGTCTGGAGCAGCCATTACTCAACCTGCAAGCCAGACAGCAGCCAGGCAAAACAACATGCAGAAAAGCAAAAATGGAGGGAAATAATAATAATAAAAAACCTAGATAAAATCAAATGCATAGCTTTTGGCCTGAATTTCCATCAGTGGGAATGTGAACATGCTTCAGGACATGGTTGGTGTTGTTCCAAGAGGGTAGGTGACCAAGAGAGAAGGATAGAACACAACTAAGAGCAGTTGCATGTGACTTGTATCAGAGAGGACCAGCTTGAAGAGCACCCTGAGACCACTGCTCCCATTTATGCTCAGACTTCAACAACAGCATTATGAAGAGCCTAATTCGAAGTCCTCTGAAGCCACGAGAAGTCTCCTACCTACCTGCTTGGACAGATATTGGTTGTGGATCCATCCTGAAGGACTGAATCTGAGCCATTTGCCTTGGCTCACCTGTGGCAGGCCTGTACAAGCTTCTACTAATGCAGTGCTTTTTAAGAGTAATTCAGTCTGATGGAGAAGAGTTATGGTAAAACTGCCTCCTGCCTCTAAAATTTTCTTCATTATATTACTCATGCGCTTTAGAATATTTTACCTATTAATTTTTCTGCATTTTTTTTTTTTTTTCCCTGAGTGTTCAGAATTATTGCAAAGGCCTGTTCCCTCCATAGTGGAAACTGAGAGACATACCAGGCCTGTGCCTTGAGAACCAGCACTTGAGCTGTGCCTGGAGTGGAAGGCATCAATCACGCCAAGAACCTCCAGCCAGGAGGCTGCTGTGGGACAACATCTGGTACCACTGCAAGGGGCAAGAGGGCCAGGGGCTCATTTGCATTTTCTCATTCTCCTTTCTAATTATTTTTATTTTATTGTGCAGAGCACATGAGGCATCAGAAACAAAGCACAGCAAACAAACAAGCGAACAAAAAAACCCAAAGTGCTGGAGAACAGTACTCCTAATGGAAATCACATCTGAAATGCTGAGGTTGTGTGGGGGTGGGGGCACGTGGATGCTTGGTGTCTTCAGAGCTGGAGAGAGAAAACGAACAGGTGAGGAACCCGTGTCCTCCACCCCAGCTCTCCTGCCTACACCAATGTAAGGGGAATGAAAGCAGCAAGGAAGGGTACTCCTCCCACTGGGAGTCAGCACTGTGATGGCACCAGAGGACTCATTAGGGTTCCACAAGTTTCTGTAGGGCAGAACTATGCAGCCTTCAGAGCTCTTCTAGGATGCCTTAAGAGTCCTCAGCCTAAGGTGGAGCTTGCTGTGGGAAATCACAGAGGGCAGAAGGTTCAGAGGAGGGCAGGAGGAACTTAGGAACTTGGGCATAGACACCATAGGGCATTTGCTGCATTGCCCAACTCAGGAAACTCCTTTGGTGGTGTTTGTTGAAAGGTGGAACAATATTTGAATAGAAAGATGACTCTTGTCTGGTCTATATGCCTTCACTAAGCATTTCCTACCAGGCAGAAAGTTACTGGGGTAAATGAGCCTCTAGCCTGTTCTAATGTACCTAACAAATTTTGACAACCATAGAAAATAACAAGGGATGACAAGAAGGCGTCCAATCCCTTTCTAACCTGCAAAGTGGATCAGCTCATTTCCATACATCTTTCCTGGGGACCTTTGATCCCTTCCTACCACGAAGGAGGACTGGCCTCTTGTACCACCAGCCCTGGTGTCTTACCCCAGAAAATGACATCTGACAATGGAATGCTGCTGCCAGAGGAATCCACCCACCCTACACCCTCTTCCTGAGTTTCTCCCAGTAAATAAGGTGACCTGGGATAGGCTATTAGATTTGGCAGGCTGTAAAATATTCTTCAGAGTGTAGGTGGGGCAGCCCTGATTTCTCTCTTTTAGGACATCCTTCCAGTAAGGCAAGGAAAACAAAGTCCAATGGCAAACTAATACTCCAAAAGAGTACAAGTGGCCAAGAGATCCAGGCAAAATGGGAATCACTTGGAAGTGATTTTTCTGTTCCCACAGGGAACTTGCTGGTCTTGGAAGTTCTTGGATTTCAGTCAATGCCCTTGGCAGATGGCAAAGCTCTTCCAACAAACTTTACTGTCTCTCCCAGTCTTTTGACTCTCCTTCTTTAAGATATTCCTTCTTAAAAGCAGATTTTGTTTGTTGCTTCTCTTGTGCTGGATTCTTACATTCTCCATTTTTACATCACGAAGAGCTGTCAAGAGTCAATGACTGTGCTGGAAACAATCCTGCATCCTTGCCAGCAGAGAGCTCTTCTAAATCTGTCCCCCTTTGTGGTGTGTTCCTGTTTTCCAGATATTGTCTCAGAAAGGGGAGTCCTAAACCATTCCAAGAAATATAATAATGAATTCTGTTACTAAGTTTGTAAAGCAGAATTGCCCAAAGGCTCACAATCATGTAACACCTCCCCCACATCCAAGTATCATCTCCACTCATGCTCAGGGCATCTCTGGTAACTGCAGCTTTTCCTACCTCAGTTGCAAGGTGAAATGGGATATATTTGGAGGAAAATTACCCAACTCCTTCCTTAAAACTCATCCTTTACTATGGGAATACTAGGGAATAAGCCATGGTTTCTGGTTCTTCAGAGTCTGCTGAGAACCTTGTTCAGCACATAGTGTAATTCTGGAAGGTGAACATCTCTGCTGATGCTTTCTGCATTTGATTTGCCTGCCAGTCTTGTCCACTTACTGTAGGGCACTTCTGCCATGTAACAAGTCTAGACAACAGCCTGCAACTTTTGGTGCTATTGAAGGCTGCCTGGTGGCCAAAGTCATGACATTGTAAATTGTTGCAAACTACATGTTTTTTACATCATGTCTGCCCTGCACAAGAGTGGGGCATTGAGATGTCCCCGCCATCTGGTCAATAGCACAGAGTGTGATGCCAATAGAAGCAAACTCCATGGATGTGTGGGATAGGGATGGCTGTTAGAAGGGGCCTGAATCAGCAGGTTTTGCTGCTTTTTATTGCAGTTCTGGTTGCAGCCCTGTAGTGATGGTAGGGACTATCCTTTCTCTGCCAAGAAGAGCTGACAGACTTTTTGGAGAAGATTTTGTTAGTAGCTCTGGAGTGTGACAGATTTTCCCTAAAGAAAATAAAAATATATTGGATTGTCACAGTTGGCAAGGTAAGCAAGGCCCTGCCCAAGCTTTACTGCTCCTCTTAACTCTTCTGACATCCATCTGTACCTTGGATGTGAAAAGCAAGAGCTACACATATGATGTGTCTCTGAGAAATGCATGTCCTGGGAGGAGGCTGAGACCAGCAAGAATCGTGGCTCCATCACTCTCATTTCCTGTGGAGCTGCTGGAGATGTGTACTGGTCAGACCTAGTTATTGTTGGCCATGGAGTGCCCCTGCATGGAAAGCAGTGCTTCAATACCCTGGGTATGGTCCGCAGGAAAGTGTTGGTTCTCACATTGTTTTCGAAGTAGGTACAAGTCTTTCCAGCTTATTTCAACATTTGGTTTGACTTTTATAACATAGTTTAAAAGTCTTCAAGTTTTGTCTACCAAATTGCCATGCCATAATATTATGACGGGTCATGGCATAATAGTCTTACTGTTTTGACTCTAAAGCATGCTATGACATGGGTCAAGCTGATGAAATAAAAATGAAACTAATGTTTTATTTTGACAAGATTGTGTTTCTATTTCATTTAGTTGAAAAAGTCAAAACAAAAAAGTCAGCAGGATTTTTCCAAAGTGCAGTCTCAAAATTACATTATCTCACTCAGGTGTGGATTTTGAGTGGGCACCATAACCTAGTTTTGTGCTGAGATCATAGTGAGAATGTTGTGCATGGATAACACTTCGGAGAGACAGTCCAGTCTCTGATTTCCTGAGGGCTCTACTTGTCTCTTTATCAGCTTTAGCAAAGAACTTTTTTTTTGCAAAAGTATAGTCTTGATCTGTGGGTCCAGAGTCATACTTTGAACTATGCCACCTTCTGCTGTTGTAGTTACCAGTCACCCAACCCTTCTGTTTAGCCAGCTGGAACTCACTTCAGAAACAGGCTGGGAAGGAAGAGCTCCTAAAAAAAATCCAAACTGGTTTTGTGACTTACTGTGTAAGGGAGCCTCTAAAATATGGAATAAAACTGTCCTAGAGCAGCAGAGTCTCTGTAAGCAGCCAGTGGTGCAGACATGCTCTGTGTGGCTGCAAGGCTGGTCCATCCCTTATTCATGTGGCACACAGCACTCACAGTCTCTTAATCTTATTCCTAGCCCTTGCTTTTCACACATGATGTTGGGTGAGTATCTGTGCCTGCTCTCCCCTTCCCATCTTTGTCTAGTCAGACTGAAGTGTCTCTGAGACGGAGACTTAATTACTATGTGTACAAAGCACCTGGAGCATTGTGGGAGTCTTGCTCTCATGTTCTTGTGACTGGTAATGGATCCTTTCTATTGTGCATTTTTCTACTCTGAATGTTGGCTTTCATAGTCATATATTTATTTCCCTTGTTTATTCCATCTCCTTTTTTTTTTTTTCCCCCAGGGTTTCCCTTTGTTTGCTTGGTTGTGCTCTGATGCACAGGTATTTATCTAAGTGGGGTCTGCTGTATTTGTACCAGCCCAGGTGGCATGTAAGATGCAAACATCAGACACCTCTTTACACATCCCCAGGTTTCCTGGATCATTCATTAATAGCTTTCTTCCTTATCGGCTTTTCTTTCTCATAACTGGGGGTCAGCTTGCATGGACTAACACCTTCAGGGAGGCCCTATTTCCTATATACATCAGCTTTACTCACTTCTTATTATCTCAGCCCTATCTGAACCTTTGTTCAATTCAAGAGGTAATTAAACTCAAAGCCAAAGCAAATGTCAGGGTGATAATGAGACAGATAAGATAAAAAAAAACCCCTTTTTTTTTTTTTTAAAGGCCTGACACATACCTGAAGTACCTGTTGGCCCACAGCCAGTGGAAAGTTGCCTTTCTCACATGGATATAGTCAGAAAAGTGACCATGTAAAAAATGGCACCACCTCTCTCCAGGTGTGTGCTGCTGAGAACAGCACCTACCTGGAAAATCACTCGAGCATGTAAGTATTTGCCCTGAAATTGTTTGCTCATGTGCTTAAATTTAAGCACATGCTTAAGTGTTTTGTTCAACCAGGGCCTCAATTCAACTGAGTGGGTGTAATTTGGTAGGTGCAATTCCACTCATTTTGGTAATGCTCGTGGGAGCCCTGGCCCAGAGTGACCAGGCTGCAGCCGTTGCCTTCGCTCTGCTGCTCCTGCCCAATACACGAGTGCAGTGCTGGGGCCTCGCTGTGCTGCCCAGGTTGCAGGAGAGTTCAGAAGCTCTGTGGTGGCTCCTTTGGGCTCTACACTGTGAGTCACCTGTTTCCATTCCCCTTTCTCTGCGTCCTTTCATGCTGGAAGGATGGGCATGCCCCCTGCTGATCCCTGCTCTGGGCTAATTTTTTCTCAGCCAGAGCCTCCAGTGCAAAGGAACCTGCTGAGGTTTTCAGGGTGATTGTGTAGGAGACATCGTAGGCTCTCCCTGGATCATGGACTGTCTATGTTTCCTCTCGCCTTTCTGCATTGAACGAGTTCATAATCTGAAGCAGACCTATGGTGTAATTATAAGGGGTTGGGGTGGAGAAGCCACTAATCAAAAAGATCTGCAGTTTTCCTAGGGAGCTTCAAAGCTCTCCACAAAGAGGAGAGCCTGTGAAGGATACACATGTTGCTGGCTAGGCAGCCCCTGATGGTTAAAGTTTTACTTAAGCCCATGTGTTTTTCCACTGGGTATTTTTATCCTCTGGAGTCTACTGTACTTGGCTATGTACCGTAAACACATCCCTGTTGTTCTCTCACACGTGTTTACTTTGCAGCTGGGGAAGCACAGCTCACCATGCTAGCTGTTGGTTGCTGGCTGAATAAGTGAAACAAAACACCAAAGCACCCCAGAAGCCCCAGTGCTTCTCGTTGCTGGCCCATCTCCCCCTCTGACCTCCTTGCCTTTCAGCCCTGCTGACACACCTGAGACCCAGGCTCTCCTCAGCATCGCTTCTGCAGTCTGGTTCCTGTTCTGCTCAGTAGTCTCACCAGCAGCATTTAGCTCTGCCCTCCTGCTCCCAAACCTGCCAAGAAAAATCACTTGCCCTGATAAACTTCTCACAGGGTGGGTGGGAGGCAGATCCGTTATCTCGTATCTGAGTGCTGAGGAGCAGAGGCAGAAAGGGAAAGGCCTCTGTGCAGAGGTGATACTTCAGCCACAAGCTGAACCCAGGTGTCCCCTTCATCAGTGCAGGACCTGCAGGTGGCCTTTCAGCAACACTTCCACCAACAGGGTGTTTCCACAGAGCTCTGCAACTTGAAGACAGACGTTGCAGGTAGTAAAACCAAGCTCAAGTAATTGTGAAAGAAGCAGAATTTATTAGTCTCTCCCACGGCTCTGCCCACTATGGACTACTTAATGTTTAATGATATGCCCAAGCTCCTCCCAGAACCTCTACTCTGAGAAAGAGCAATTTTATTCTCTCTCCCTTAACTAGATGCCAGTTTGTCCAAAGCAGACAGAAATTCAAAATCTCTTGAAGATCCTGTTCCTTTGCTGATGGTTCAGAAGCTGGGAGGATGTGGGGTTGCTGGGCACCATAGTTGCATGAACCCTGTTCCTTTAGGATACCAAGCTAAAAATTATTTTACTTAAGCTCTGAGAATAAGCAAACAAATAACAAGCAGGTGAAGGAACTGATTGGTAGAGGTCAAGTTCAGCACAAAGTGCTGCTGTAACAGCCATACTTCATGCTGTGATCAGGCTTTGTGCTTTGGGTGAAGCTTTGGTCTACCTAAATAACTGACTGTCTCCTTCCCAACATTGGTGGAGAGTGACTGGAAACTGGTTGCAGCTGTGGATGCTTCTCTCTTGCTGTAATATGAATTACAATAATTTTTAAAATGCTCTAAACACAATACTTTGTGTCTTCAGCCATCCGTTATTTATTGACTGACTCACTTTGGAAAATGGATAGGAAAGCAGGTTTTAATATTAAGACAAAAAGAAAGATCAATGTAATATTGAATATACATTGCAAATACATATTTGATTGTATTAGATTATACATATTCAGTTTGAACACAAAAAGGTTATATAAGGCGTCTATCAGAAAGGGCACAGATCCCAGACTGAAGTCTTTTGAAACTGCTATCACATATTTATTACTCAGTAAGAGTAAGCTGTTTTTCTAAACAGTTTTTAAAAAGAACTGTGGCCAAATAAAAAAAGAATCACCTCTTCAAATAAACTAAGCCCCCACATGAGCAGATGTCTGGGGCAATATGAGAAAGTAAAACAACGTTTGCCCTGATGTTTGTTTCCTGAAACCTTCTTCCTGCTCGTGGGATGAAAGGCAAGCAGGCTTCATCCATAAAGGTGGGAAAGCCCTGTAAGGTCCTGCCTGTCTTTGGTTGGGTTGACCAATGGCTTTCATGGGTGTGCTGATAAGCAATGTATCCTGCTTGAAAGAAACTCCCTGTGTACAGAGAAGAAGGTGAAGGGGTCTTTCTCTGCTCCCTGCATCTTGTTCCCACCCTGAGCAGATCCTGGAGCTCTTGAGGTCAAGGGTACAAACCACAGCCTCCCTGGGGCGGTGACTCACAGCAAGACTTTACATGCTGACAGGCAAAGCCAACAAATGCTGCCCTGGGAAAGGCGTGGGGATGAGTGGTGGGTGGCAGACAGCAAGCAGGGGCCACCTCCCCTGGGAGGAAAGAGCAGGGCAGCTGTGCTGCTTCCAGCCCTGGAAGGACATTGGGACTGTGCCGTGGGCAATGGTGCCTGCTCACTGCCATAACCAGGGGCTCTGCAAAGATGGGTAGAATGTCCAAATACCAAAGCCCAGACAGGAAAATGTCATTATTCATCTATGAACATGTTTCATGGCTGCTGGGGATGTTCCTGTGCAGTGAACATATCACTACAAAGCTCTCCTCCTTCTAGCTTTAGGTTGCACCCTCCTTCCAGCTTCTGTGCAACGGGGTCGAACATGATAAAACAGCTTGAGGTCGTGTCCATTCAGGGAGTTCCCTTCCTCCCAGACCCTGCCCTGTGCAGTGCTGGGAGGATGCCCTTTAGAATGTCTGGATCAACTTCACTCTTGGCATCAGGGAGCTACACATGAGGTCTGTCTGGCCCAAGGAAGCAACAGCCCCCAACAGAGGTTGTGGAAACAGGGGAGCTAGAGGCTGTGGAGAAGAACTAACTAATATGAAGGACAAAAAGTAACACTTACTGTAGCTCCTCCTCTCTTTTGCTGCTTTTCTCAGTCATAAAAACTCAGCAGGGGATGTTTAAAATACCAGTCATGTAATTACTCGTTTGGTTTGTGATGTTTGATATAAGATTTCAGCAGAGTAAAGGAATCCAGCTCATACTGCTGCAGCATGTGTACACAGCTCAGAGGAAAGGGAATTGCACCTCTGCTCATAAAAGATCCCATCAGGGCACTCAGAGTAAAACAAGCTGGCAGAGTCTCACAGCCATGGGTGACTCTTCCACTTCAGCCCTTTCACACAGGCCGCAGAAGTACAATAAATTATTTATTTGCCGAGGAATCAGGAACTGAGGAGACACAACCAGCTGCTTACACCTGGTACTGCAAAATCAGAGGTAGAGGCCCACTGCTTTTTCCTGGGAGTACAGAATTTTATGTGTATGTACAGGGGAGGTTAGCTGCAAGCACCAGGAGATCTGGTCATGCAGCTGCTGTTACATGCAGGCAAGAAAGAAGACGTAAATTTCTGCAGCAATGAAAATAGCGGGATCAACATGTAGCTGAAAAAGTAAGACAGGCAACATGCTCATGACATCCACTACTTGGAACTTACAAACAGACTGAAACATTACATGGAATCTACCATTCACCAAATGTGCTGCCAAAAGCAGTATTAAAAAATAGCATAGGCTTGAACATGCTATGGAGCTTGGGATCAGATTTTCTAGGTTCTTGTGGAAAATCAAACCAGCATTAGTTTGATTTTCCAGCCCATCTAGGGTTTGGTTAAAGAAACATTTTCCATGGCTCTGTTCTCTGGCCAGAAGCAGAACAACAGATGTGCGAAGCTGTGGAGTGGCTTCCAAGGTATCTCCCCAACACAGCATCTTGCTGTCATCCCTCAGCAGAGACATTTCCCTCCCATTGCTGGACTCTGAAAACAGTGTCATCTGCCTTCAGGCCTCTTTCTAGGACTGCAAAAAGAGCTTGACTAAAGAAGTTGGAAGTGAATAAACCCCTGAATTTTACTTTGTGTTGGTACATCCCGCCAAATCTCCGATGTTCAGAAATAAAATGTGGTGCCTTATGGTGGAAAGAGCGGGGTGGGAGGAGAAAGAATGTTGACAAAGGGCTGACCTAAGGGAATGTGAGGTATTTTTAAGCCCTTCTTCCCTCATTTTGCTTCCATACTTTTGTAATTCTTGAAATGGGACACAACTCTTTC
>NW_009952106.1:1947911-1953832 GCF_000747805.2 Chaetura pelagica | reverse complement strand
CTTTCCCAGTGTCAAGTGCTCCGAAGCCTCTGTGCTGATCTCACTTTACTAGGGGCAAGTTTCACTTTACTTGCCTTTGGATGAGTCAGGGCCTTTCACCAAGATCTTCTATTTATTACTGTCCTGCTAAAGAGACAGAAAGTAGAAATCTCTTTCAGTAATTGCAGAGAACTTTCCTTCCTGACAGCTCTGACACTGGAAAATTGGGGGGAGGCTGCACTGACAAAAGTAATCTTCTCCATAGCTGAACTCTGGAGTCAAATGGCTTTGGGGATAGGGAACACCACCTCACCCTCTTGCTCCCAGTGCTTGGTATGCTTG
This sequence comes from Chaetura pelagica, assembly GCF_000747805.2. Taxonomy (NCBI): domain Eukaryota; kingdom Metazoa; phylum Chordata; class Aves; order Apodiformes; family Apodidae; genus Chaetura; species Chaetura pelagica. The sequence goes on along the minus strand of NW_009952106.1, from coordinate 1,953,511 downwards.
CAGCTGCTTTGGCTTTCATTTTTTAACAGTGGTAAAAGCTATTTCTCTCCTAGGCTGAATTGCTAGGATCGGTCCCTTTGTGCATTTGGTGCCTCATCAGAGATGTTGAACTTGTTCCTTAGAAAAGTGAGGAATAGAAGGCTTTTCCTTTCTGTGGTAGCAAGAAAGAGCTCAGAGAAGAGCCCATGACAGTGCATTGGTGATCTCCTTTGTGCTGGAGTGTTGTATGCATGCACCAAGAAGCCCCAGGGCTGTCAGTGAGAAGTATGAGGAGGGAGATTCCTCAGTCTCCTTTAACCTGGAGTGTCAGAGGACACTGGTAACCTGAAAATATTTTCTTCCTTGAAAGTCATACCAAGACCTACTGTAGTGGCTTCATACACTATGTGTGTGCTCGTCCCTGTTGCTACCTAGGACACTTTCCTGTAAGGGAAATGAATCTTGCTCCTAAACCCTTGGGGGTGAACTGGGCAGTCAGACTCTTCCTGGATCATGGGCTTGGACCTGCTAGTCATATGCAGCCTCAGAACCCATCTCCGTCAGTGCCAGAGGATGTAACATCTGGCTCAAGCCCACAAGGATGTTGCAGAAGCCAGTGTTATCCTGCCAGATTTTTGTTCATTTGTTTGTTATTTTCTTCAATAGCAAGAAAATTTTGAGGAAAGGTTCCTTTCTTTTTGATTCCTTGGGAGCTGGGTAACCAGTCACACTGCTAAATCAGCAACTATATTTGCACAACCTAAACAGAACCACTGAGAGGTTAAATACGTTCAAAGAAAGAACCGAGGGGATTTAATTCTGTTCATTCCTAGGATCCTCTCTGCAAGAAATGTAGGATTGAACTTTTCTAGCCAGACCTACAATTCTGCCATCTCATCATCCGAATGGATGATACCAATACAGATGTTTTACAGAAAGGAATTATTTTCTTCAGCAAACCCATTAAGAAGACTTTGGCTTGAGCTCTGAAGGTTTTACATCCTTTCTATGCTTCTTAGCTCCCTATGTTCTTTGCCTAACAGATATAGTGGTGAATCCTGGGGAGAGGTAAACAGAAGAGATAAAGACTCTGAAACCCAGAGCTTATTTGTCTGGTGTTTGTTTAAATGCCAGAACACAAAGCTTTATTAGCACAAAGCAGTAAGGCCTGCATGTGGCCAGAAGTCTCTCCTGCCTGTTGTCTCTGCATAGCCCATGTACTCACTCCTTATCCCTGGTTTATACAGCTGGTCTGAGGACCACCCCAGGTAACAAAGAAAACACCAGCTCTTGAAAGATCTGCTGGGAATAGGAAGATGTCGTATTATTTACCCGGTTGGATTTATGCATGTGTGTGTGTAACAAGGAGCCTGGTGCCTGCTGGACTCCTGAGGCTGGAATTTCTACAGGCCAGCATTTGGCTGCTGCAGTTTATCTTGAATGCAAGAATAATAAACTCAGCTGACAGAATGATGTATGCAAAGCATCTTCTCCTCCTCTGGCGTGTGGTAGGTGTCTGGTTTGCAGGGAGCCCTATTATTAAGTGATTAGCCTTGCAACATTATCAATATCAGATTGCTTAAGGGCTTTGGGAGATCAGTGAGACAGTAGGACATGATGTCCATCCATCATGGTGACAGTCAGATACAGAGGGTGGTGCAAGAGCATTACCTGTGTAGGTGAAACAGATGCTTGTGTTTGTCACATGAAGGCTATGGGAGATATTTGTAAAAGAAAACAAAGCTGAAGCTGCACCTTTGTTATCATTAGTTCCATTACAAGATAACTTCCCCTACATTGTTTTAATGTCCGTCTTTGTCTCCTCCTTGCTTGTCCTATTGCTGGCTCTCATTCAGCACAAACAGAAATAAAAACATCCCAAGAACCATTGAATATGGTATTTTCTTGACTTTTCAGGCAAGGCTGATTTATTCACCCATAATTAAGTTTCAGCATCCAGGTGGCCTCAGTCTTCTCTTTGTGCTTCTGCCAGTTCAGATGGTAACTCTGGGATCTTAGGAAGCCTGGGTCTTTGGATTTTTTTTTCATCACCTAAAGGGATGCTGAAAAGACCATAAAAACCCAACAGCTTGCTGTTCGGCATGTGTTTCACCCTGAATAACCGTAAAGACCCACATCTTCAAAGGTAGATGAAGCACTTCAGAGGGTCTGACTGTAACTATTTAAATTGCATCCTGCTCCCATCGTAAATAATGCTTACCCATTTTATAATGCACAAAGCTCTTTATGGCCACACCTCACTGTACATGTTTCCTCTTGTCAATACTTTTTATCTTACCCTAGCTGTGACACCAAAATCCCCTCAGTAAGGGCCTGCTGTTGCAGTTCGTTATATAAATGTACAGTGCTGCATACATGAGTGATTACAGTGGATTGTGTATCTGTGGGAATTATTCCTCTCCAAAGTGCAACCACTCCCCCAGCACAGGATGACTCTCAGAAGAAGAAACATTAAGCCAAGTACAAGCAGGCCAGGCTGGAGCTTGAAAGAAAATTTGGGTCTAATCCATCATGTCCATATGATGCAGGCTGGAGCCTAGTTTCTAAAGCCTTTCTAATTTCCTTACCTCCCAGTAAGTCTTCAGTGTCCTGTGGGACTTACTAGGTTTTGATCACGTGTTCCTGGGAGGTAGAGCTTTTAATCCTGTGATTTGGACATGTAAGCAGACACTTCCCCGATCCCACCCGTCTCAAAAGCAAAGGTAGAAATGGTCATAAAGGATCCAGGGCCCTCCTGACTAAAATGCTCGCGTGCTGCTTGTCTCTGCAGCCATGGCCCACACAAAAACTGAAGGCAAAGTCTCTCTACACACTGTTTTGGAGCTTGGAGAATCTTTTCAGACACTTGCACTATCATGGAGGGAGGCAGACAGTGTGAACATGGTGAGACTACAGTCTTAACAAAAATGCTCTGCTAGAGAAAGGCCTGGAAACCTGAACACTGACCCCCAGTTCATGAGGACAGTTTCACCCAAGCAATGACACTGCCTATTTTCTTGCTGGCATCTGATACCCTCCTAAGCAACACACTGGCTTGCTCCTTTATGTGAGTCCCTTGCTGTCCCTCTAAAGACAGGGCACTGCTTTGGCTTGTCCAGGGCTTCATTATCCATAGGTGCTGTTTGGGTATAGAAACTTTGCTGCAGCTACAAGAAGACACTGCTATCTAATGTAGACTATTATATTGCCTGGCCAAGTAGGAGGCCAGTTCAAGGTATCTGAAACCCTTTGCCACCTTTGTTGCTTCCCACTTCTCAAACACGTGGGAGCTACAGCATCAGCTTGCCTCTACCTTGGAGGATATTTTTTCAGGGGAGGCAAGACCTGGTCCACTGAGGTCAGTGGAAAGTCACCCGTTGGTTCCAATAGGCTCTGAAGTGGGTCCTGGAGGGGCATTGTACAACTCAGTGATGTTACCCAGATCCTTCATTTGCATTTTTTCTTGTCCTCTGTTTCCTGTTATCTGTTTTCCCTCTCGAGTGTGGAGACAGATTTATCCTAGCAATTTACAAAATATCTTCTGCTCCTTTTTTGTGAAATCCCTTGTATTATTTCTTCAGCCCTTGACTTTCTTTGCACAAAACCCACCTTTGCTTTTCCTTCAGCAAGCTTCCCCCTAAGCCACCCAAGTTTCAAACCACTATTTTCAAAAAACCAGCTCCATAAGCAAGTCACAGTGTTGTTTTTTCCACAATAAACTCCAAAGAGCAGAAGTTGGCTGGTGGGGCAGAACCATCACTACTTCCCCGTTGGCCTGGGTTGTGTGCCGTATATCGTACTCGACCAGACCTGAGTGTGGCATCCCACCCCCAGCCCCACCTTCCCCCCTGCCCTGCACCCCGCAGGGCAGGAGAAAAGAGCTAAACTCCTGGCAGCAAAGTTTTATCAGACCTTTCAAATCTTCTTTTGCACTCTGGGCGGCTTGGAGCAGATTGGATCCTAATGGACTGTTAGGCCAATTTGAGCTTGCTAACTGCCTTTGTAAGGATAAGAAATGAGCTGGGATAGAGAGGAGCAAAATGCTTTGGAATACATGTTTAATTCTCTGCTAGCACTTCTGTGGAAGAGCCAAAACGGATATGGCTGTCTCTCCAGTTTCCCTCTTGCCGTTCAGTTTATCGTCCCTGCCCCACCAGGCCGCTCCTGTGGAGGTCTGCCATGCAGCTGACCTGGGTGGAGATGCAGCGAGTGGGGCTGGGGGCCTCCACAAGTCCCCCGTGGTGGCTGGAGATCTGGGCTGACCTTGTTGGCTTGGTTCAGTGGCGAGGAGGCAGTTCACAGAGGCAGTGAGGGGCAGCTGCACTGCAGGAGGGCTGCAGGGGACACACAGCAGTGCCCCGTGAGCTGAGCCCATGTCCACAGCATGGTCTGCACCACGTTTGGGTTCTGTGGGCAGCAGAAGTGAAGCTCTGCTCCCGGTGCCTGTGGGAAATTATCTTTGTAAGTAGAGCACAAGGGAGGGCTCTGGGATTCAGATAGAGGCATTTTTGCTGACAAAACATGGGGCTATGCTCACCAAGTGAAAATGTAACTGTAGGGTAAGTTAGCCAAAAGGACCTCGTGCTGTTATGAGCCCACAGAACACGGTTGTCCAAGAGAGCAGGCAGTGGCTTCAGCCAAAACATGGAGAAAAGTATAGTGCGTGTGGGTGGGAAGAAGGGGATGAGAAACCTATAGGAAGAGATCTGTGAAGCAGGGTTGATAGCTGTATAACCCAGCATCTGGGTGGGGCAGTTGCACGGAGAAGGAGGAGAAAGGGAATACGGTCTTATGTCCTGAAAAACACCTCTCGTTGTTGCTGGTCTATTCTGGTTTGACTCTGGCATAGCTGTCAGAGAATGTGATTTTCCTTTGCAAAGGGCCACAGTTTACCTGGTGAAGAGGCAGTGATTTTGCACTCTTCTGAATTTTTCTCCCCTTTTCCACCATGACGTTCTCAGCATCTTTATCACCACATCATAGTCAAGGTAAGTGGGACCAGACATACCAGAAGTATGTTACATCATGGCAGCAGGCTGAAGGGCTCCTCTGCTTGGACAAATGGGGCAGGTGGGTGCAGAATAGTGCTCACGGTTCCAGGTCTCAGGCCAGCCAGCCATAAGTTGCATGATGGCAGCAAAAGCACAGGACTAGCATCCTCTTTTGCCAGCATCGCCCACTTCAATTGTTCTGAGGATTAAGAAGTAAAAAAAAATAAATCCTGTAGCTTTCTGTTTCTCATAATGGTTTGATCTTGCACATTTGGAAATACTTTCCCTTCTTGGAGCAGATTTAGCACACTGCGCTGCTCCTGCAAGTACCAACACAGTGTGGGAATAAACAGGTAAGCACAAAGGAATGGAAATATGTTGTCTGCTCTCCTAGATGGTTTCTAATTCTCCCTTGGCTGAGACATCATTGATAGGACCAAGGTTTTGGAGATCTACTCTGGAAACTCAGTAGAAGAGATGCAGGATTGCTTTGCCCAGACTGACTCACATCCAAATAACTCAGTGAGTATTAAAAACATCTTGGAAAATGTTATTCGGAGACCTTTTGATGCATTCAATAGCTCCAGAGTATATTTGTAGCGTTCTGTGTTCATAGAAACAACACTCTTT
>NW_009952106.1:1926816-1947614 GCF_000747805.2 Chaetura pelagica | reverse complement strand
TTCCTTTAGCTTTCGGCTGTGCCAGGTATCCTAGGTCCAAGCTGTGCAGACAGCAAGTACAGATGGTGCTCAGTTTGTCATTGATCTCCATGAAGTGCCTGTCACCACCAGCTGCACAGTCAAGGAGGTGGAGAACCAGTGGCTGATGGTCTCCAGTTATTTCGGCTAGTCTGCAGAAACTCAAGGCAGAATCCACCTCTTGACGCTCATCTTATTCTGCCAAGGAAACCTCTCCACCATTAGAGAGACACCTTGCTGGAAGGGCTGAAAATCAGTAACTTGTCCTGCTCTTGCCATCTTTCAGAAAGGGGCTTCTCTGTGGACAGCCTTGTGCTGAAGACCGCAAATTACGTCCTGGATTCTATTCTGTTCTCCTCTTGCCACCTCTGCCTTCTTCACAATAATTATTTAATGCAAGACACATTCCCAGTGATGAAACAAAGGATGGGGTCCAGGGCTTCCCTCCCTTCAGGTTAGGTTCCCTTCCAGGCATTAGAAGACATGGTGTTAAATATTCTTATGGCAGGCAGACAACCAAATGCAGGTCTCTCTGTTGCACATACCCCTTTTATAAACATCAGATTATATCACAGGCAGCCTCCCCTCACAGTTGTACTTTTGAATGAGCTGCTTGTGGAGTTTGTGCATCGTGCAGGAGTGAAAGTCAAGTGCTGGAGTCCATGCCTAGACTGGGATGTTTGGAGTCCTTCCTCAGTAGGTGAGCAAATGCATAACCAAGGCAAAATTCTGCCACTCATTGCCACTCAGTGGCTGGATGCCTCCTCACTTACCTCTTGAAGATGGTGGCTTTCCCAATGTCTGTGCAAACACCAGAAATCCCTCTCCCCTCACAGAGGGTCCCAAGAAGAAGTCACCCATCTCTTGTCTGATCCCAACTGCTCTATCTGCTCTCTGCACCTTTTCTGGATGGATCTACACTCCTGCTGAGCACAGTAGGTTTCCAGTATGTACAGGGGGGCTGGGGTGAATTCCTTACCCATTTCCCTTCCTTGGCCAAGGATGGCCTATTGCTTCCAGCTGCTTGCAGTGCTGTAGCTGATAGGATGCCTCCAGCACATTTTCTCCTTGCAAGCCTGCAGGTCTCTTGCTTGGAGGCAAGCACAGGAAGTCACACGGTTGTAGTGTGAACATTTGAGAAACATTTCTAGAAAAGGGAGGGGAAAGCAAGTCAGTATTAATAAATTACAGAAAGATAGGACATCTGCACTAAATTATTGCAAACTCAAGTGAGAGTGGAAAGCTAAATAAATAAAGGGGAAATCATGTTAAGGAAGAAGACAAGTAATTGAAAAATTGTCCTTCAAAGTGCAATCAGTAAGTCTTTTTGTACAGCACTATATACAAACAAACCTGATGGAGATATAACAGGGGTCAGAAAGCCAGATGCAGCTGTCTGCCAGCTGTCTGCCCTGTTTGTTCTGCTCCCTTCTAACTGTACATTGTCTTATGGCCTGGCCAGTGCAGTGCAAAGAGAGGGACTCTGAGGTTTGGGGATGCCTTGCCCCATCAAGGTGGCCAGGGAATGGCCTAGCTGAAAGCAGAGGTCCTTTGCAGGCAACAATGGTGAGGTACGTACATTATTGCTGTCCACAAACAGTAGAGGATTAGGAATGTTCTTGGAGAAATCATGTCTGGATGTTTGAATGGCCAAGGAGCTCAGCAGCTCCTGGCCTGTGAAAAAAACCACTTGTCTTTTTTTTTTTTGTTTTGCCAGTTCTGTTGCCATGTCTGCTCCCAGTTGGATGTGATGGGGCACAGAGCTGGAGTGGGTGACTTTCAAGGATCCTACCCAGGCATGTAACTCTGTGATGTCTCATAGATTCCCTTCATTCAGAGATGTGCCTGTACAAGAAGTTCATCTTGACATAGGTACAAGTGGGAAAAGGGTTCAAAATGTGATAGAGTGTTTCTCTCTGTCCTAAAGCAAGATCATCTGCACTGCTCTTGATGATGGTATCTGTTTATTGGTCCTAAAGCCCTTCTGAGATGGCTATTCCGTATCTTCCTCCAGCCACATATTAATGTGGCTGCTAGAAAAAAAACATTTTGAATGTGTAAATTGCTTTTCTTGTAGCAATGGAAAACTTTTTCCACATCAACCTGTCATTAGCATTTCAGGTTCAGCTGACCCACAAACACTTTTGCCAAAGACCCTTCTAGCCAAAACGTCTTTTGGCATTTTTAGCATAGTAAAATTTACTATGTGTGTAATCTCCATAGTCTACCTGAATTTAATCCTTTGATCTTTTTGTTATCCCATCCACCCTTTTCAGACATTTCTTCAACTTGTTAAGATGTTCTGGTTTGATTTCGTGGGGTTTTTGGTAGTGAGGAAGAGTCACAGGAGTGGCTCTGGTAAGAAGCTGAGAAGCTCCCCCTGCTTCCATAAAACCCAGCCAAAGATCCATTAGAGGGACAACATTGTCACATTGCCTTCCACCTTCACTTTCTTACACTGATCCTCCCTTGTGCTGAGACTCAAACCCAAAGGTTTCCTTTTCTTCCTTTCTGGATCTTCTGAATCCAAACAAAAGTTGTGCTAAGCATATGTCATAAAGGTGATGGAGCCATTATATACTGATGATTTTTTAATTTTTTTTTTCCAACAGATATCTCTATATGTAGATAAAATCTTCCACTTCCCACAAGACCTGTGCTTCAGATGTTTCTGTTAGTTACTCCCAAAGAGCCTCATACATCTTATCTTCATGGATGGATGACCTTTAATATACTCCAATAAATTCTGACAATGGTATCCTCTTTCCACTATTGCAGACTTTCAGCAAGGCTTACTCCATCCATCTTCTGGATTTCAGAACAAGCTTACACATACTAGACTCACAAAGTGACACCCATTTTCTCTCTCAGGTGCCCATTCTTGAACAAGCAGCATCCTTTTCTGTAAACATTCCAGTCATATAAGTGGTTCAAACATGCCTCATTTCAATGAAGCTCTAATCTAGATCCTATATTAAAACTCCCAGTTGGAGTATGAAGAATGTTTATTAAATGTTGATTTCACTGTGCCTCTTTCATTACTATGTCAACATCTAAGACTGATGCACTATCCTCTTGTTCCTTCTTTGACTTTGTGACAAATAGTCTTATCCTTCTTAGTTTTACAGTCTTCTCTAGTTTGCTGTGATGCATGTGTGAACACATACTGATCAAGTGGTTTATACTCACTGTACATTCTTAACCTGAAACATCATCTCACAGGTAATAGAGTTTTTTTGGTGAGACTCAGACTTTTTTGGTGTGAGTACCCATGCATAGGACATTACTCTGAAATCTTTCCACCCACCATTTGCTCACAGGAATCAGGAGAATTTGTTCTTTCTGTAAACTAGAAGCAGCTGCCTTAAAAATAGTTTAAAAATGAGGCTTTAACAATAGGGATGAGTTGAGGACATGAATCATAGAGTCATAGAATCATGGAATCATAGCATCACAGAATGGTTTGGGTTGGAAGGGACCTTAAATACCATCTCATTCCAACTCCCCTGAATGGGCAGGAACACTTGCAGGTATGGGGCTTCCACAGCTTCCCTGGGCAACCTGTTGCAGTGTCTCACCACCCTCACACTAAGGAATTTCTTCCTAAGTTCTAGCCTAAATCTCCCCTCTTCCAGTTTTAATCCATTACCCCTTGTCCTTTCACTACAAGCCCTTGTAAAAAATCCCTCCCCAGCTTTCCTGTAGGCCCTTTCAGATACTGGAAGGCTGCTATAAGGTCCCCAAATCCTTCTCTTCTCGAGGCTAAAAATACACCACTAGGACTAAGTGAAGATGAGAGAAAAAACTGTCTTACTAAGCAGAATTTAATGTACTTCCTTCAGTCTAGGAAGTCATATAGCTCTTTCAAGTCATTAAGTAGGAAGAGGGTGTAGCACGAAAGAGCTTTTCCTAACTTGGGTGACCACAAAGCCCAGACCCAAACTTCTCAACAATAACACAAATGAAGGAAATTGTCAGTCATGGAAATGCTTCAACACATTGTGCATTGCCCAGACATGTAAAAGACCATCTGGAATTAGTGTTGAATATTTTTGCTAATGACCTTATGATAGAGTTTTGAGAATGTTTATTGAATTTACAGATGACACTGGGCAGGAATAACTTGTGAGAGGACAGGATTAGAATTCAAAATGATCTTGCCAAACTGGATGAATGCTCTGAAAAAAAACCCAGAATGCAACTCAGTGGGGACACATGCAACACACACGCTTAGGCACGAATAGTCAGCAGCATAAACCTGGAATGAGAAAAAGTTTTAGAGAGTGTGCAGAAAAGGACAGGGAAGAATCCTAGTGGATCACAGAAGGAGTTGTCAAGTGAACCAACTGTCGTACTTCTGTGCAAATGTCAACTATTATCCTGGGATATATGAATAGGATTAGATCTTGGAGGATACCTTTTACTCAGTACTGGGAGAGCCTCAGGAGGAGCACGTGGTCCAGTTTTTGGCACTGAACTTCTGAAAAGATAAGAGTTTGGGGAAAGGCAGGACTTGAGCAACATAATGGTGCAGAGGATTCAAAAAATAGGAATTGCAGAAGTTTGCATGGAGACTGCTTAACAGTGGAAGAGCCCGGAAATAAACTTCCACTAAGTAAAGCTTCTACAGAGAAGAAGGAAATTACCTCTTCTCCCAGCCTGAGAACTGAAAGACAAATGCAGTGGGAAAGATGTAGATCAGGCATTACTAGGAAAACTTTCCTGGTGGTCAGAAGAGTGGCACACTGGAAGGAGTTTTCTAGGAAAGAAGTCTCCACCCTGGAAAGCCTTTAGACATGCATCTGCATTTAAGGTGAATTGCAGGGACAGACAGCTTTGGACACACAGGTAAAGCCAATATATTTAAAACAAAGACACTTATGGGAGTTACCTACTTGCATCCTGTCTTGAATCTAAGCAACCCCTGGGCATGCCCCTTCTTTAAAATATCCAGACATTGTTCCTACATGCTCAAAATGGGGATTCCCACTGCACCAGGAGCCCGTTTATTGTCTGTCACTTGGAGTTATTTAATGATGTCTTACTTGACAGCTCCTGAATGCCTCAGGTATTCCTGGGTGGAAGACACCAGCTGGGGAGCAGCTGACCATGGCAGACCTCAGCTTTTCCCTCTCTCCTTGAAATGCTGCTGTGAGCAGGGTGCAGGGCAGGTGTGCGACACAGGACAGCACATCAGCACCTGCTTCCACTTGTGTGTGCACACATGGGGCCTCGTTTCACCCTCCTGCTACCTTCCTGTCTCCAGATGGACTGAGCAAGCAGGGGCTCAGCACAGGGTGCAGAACAGTGTGTCCCTGATGCTGAGAGACTACCTTTTCCTACATCATACCTGGTGTGTCAGGCAACAAGGATGGGTAATGTTACCCTGTCAACCAGGCACATTGCAGGAAAGGTCATGGTCTTTCATGTTCTTGGGAGGTAAGGGAGCAAGCAGTAGCCTGGTCACATTTAATTGGGCAGGAGTTGAATTTAAGGCATATTATGGGCCTGGATGTTGATGCAGAGATAGTGCCTTCCCAAAGGGAGCTTAGATTTTCCTTTTTTCCATTTATTAAAAGTTATCACTTCTGCATTGGTTGTGTTTGGCTTTCAATGGTGTTCCAAGTAAGTAATTTTAAATGCCTATGATTCACATGATACATGACTCACGGTGCCCACAATGGAAAATTCTGGGAGTTTCGTGATGAAAAACATATTTAGTGTTAGTAGTATCCATATATAGTAGGGACTGATGAGAATAAAGCAACGAGAAGCAACACACTGGTAAAGATAGTGAATGAAGCCTCTAGAGCTGAGACTTTTTCATATGATATTTAAAGGACATGCTAGAAGTGTTGTGGTGAAGGACCAAATACCACTGTTCTCCATGTTTAGGTTTGATGTTTGATCTTTCTTCCGGGTCAGCTTCTAGAGAGAAAAACCACACACATACACAAAACACCTTCTGTTCACCTCCTGGTTTTGTACTTGGGCTCCACCTCCCCCTTCAGCATCAGCCCCTCCCAGGTTCCACATCACCATGGGGTTATTAATCAGCTGTGATATCCACATGACCTCCAGTTTCAGCTCTCCTTGGTTCCTCTACTCCACTGGCTGAACTATTTCTAATTGGCTAATCAGCTTATCCGGTTTGGCCCTTGATGCAAACCAGGTCTAGACATGATCTATTCCTGGGAGGCCCCTGGGTTCACGGGGCCAATCTCACACCCTGTCCATCACTATTGTCAGCACGGTACCCTATCTCAAAGACATGCCAATGAACATTAGTGAGAGCTTAAAATGACAGCCTTGGTTTTCTTACATGCCTTTTAATCATCGTAACATGCAGTCTAATGTTTCACTCTGTCTTCCTTCCCCTGCAGGAGCATGTTCTCAAGGAAGAACCCAGGAGGGATGAGAGCAGGTCAAAGACCACAGCAGGGTGAAAGCAGTGGAAAGGAATTAAAATGGAGGGTGGGGGAGGAGGAGGAGGCAAGAGACAAAAAACAAGTCAGAATCTGGCAGCCAGACACAGAGCAACAAGGCTAGAATTTCAATTCCTTCATGTGGCTCCCACAGGCTGACCTCTTACAGGTACTGCTCCCTGCTCCACCAGCACATCACCAACACGTGCCAGCACTGGGGCCTCCAGCGGGTGGCCTGATGTCCACAGCCACACATCTGAAAGGTGATTCTCACAAGTACTGCACACCTCGACTTGCCTTGGGAAGAGCTGGGAGGCTTGGCTGCTCTGAACAACAAGCTGTCTTTATTGAAGTGCCTGCACACGGATCTGGTAGCTGACTTTTAGACCTTTGGGTTTCTGAAAAAGTCTTAACCTGGTCACTTAGCTGTGACTTTATGCAATTATTGGTCATTTAGACAAATGACAATCAGAGGGCTCCATGCAACAGGATCATGTCTGAATTCCTTCTTGGTCTCTCTGGCAGCGAATAGTTGGTGGCTCTTCTTAAACAAAGCCCCATTCTCTGCAAAGATGTGTCAGTGTAAAAGGCAAATGCTCCTGTATGAATATCTGCTACACAGAGGGACATAAAGAAGGTCTCCCAGTGCCCCAGTTGCAGAGCTGTGTGACTGTGTTAACAGCATGCACAACCAAAGTTAATGACCTCACTTGTCCAAGACTTCCTTGTGCTTGGCCAGCTCTGAATGCAGACAGAGCAAGTTCACACCTGCCTGCTAAATACCATATGGACATAATCTGTAACAAACTTGCTCAGATGGTTCATTTCTAGACAGCATTCAAACTTTTCCTAGATGTATGCATATTTTTTCCTCTCACAGTCATGCTTTTACTAAAAATTTTAGCTCATGTTATATTGACTCTTTAGCTTTTCGACTCCTTGGTCCAAAACTATTTGGCTGGTGGGATGTGTGAATTCCTTTAGCCAACCAGTGGAGCATGTAATTAGCTCTATATGCACGAATGAATTACGCATATGTTTTGCTATGTGGCTTCAGCTGGTAACTAAGTATGAGAAGTTTCCAGCTAGAAAAGGAAACTGGTGAGAAAGTTATGAAAGGCTGTGAAGTGGGCAGTGCACAGAAGGTCTCTGGTTTTCCTTGCTCCCTTTCTGCTGCATACCTGATTCTGTCTGCATCCTCACTTTTGTGCTGTGCTTTCCATGGGATGTATGTTCCTTACTGGATGCTGGGAGCATCCTTCAGGCCATGAGCTGTTCCTTATGTGCCTTATGTACCACTTTCACACAGCACTGAGTTTGGGCAACATTTCCTGATCTGATAAGGATTACGTTTGCCCAGCTGCAGAGGTTAGCACAAGTCCTGCTCACTCATCCCAGCCTACTTAAGCAGGAGATGTTCCACCACGTTCCTCCATGAGTGCAGGGGGACAGCCTGTCATCTCACCATGGGCTGCAGGGAAACTTCTGCTTGGGCTCCTTCTTCCCCTTCTTCGTCACCAACCACCAGCACAGCTCTTCTCCCCTAAGCACTCTTCTGCTCAGGTGTTATGTTGGTTCTTTCATGTTAATCACTGAGGAGCATCTATTGTCCCTCTAATGGCTCCTTGGCTGGTTTTGGGGCAGGGGGAGCTTCTCAGCTTCTTACTGGAGCCACTTCTGTGGCCCTTCCCCCTCTACCAAACCAAACCAGAACACAAGGTCAGCTGCCTTACTGAAGGGTTGCACTGCTTTGCTCCTTTCTGTCATCTGTTTGATATTTCTTTAAGGATAGGAGGCTTAAAGCAGGTCAGGGTTGAGAGGAGTTTCATATTTGGCAGTCTTTTCTCAGTCTTTTCAAGAGAGAAATCATCTCATGTTGAGTTGGCCTTCTCTGAACAAGGAGAATGTAACCCTGCTGGTAGTGCCATAATATTATTTATATAGCACGTTAAAGTACAGAGTTCAGACTTCTTTTTTACATTTCTGGGTGGAAAAAAATGATTAGAATGCTTTGCATAAGCAGAATTTACCCTGTCCATTTCAGTGCTCGATTTTTGTAACACACCCTGGCATGTCAGAACTACTATTTCTTAATATAAATAATACCCTAGTACACAGACTCCCCTCCTGTTAAAATCCTTCTTGCTCTTTGCAGCAATACCAGGCCCAGATGGAGTAGGATGGATAACAAGTTATATCTCCAAAAAACAGATCTTTTAGCAGACTATCAGATCTCACCCAACTTTGTGGTGAGAGCAAACCAGAAGTGGATTCAACATAAACGCTGTTGTCTTTCACCAGGGGTTCATACGAAGCTGCTGCATCCAAGGCCCAAACCTGCTGCCTGAAGTCAGCAGAAGTCTTTGTGTCATCTGAGGCATCCAAATGAAAGCCATCCAGCTAGGCAGCACAGTCATCCTCTCTCCCTCTGACCTCTGGCATTGCAGAGAAGGCCACATATTTTGCAGATGGGGAAAGGCTGGGCAGCAAGCATTTCAGCCTCTCACAGATGAGGTCAAATTATCTTCATGTATTTAAACAAAGCACAGTGTCAAAGTAGCATAAATACCATCTTTCAGCAAAATGGCTCCTTTTCCAGTGTTCTGCTTGCTGAAGCCAAATGAAATACTTCTCACTGTTTATTCACAAAATTCTTTCTTTCCTGCTGAATTTTCATATTGCTGGGCTAGGCCAAATAGTCCATTTCCTTTTAAAATAGAAAAATAATTAATGCACTCCAATAGGCTTTGTATGTTACATCAGAAACCCTTGGGAGTGGAGGGTGATTTTTTTTTTAATTATTACTGATTGGAGCCTACCTGTGGGGAAACCCTGAAAGGCACAGAAACAGCCAGCAGTGCACACCAAGACATGTACAGAGCAACGAAAGGAGGAAGCTTGAAACGTCTGGAGCTGTTTGGTATATTAGTGGAATTTCTGGCTTTTTTGAACAGGATGCCCTTTGTGTTAATAAATGCTGCTGCACCACCTCAGAGGGCAACAGGCAACTCTTTGGCAGTACTTGCAGACACTTTAGTTGTCCATTAGGGTCATATAAAACTAGGGGAGAAGTTTTTTGATCAGCTTTAATTGAATGGTAATGTCTTCTCTTTAAAGTAACCTGGGTTTCTTGGGAAACTTATAATCCTCCTCGAATGTCAGGACAAGGAGTAAAGAGATGACAGAGGCCCCTAAAAGTATAAATCCTCCTCCATTAGTCAAGTCCCATCTGTGAATGAGTTAACTTTAACAAAATCATATTACTAAGTATTTTATCAAAGCAAACATTTAATCAAAGTGAAAGGAAGAGATACTCATCCCGTTCTGGAATGGGATGGAGACTGCCAAGATGTGTTTTAATTTCTTAAGAAAACAAACTATGTCAAACACTGGGTTTTAAGCAAGCAGATGCTCATTTATCATTCGTCTTGTCTGTGCATGCTCTTGGGATCCAATTTTTAAGAAATGGAAAAGACCATATGGCCAATACCTTAAAAACGAATTCACCATGCCCTACCTCCCATGTGCAATGTGCTTTTCCTCTTCTTTTTTAACAGTGTTGGACCATTGAAACAGTTGCCTTTGTGGGAGTCCAGTTCATTGCAAACTATGATGGATGCTGTATGCCACCAGCAGAGTTTGGATGCTTTGCAAAGACTCTGCTTTCACAGCCCCATTCCATTCAGAGGTTATCTCACCAACAAAAAGCTTTGCTGCTCTTCTAACTTTGTTCACTGCAGCCTTGTCAACTGAGCCCGTGGACCATCCAAGCAGGCCCACAAGCAGCAGCCTGCAGCTGCCCCAGAGCAGAGTGGAGTGCTCTGGGCTGAGAGCTGGGTGCTTGGTGTGCCAGTGATGTCCAGGGATGACAGTGGTCCACTGGTCCCAAGACACCCAAGGAGAGGAGGCTGGGAGGGCCCTGAGGAGCCACCAGCAGGACTGGGGCTGACTGTGCTGACCAGCCCAAGAAGTGTCTCTATCCTGTAAGTTTGCCTCCTAAAGGAGAGCATGCTTGCTTGGTTGTGATAAATCTGGGCTTTTTCTGTCTCAAGTGAAAATAAAAAGGGTGTCTCTCGTATCCCTTTCTCCTCTCAGCATTGTTTCTAGTGAGTGTGGAAAATTCCTCGCCAGGTGTTCCTCATACATCACAAAACAGCTAAAGCTTGCTGAAAATGTGAGCAAGGAAAATAGAGTAGCATTATATGACCTTGTTCTCCTAATTTGTAGGCACAATTGCCACAGTCTCTGGAGATTTACATGGTGAAGGCTTCTTCAGTTTCAGAGCAGTTGTTTGAGAGTAAAATCAACGCAAGTGCAATTATGATCCTGGGTCTTGATGCAGAAAAGAGATACATTCAGTTGAACCCAACCAATGGCCACACAAGTTGCTGGCGGCTGTAGCTTTTCCCTTCCCCAGAAAGACTCAAGTGGCAGTCAAGAACTTGAAATGTAGCTCAGTGACACCATACCTATGTGTCCCCCTTGCCTTAGCCAGGACTGCTCTGCTTTACAGGGGTGTTTCTCTAGTCATCAGAGTATAAGCTTATCCACCTCTTGGTATCATCCCTGTCCTGCCTTCTCTGCTGCCTTGTTCCTCTGTCTCCCCTCTGCTAATGATCACAACTCACCCAGTCATCAGCAAATAGCTGCCCCAAAGCTCTACGAGCAAGAGGTGACACTGGAAGGCATCAGGGCTGGACAATGTCATCACAGTGACTGGCATCTTTAGCACCTTGAAAAGCCATACTTGAAACTGGAGCATCCCAGAAGGATCCTTTTCTGGCCTATGCTGATGCAAAAGAGCAAAGCAGAGGCACGTTAAGGCTGCATCTACAGCTAGCAGTTGTGATGCTCTATATTATTAGATGCCACAATGGTAGTTAACTATAAATACCACACACCCTGCATGTGACACAGCTGCTCACCTGGGCTTGTGTGAAGGACCAGGTATTTCCTTACACGAACATGAAATGTCCTTTGAGTCAGCCGACAAAACTGACTTAAAACGGCGTCTCCATATGGCAGGAAACCCCCTCTGTGTGTATGGGGGGGGGAGCAGCTGCTGCAGGGGAGGCGCACCGACTGCCGCCGCTTTGTGGTGGGGGGGGCGGCCTGCGCTTGGAGTGCCCGCAGCCTCTTTGCTACCAGCTCATCGAACCTGCACTGCCGTGGTGAGACAATTCCGGCTACCCCAGCTTATAGGGGAAAATATAATCCAGCCATTCGGGCAAATCCCTCCCCTCTACTTCCCTCACGTGAATAAGATGTGTAACTAAGGTGTACCCATATATGTTTAATGTGTTGTAATCACTCCTTTTGAACCTCCTGCCCCAAATTGCTTTGTTTTCCCCACAATAAACCTTGCTGTTGTTAGAAATTTAGTAAGCACTGAGCGAGTTATTCACTCAAAAAAGTCAGGACATAAGTTCCTGTATCCTCTGTGTGAGGCGATACCCACGTGTGGATCTCTCAGCAAATCCTGATAAGTTAATACACTCCAATAAGGAGATATAATAGGTCACGGATCGTGACAGCTTGTGCCCTGGATTAAGGGCAGC
The DNA here is from genome assembly GCF_000747805.2 of Chaetura pelagica. Classification (NCBI taxonomy): domain Eukaryota; kingdom Metazoa; phylum Chordata; class Aves; order Apodiformes; family Apodidae; genus Chaetura; species Chaetura pelagica. Next base: position 1,935,613 of record NW_009952106.1, on the reverse strand, counting down.
ATGGCTGAAAGCAAGGAGAAAGGGACGGTGGCTGTGTTTCAGCTCTCCTCTTACCTGCTTCCAGAGGAGGTGAGCCTCAATTTCTGCAGATCCAAGTGTAAGAAGAAATATTTGCTGTTTGGAATGTTCCCAGTCTACCAGGGAAGTAAACAGCATTGAAAACTCCCACTATGGCTACCCAGGACAAAACTGATCATAATGCTAGGGAATAGGGGAATAGACTATTTCAGTTGGAAGGCATCTACAACAATTATTCCAGGCTGACCAAGTTAAAGCATGTTATTAAAAGCATTGTCCAAATGCTTCATACATAGCATTGACCTGCTCTCTAGGGAGATTGTTCAAGCGTTTGACCACCATCTCAGTGAAGAAATGTTTCCTAATATCTGATCTGATCCTCCCCTGATGCAGCTTGGAACCATTCCCACGTGTCCTATCACTGGATACCAGGGAGAAGAGCTCAGCACCTCCCTCTCCACTTCCCCTCCGTAGGAAGCTGCAGACAGCAATGGGTAGTTTTGAGTTTTACGCTGGATTAACCATTGCAGCTTCAGAAAGTAATTCATTTAGTTGTGGCCAGATGTCACATCTCAACAAATGCCTTTTGAACTGCAGCCTTCTCTAAGGAAATGGGTTTGTGCTTCGCATTATCTATGAATCTCATTCATATGTCTGATCCTTTATTTTCTGGTGATACCACCTTAGCACCAGCACTCAGGAAGGTCACCTGAGTGATAAGGATGGGAAGCTCAGCCCATCATCAGAAACACAGGCTGCTTGGTGCTGATCACTAGGAAACTTTTCCTAATGCCTTCAGTTCTGTCTTCTCTTGCTTTCTGTGATAGATACTTTGTTGTCTACTCTACTCCTCAGAAAGGACTTCAGCCAAAGGGGGGCAGAGCTGGGAAAGAGGCTGGAGATGTCAAAACTAACAATGAAATGTCACCAACAGTTTTAGGAGGAAATCTAGATATATCCAAGAAAGAGTTCATTTGCAGAGAACCAAGATGGACTACTGGAGAAATATTTTAGTAAGATTAGCAAGTAGTGTTTGTTTCAAAAGTCAGTAGAAAGTGCCTGGATAGATTGCAAATATTTATTTTAAATAAATTTTTTCTATTTTAATTTATATTATAAATATTTGTCCTAGTAAACAAATGCTTCTAGGGTTCTACCTGGAAAAAACATGGAGACCACCAAGCTTAGCACTAACATGATGCCACTGATACAAGGAGGCTGTGAAGGTCAGAGGCATCCCTTTACCAGTGGTGTGGCACACCTGTCTTGGGAACTTCAGTGTACTTGCACCAGACAGAATATCCCTCAGGTGCCTTTGAGCACTGGACATCTGATGAACCTCAAGCACTTCGAAAACACAAGTTAATCTTCCATGTTAGCTAAATATGGAGCTTGTCCATGGAGAAGTGCCCTGTTCAACATGTTCATGAGTCAGCAATTGAGCTGAGAATAGGATCTAGGTCTCCTATGGCTTCCTGTAATCTTCTGTGCATGCCAGACCATACATACTCCCTTAGCAGTGTGCCATACCTCTCTCAAGAAAGAGATTGCTCTTGACTGCACTACCTCCCATGCTCTGGCCCAGAGGTGAGTCACTGTGCTCCAGCAGGAAGCTATAGGCTGAGATTCGACATGAGGATTCAGATGCAGGAGTAGAACCTGGCTCACCTATTAATTTGTCAAAGTTTGACCATCTTCTGCTGTCATGTCTGGGAGTATTTCCTCGAGAAAATTTGTTCTTTTCCTTATCTCATTATTTGGTGTTTGTTTAATGTTCCTGAAACACAGTCCAAGCAGGTTGGACCTTGTGACTTGTGGCTGACCAAATACTGCTTTGCAAACAAATGTGGCATGACTACAAACTGAAAACAGTGGGCTTCAGTCCTAGGGAGGTCTCCTTTTCCCCTCCCTACAAGCCTAGAAGATTGCCTAGTGGAGCCCATATCCATGTACATCCAAAGTTATTTTCTGGAGAAACAAGCTGAGCTTCTGCCTGACACCAGAGCTGCCTGCTGAGTGCCAGCCCTTCACAGCTGCAACATCATCACCACAACATGAACGCAGTTCCCTGCCCTGCAGCTCAGTGAAAAGGCAAACATGTACTACAGGGAAGGATTTACTACTTTGTTTTGGTTGTCCTTTCTGGCAGCTGGTGGCATTCTCATCATGTCCCCTTGAAAGTCCTGATCATTTTTGTCAGAGTCTCTCTATATGCTGATAAAACAGCAGCACCTGTTATCCTGGCCTCCTCCTGCAGGTCTGAGTGCTTGGGCTTGTACAGAGGGCACCTCCTGCCTCTGCCTCTCATTCTGCCTCACAGGGAGGGCACATCTTTGCTGGTCAAGGAGTGCATTCAGCATACCAGATCATGCTCCATTCCCTGCACCCTGCACCATTTGGTGTCTGGGTATAGCCTTTTGCAGAGCCCTGAGTCTCCCTCTGCTGAAGGACTGTCTCTAGCTGTGATAAGCCAGGCAGATTGTCCAAGGCAGCTGGACATGCAGACCAGTGCCTGTCTCCTTCAGAGGCGTCTCTTCTGAGATCTTTTGTGCAGCACAGCTCTTGTGCTGAGCTCTGCCATCAGCTCCCCTGTTCAAGAAGGTCCAAGGACCTCCCTGACTGCATGGCAATGACATGAGGTTTCCCTTGGTATTGTCCTCGCTACTGCAGCCCAAGCCTTTTACTTTCTGGAGGTACAGGAGAGGAAGAGCAACAGACAGGAAGATCAGGAGCCAGCAGTTTTAGACTGTTCCCTTCTCATGAATGTATCCATCTTTTTAGAGGAAATTTCTGTCTCAGAAGCCATGCTTATCTCATTTTCCACTCCTAAATAACTCAGCAACAACTCCCTGCCTCTCAACAAGTGTCAGGGGTGAATGCAAATGTCTTTGTGCCTCCCAGTGCACATGACCTGTCAATGCTGTGCACAGGGGTCTGTGTGCACCCCCTGACTCACTGTTATCTTGGAGCAGCAGCAATGGTGAGAGACTGAGCTTGAGCTGATTATTTCCAAGGTATGTTTTATCCTCTGAGAATGTTAACAGAGTGGTAAAGATACTCCATGAGCACTTTGGCTTCACAGCACTACAGACCTGTCACTGTTCTTGGAACAGGTAATGAAAACCATTTCTAACATATATTTATATATTTTAAATAAATTATGTAAATGCATATGTGCTCAATATAAGTTTATTATTATTATTTCTTTCCTAGCACCTCAATCAGCCTATTTTTTTTCCTCTGGCATGTGTAAAGTTGGCTTCTCAGCTCCATCTGTCTGGTGTATGTTTCCTAAAGTGGGGGGATGCAAATGATCAGTCCTCTGAGAGCCCTAAGCTATGCTCCTATGCTCCAAGGCAGCCCAGAGGTCCTTGGTGTAATATCCACCTCCACAGTAAGTGTTGCTGGTCCTGTGAAAAGGTTGTGCAGGGTTACTTTGCACCCATCTGGTTCATTTTCTCACCTGGAGAAGGGAGGACTGGGGGCAAGTATCTTGGGGGATTTGTAGTTTCTGGGCTGAAAGGGAACTCAATGGTGTCTTGCATTGCGCAGTGTGATGGTTTGGGAAGTTTGTCTTTCCACAGACTACAGGGCTTGATTAATGTGATGTTGTTGCTATGGTCATTGCCCTATCATGCAATGTTTTCTGTTTCTGCTTTTGCTGACAAGGCCTTTAGCACCAGTCTAAGGGCAACGAGTAATAACAGAGATGAACAGAGTCATAATGACCATCCTCTGAGCAAACAATTGATATGCTAATGACGTTGGTAGAAACACAGCTCATATCTACAAAGAGAGGGACTGGAGAATAGAAATAGGACAGTGCAAAGGACAAAGTGGATTAAAAAAATTATTTGAAAAAGACATTTGTGGGATTCTTCCAAGGACCTAGAATAAGCTTTGTGGAGGAAAGGGAAGAAACCAGTGGGATTTTCATACTGGGATCAAGTCTGTTTTATCAGCTGAGCTAGTCAAGGAACTGACCTGAACACAGCATGAACCCAGCACAGAGAGGATGGTGAAAGAAAGAATTCTATGCAGAACATTTCAATTTTTCCTTTATCTTCTCTGCACTTCTGCTACTGAGTAAAAAGCAAAGCTGTTCTTGAATCCCAACTCAACCCCAGGGTACATTACCTTTTCAAACTACCAGCCACATGCTCTAAATGCTTACAGCTGCACCTGTAAGCACCAGGTCTCCCAGGTACCTGTGGTCAAGAAGAACAGGGTGATTTGAAAGTGGTGGCTGGAACACACAGCAGTTGTGTTTGAGGCTACACCTCTGTGCAGAACAGCAACCAAAGCCAGTGCCCTGGGCGTGTTTCAAGACAAGTCACAGAGAAAAGGGAGCTGCGACCTACTGATGCAGACAACAACGTAATGGGTTGTAATAGGTAATGGGTCCTGGGAATAGTTATGTGAAGTCCTAAAGAGGAGATCTTCTCTAGCCAAGTCACAAGCAATAGTCTTTCTTTCTTTCTTTCTTTCTTTCTTTCTTTCTTTCTTTCTTTCTTTCTTTCTTTCTTTCTTTCTTTCTTTCTTTCTTTCTTTCTTTCTTTCTTTCTTTCTCTCTTTCTTTCTTTCTTTCTTTCTTTCTTTCTTTCTTTCTTTCTTTCTTTCTTTCTTTCTTTCTTTCTTTCTTTCTTTCTTTCTTTCTTTCTTTCTTTCTTTCTTTCTTTCTTTCTTTCTTTCTTTCTTTCTTTCTTTCTTTCTTTCTTTCTTTCTTTCTTTCTTTCTTTCTTTCTTTCTTTCTTTCTTTCTTTCTTTCTTTCTTTCTTTCTTTCTTTCTTTCTTTCTTTCTTTCTTTCTTTCTTTCTTTCTTTCTTTCTTTCTTTCTTTCTTTCTTTCTTTCTTTCTTTCTTTCTTCCTTTCTTCCTTTCTTCCTTTCTTCCTTTCTTCCTTTCTTCCTTTCTTCCTTTCTTCCTTTCTTCCTTTCTTCCTTTCTTCCTTTCTTCCTTTCTTCTCTCTCTTTCTCTCTCTCTCTCTCTCTTTCTTTCCCACACAAATAATCTGTGATTGAACCAGACACATTTTTTAGAAAAAAAAACTCCACTATCAACCAAAGACTTAAAACAATGGAAAATCTGGAAGTCTCATGAGAATCTACTCCAGTGCTAACACCTTCCCCATTGAAGGCTTATTTCTCCTCTAAATTTTTCACTCTTCAACTTCCACATTTCAGAGTAAAGAACCTCTCCTTCTAGATATACTCTTGTGCAGACACTTTTAAACCCCAATCAAGTTGTCTCTTAGCTGTCTCTCTCATCAGCTAAATAGATAGAGTTCCTTAAATCTCTCTGCAGGGTGCAGTTTTCTCACCAAGAACCATTTTCATGCAATCTAGTATCTGAGCTGAACAAAGCTGAGGAAAGAACTTTGGCCAGACCGTGTTTTGAGAAAAGACTTAGGAGATGGACTTTGTTATCTTATTACATTTGGTGTTAATAAAAACTTGATTATACAGTGATAAATTTTACAGTTCTTATTGTTTTGCAATGACAAAAACTTGAGTCATCCATTGCACTCCTCTGTGAATTTCTTCCCTTTGAAACGTTTATAACAAGCATGATTGTATTACATCAATATAAATCAACAGTGATGTCCTGTCCTGGTTACAATATATTGACGCTTTATTCACAACATCATGAGCTTCTTTTTAGGCATTTTCAAAAGTATAAATCTCCCTTTCAGGGTTCTCAGTAGCAAAATTAGCATTTGCTTTTTGTCCCTATGCTCACAATTTTTTCATGGTTGTCAGTCCAAGTATTTGGCCTTCAGGGCTGTCTGACGGGAAGCATAAATCAGGTATATAAAAATCCAGTATATAAAAATGCAGATTCAATTATGCACAAAAAAAATTTCCTTTTTGCAGGTGTAAAAGTGAATCTCTGTTTGAAAGTGTGGTCACTGCTTTTTCATTGCAGAAAACTTAGCAGCTTTATGTTGCTACAGTGAGAGAATTGCTGTTGGTCAGCTAAAGGGCAGTAAATTGTAACATGCTACGGAGTCTCTCGTGGAAGAAATCATGATCCCATGGTGGAAAAGCTCAATGGGGTATATTATTACTGTAACATATTCTCTGAGAACAAGAGCAGAAGCTCGTAATGGATACGGTACTGGGACAATGGCACATGAGTGTACCCTGCTACCCCCAGGCCTCTGCACTGCTTCTCCTCCCACAGAAAGGTCAATGACAGAGAGGCAAGATGATTTATGTACCCACCACCCTACTAAGAAATACTTGCAGCTAGGCTGGGCCTGGGCTGTAAACAGCCCCACTTATTTCAGCTAAACATTATTAAGGTCATAAAATGTGTTGAGATTCATGCAAACTTCATGCCAACTTGGCTGCAGCCCAGATACATCTGCTGTGAGAGCCTCCTGGGAACAGTTGTGGAGATGCAGGGGAACATGCTGGCCTGTGGCTGGAGCCTGAGAGGAGTTTCTTTGAGAGGTTTTTTGTCCAGTTTCAGCACTCCAGCTTTCCATGTAACAAAAGCAGTGCAAAAAGAAAGCCCTGAAAAGAAGGTCTCCTGGCCTCTTGAGTCCCTCTGTGCCTGTGAGTGGCATCTCTGAGTCAATGGTCAGGGCATCCTGGTATTTGGGATCATCTGAAAGTGCAAGTGTGTTGCTTTGGAAAGCAGCAGAGACTGTGGCATTGCTTCAGAGGTCAGAGTGAGGGGTGTTTCCCAGTGCCACCAGCTTCTACACTCCTGTCTCCAAAGTTTGCTCAGTAATCCCCAGAAATTATGCATTGTGCAGGCTTTCCTTTGAGAGCAGTGGCCTTTCATGCTCAGAAAGGTAACAGCTTGTTCCCCTCCTTTCATGAAAGCATGGACTGCCCCATTTAACCAGAAGTGAGGCTCAGCACTCGTCCTCCTTTCTCTTCCTTCCAGCCTCAGGGCACAGGTTTCGGGGGGAGGCTCAGGAGTGCAGCCCAGAGCTGGGGCAGCAGCCTGGGCTTGGCACAGGGATGCAGGGGATGCCAGCTGGGATGGAGCTGGCAGGATGAGGGATGGTGGAGCCCAGAGTGTCAGAGAGCTCCTGTGCACCCCCGGGGACATCAGCTCCGGGCAGGGTTTTGTATAGCATGGGTGAAAATGGGAGGGCAGTGCTCACCCTCCCAGGCCCATGCAAGGGCAGTGCTCCAGTAAGAGGAAGCAACCAGGATGTGGCAACCTGGCCCTGTCAATGACATGATGACACGCTTCCAGTTACAGGGGACATCTTCCCAAAAGAGATTTTGTGTGCTAATCCCTCCTGTCCCTATCAGCCAGGCCTGTGGCTGCCAAGCTGCCAAGTCCCCAGTGGGAGTAACCTCCGCTGCACTGATGAAAGGGGATAAACCCACCTAAAAGCTCTTCCCAGAGCGCCCTGCAGCCAGCCCCACAGCAGATGCTGCTCCCCTCTCTGGGAGGGTGATGCAGTCATCCAGTGAGGATGGTGGCCAGCTCCAGGCTCACCTGGAGACCAGCCCACAACTACCCCACAGGGAGCAGGGAAAGGGTCCCCAGGCCACCACCCCTGTCCCGATGACTCTGGTGGTATCTGTCCCCTTTGCTGTGCTGTCCAGCCTGTGAAGCAAAGCCAGTCACGCAGGTGGTAGACAAGGATCTTATCCAAGGGATTACCACTGCCTGAAATACAGGCAGCTCTCATCTCCAAGGCTCAGAGAGCAGTAGAGGGTCGGCTCTCCCCCATGGAGGTCTCTGGAGTTACCTCTGCACTGCCCATGACCCATAGGGCCGGCATAAATGTATCACACTGGTCCAGGCAGCCTCCGGGTTTGCTCAGCCATGCCACACAAGCCTCCTCTGGCAGCTGGGAATAGCTGGAGTAGACCATGGGTCTGGTCATGGAAGTCCATCCACACTGTCTGCAAAGAGGATTAGAAGAGCAGTAATACACAGCTCTTCTGTTGATATTCCTGCCCCACAGGGAATTTGCCTGGGACCAAAGACTTAGGCATATGAACTCCTCTGCTGTACTGAAAAAGATTTGAAATACAGTCAAGTTCCAGGCCCCTGGCATTTTGATTGGTTTTGCTGTCATATTTTAAAGAGATAAATGGTTTAAATTACACCAATCAGGCAGCATCCTGCTAAACAAAAAACCTTGCTGCAACACAACGTGTTTTTAACTAACTCCACTCTACCAACAGGTTTGTCTCTCCTTCCTAAAGCTGTTTTAAGAAATAGAGTTTGATTTTGCACATAAATCACATCTGTTTAGTAGATGTGTACTCTAATCAGGTGAGGTAAATACCCAGAGACCAGTTATGGGGGCCATATAAATACCTGCATAGATAGAGGCATCAAGAGATAAAATGCAAAGATATTTATCATTTTATGAGGCTCATTCCTTTCTCCGGGATCTAAAGAGATGCGCTTCATTGAACGTCTGAATTCTTTGATGTAGTGAAAAATCTATTAATTTTGATAGGTTTGATCTTTCCCAAAATAACTGTATATTGAATTATTGTCTGTGGTGCTGGTGACCTTTAATGACACTTTATCAAATCCCAAGTGGCCATACATGGCTGTGATACAGCAAGGGCTCTACGTGGCTTAAGGAGTCCCGTAACACTGTTGCTTTCCAGAAGTATTAAGTGTCCGGCACAAAGTCAAGACACCGTGTAAATTGTGTGCATGCGTCATACCCAAGTGCTTTCTGCCCTTGAGTTTTCTGGTGATTGATCACTATTGTTGCAGATACTGGGCATATTTTTTTCAGCTTATTGCTTGTGGAAGATACTGCTGCCTATTTGGTACATAACTCG
>NW_009952106.1:1917926-1926602 GCF_000747805.2 Chaetura pelagica | reverse complement strand
GCATGGGCTGCTGAGGCAGACAATGCTAACACATGGAGCAGATGAGAAATGCCCTTGCCAGGGCTGGCCCTGGGAGTGAGCAGCCAGACAGGGTTTCACTGCCTTGGTGAGAGCTGTAGGTGAGGGGGTAGCTCCAGTCACTTATTTTAGGTGATATGCAGCTGGTTGTTTTCAGAGAAAGGCAGACAGATGACTCTTGACCAGCAGTTGACACAGTGGTTTATGAATGTGAGAAGCAAAGGACCACACTGAAAGCACCTGTGAGGGAACACTGCTGGCAGGGAGGCTGGTTGGGGGAGATCTGCAGCTCAGAGGGGCAGAAATATTAATTTCCTCCAACAGCCCTTTTGGCAAGAAGTGGAAAGGAGGCAGCAAAACATGCAAGCTCCTTAACACTGCTTGCTGATGAAAACACACAGAGGAAGTGCACTCTTTCTTGGACTTTCAATCAAGGTTTTTTAAAAGGTCTCAGAGAGAACAGCATCATTTTTTAGTGTGGGAGTATTATACTCCAATTACAATGTCTTGCTCTGGACCCTTTTGCCAGTTCAGGGTCATTAGATACAATTTTAGTACTAGGGATTTCTCTAGGAATAGAAATGATTCATGTGGTTTTGAGGTTCATGTGTCTTGTAGGAGAGCACATAAGAAGGCCAGAAACCAGGGATGAGACATGGTGTGCTACAGGTTTATTTCAGTTATGATTTTCACCCTCCCACCTTTCCTTGAATTACAGAAATTACTGATTTTTTTTTTCATAGTGTTTGTTTCAGTTACTGATTGCTGTTAATGACTGCAAAGCCCCACCCTTTCTATTAATGGGTCAGTGCCCAAAACATGCCCACTGTTAGTCAGGTCTGCATAGTTTAAACAGGTGCTCTTTCTAACACACGAGAAATATGAGCTGACTTTTTAAAGTCAAGCTGTCCTGCTCACAACTTAGGAGCAGGTCTCACTTATGCAAATACTCTCAATGGCCATGGATTTAAGTTATGCAAATTCTGAACAACTAGTATTTGGGAGGTGGTCCCTGGCTGACTCTGAAACATCTGCTTCTGATGAATGGTTCAGCAAATTCTCAGCTAATAAAGCTACCTGACTTTGAAGCAGCCAGCAGGCAGAGGAATGGCTTTGTGCCATTGCACAATGCAGTGGGTGAATGGATTTATTTGTCTTATTTCAGCCCTTTACCCTAAGGCTGTATTCATAGCAGGAGAGGAGACTACAGCACCCAGGTAAACCTCCCACAGTGGTATGTCCCTTTTGGGACTGTGGCAGGTGAGTGCCCATTCCATGTGCACACCTGCCTGAGGGCTGTGTCCAGTAAGTTCCAGCAACAAGATGAGCAGTTGGTCTCTACCAGTTGATCTTGCTCACCAGCAAGAGAAGGAGGGAGGTACAGCAGTCAAGGGACTGGAGGAGGACTTAGAAGATCCACCTTCCCAAGAGAGAGCCTGCTGACCTTGTTTGGAAACAACCGAGGTCTCTGGCCCACGGGGACACTGCTTAGGCCAATGGGAAGAGTTCTGAGGAGGTGACATTGAGAGCTAAGGGCACAGATCATGGAAATGAGATATGTGTCATCAGGTGATACACTCCACATCCCCAGACAGAGCCAAAATCCAAGATAAAACACATTTGACCTTTTTAATCATGCTGGCAGAGGGGGAGGCCACAGCCAGTGGTCCCAAAACATCACCCTGAGAACCTCCCTGTGGTGGTATTGTTATCTAGCTGCCACCAAGACTGTGGGTGGAGGGACTGTGTGCCCTGCCACACCTAGAAATCTTTTCTTTGGAATACTTATGCCTTCCTGCCAAAAGTAGCGCAAAACTCCCTCAAAGAAGTAAAACCAGCTCTGTGTCCCTTCTTAGGCTTCACCCCAATCAAGAAGGAGAGCTATCTGGTTAGGCACTCGGACAAGTCATTGAGGGATCAGGTGTGTTGTGGGAGATCAGGCGTTGACCCACACAGATCCAAGCTGATTTACAGGGTGATTTTCAGCTCAGGATAGCACAAGCTCCCACCCAGGATGGGGAGGAGCCCTTTGTGCTCCTTCACAACATCTTTTCCCCTTTGTAGCCTGTAGGTACCAGGATATAGGTCTGCAGGTGAAGAGAGGCTGGAGAAGAGACCAGTGGGCTATGGGTGCAGACCATCGTGCATGGAGGATGATGTCTTGTGTTCTTCCCCTTGTGTTCCCAGGCATGCCCACTCAAAAATGGCATGACCAGACTAATCCTGCCAAGGACCACAATGGCACCAGATGCACACACATGCACAGCACTGTGTAATGTGACCAGGGGCTTCAATGCATGGAGGGACTCCAGTGAGATTTCCACACAGGTTTATGTAAGCTGACACACCTGGCCTGGCCATGCCAGCGCAGGGGACTGGGGCGAGAGGTCTCAGGCAGGCATGTGTTAAAGCAAGAGATCTGCAACTCAGCCAGCCGATCCTTAGCTGATATTTTCCAGCTTACATCTGCTTGCAGGGCAGGTGGGCAAGGGAAGCCTGGGCAATTTCTGAGCAGAGGTGGGCAGCAGCACGGCAAAGCGTTGCAGAGCAGTGGGTGTGCAAGGTCCGTGCTTGGGGATTAAGGAGGGAGTAGGGCATTTTCCAGAATTTGTATGCTTAGCTTAATCCACTGGTTTGCTCCGTTCCCTCTTGAGCACCACATCCCACCAGATGTGACGACACTTCGAAGCCCTTTTTGGGGTGAGTTCTTTGTTTGTTTTTTTTTGTTGGGTTGTTTTTTTTCCAAAACAGTGCTGAGGCAATATAACATGGCCCAGCCCTGCGTACGTGCTGCCCCATTCTGGAAGATGGAAAACAAAAGCTAAAAGAGGATGGTTAACCTTTTCTAATTGTCACAGCACAGGACTAGTTGCCAGGAGGAACTTGAGTGCTAATCCTACTTTACTCACCATGTGACCTTTGGGTAAATTACCTAATTACCTTGTCCTTCAGTCAGCAGAGCCTGCAAAGAGCAGGTGTTTCAGTGAAACCCAGGATTGCTGAGCCAATATGCGGCCTTAGGAAATAATTGGAGAATAAAACCCACTGCACTTTTTTAAAGGTGGCATTAATACAGAGAATTAAAATGTCCTGCTGTAAATTTAAGCCTGACCTCTAATCTTCTGTTTGGCATGGGACTGAGCCCAGAATATTTAGTTCCAGGGAAGATCATTCTGGACACCATTTGTTATTTGTGGAGAAGTGACATAGAGTGACCTGGTCAAATTATAACTGAGTCAATTCTGTTCTGCTGAAATCAATTTCTTCCTACTAGGCATGCGTGGACCCTGAGTTTCCCTGGGCACCCTGTGCAGTTACTGCCAGGAGTGCCCTTGGAAGCCCCACTATGGCTGCCCTCTAGGCAGAGGTGGGATTGCCACTCTTCATCCTTACGTTTGAAAACAGTTTTCAGGCTGAATTAAAAACACTCGGTGCAAAGAGATATAGTTACCATATGATTCCAAGCTTTTTCCCGTTTAGTTTCTCCCCCTTCCTGAATGTCTTTTTTTATTGACTCACTTTAGCCATAATTGAATCTCTTTTCTTCCTGAAATTATGCAGCATTAGGTACATAAACACTTCGCCTTTTTGCTGGATTCTTTGTGCTGAGGTGAAACAAAAAGATAGGAACAACCATCCCCAGAGATCATCCTCTCCCTGGTGAAAGACCTTTCAGCTTGCTTTGGAAAAAGCACTTTACACAACTATTCATTCCCTCTTTAGCATTTGATGTCAAAGAAAATGTCATTGTATCTCTGCTGTGGATTACAAACACATATTTTATTATTATCTGGCACTCAGGAGCCAAGCTTGCCTCCTGGGGTAGGTACTGCTTGTTTTCCTGGTTTGATCTCTATTTCATTTAAAGAGGGAGCTTTTGAGGGAGATGTTTTGCAAAAAAGCCAGTCCACACTCTTCTCTTTCAAGCAAGTTTGATCCTTGCAGCCTTTTGCTACAATGGTCCAGTACAGCATGCATTTGAATCTTCCCTTTTTATAATATGCTATGGACTGGGCAGCTGAAATGCAGCCTTGGTTTGGATGAAAGCATCCTGCAACCAGATTTCCAGAATTGGGTTTCGATCCCTTCTTATTCAAAAGTGCCCGTAACCGTGAATGGTGTAATTGAAACCTGAGGCACTCGCTGCAGACTAAGGAACAATTCTATGGGATTAAGCCCATGCAGAATCTGGGCAGTTGTGATTAAATTTTGCAAATATTAACTAAAAAATATTGGCGCAAATCCTAGCCACTATGTATTTAAGCAATTCCCCAGAACAGAATGAAGCTGAGCCTTGCCCGAGGTGTAGCAGTGTGGCTGTTTAAACACGTCCTTGCATTGTCTTCAGTTGACAGAAGTTAAGGATTTTGGGCTCATGAAGGGCAAGCTCTTTGAGGGATGTTAAGGTTGGAGTTTGGAAAGAGCAATTTCCAGGGAAAAAAGTCTGCAATGTGGCAATAAAACCAGACAGAAGTACTGATGCCTTGAAAACTGACTCTAGGAGTGAGAATGTTTCCCACAAACCCAACCAGCTCCTTAGGGCACATCTGCACCATGTGAAGAAGCACGCTACAAAGATCCCAGTGCTGGCCATAGAGCTAATGGCAGGACCAGGATCAGAAGATCTGTGCCAGTGTGTTCCAGTGACCAGGCCCATCCTCCCTGCCCTGGGGACAATATGCCATGATTTCAAAAGGGAGCTCACCTCCCTTCAGGCTTTGGACTGTGCTGAATGTAGAGACTAGGCTGAGGTTTGCTATAAGTTTTTGGAAATGCATAGGCATACTGGCATATTGCCTCACCTGAAGAATAAGTCTTGGGATGTAAAAAGGAAGAAGTTTCTGTGGCAGCAGGGCAATATCACTTGTCCCTGAATAATTTGCTAACAGACTGTTAGAGGATCTTATTTCTTTGCTTGGTCTTCAGAGCACCTCATCATAAAACTATCCAGAAATGAAAGCAGAAGCAAATCTAACAGCACATTTATCAAAAAGTGTCTCATACAGTGAGTCCACTATGCCAGTTCTAGTGGTATTTTTTGTTTCTTGTTTTTGGTTTTGTTCCTTATTTTTTGTTTTGTTTATGTTTGTTTGTTTGTTTTACTTTGCTACATCTGTCTATTAGGTTCCAGGATGAACCCAAAGTGCATCCATCTATGAACCTGCTGCTTCACTGGAAGGCTGCCAGTCTGACCCAGAGCCAAGTTTCACAGTGGTGCCACAGCTGGAGTTAATAGGTCATTTGTGGTGAGGATCTCTCAGCTCTGAAACTACTCCCCTCTGTCCTTTGGCCTGGAGTAACCTGTTGAATCAATCAGCATCCATTTATGAGCATCAGACTTCAAGAGGATGTTGACCAACTGGAGAGAGTCCAGCAGGCAAGAGCAAGAGTGATCAGAGGGATAGAAAACTTGAGCTATGAGGAAAGACTGAAAGAGCTGCGTTTGTTTAGTCTAGGGTATTGAAGACGGGTAGATGTGATAACACCCTTCAAGTATGTGAGAGGCTACTGCTAGGAGGAAGGATAAGCTGTTCTTCATGTCTGCTGGGGACAGGAGAGGAAGTAACGGGCTTAAAGTGCAACAGAGGGAATTCAGGTGAGACATTAAGAGACATTTTCCAGTTGTGAGACTTGGGCACCACTGAGGTGCTTTGCTGTGTGAAATTGCTGCTGTGGGAGGGCTTTAGCAGGGACTGAGATAAATATCTTAACTCCAGCACCTTCAGCATGGTTGATTGTATCTGGAGGCTGGTGGAAGGGCAAGATGACCTTTAACAATTTCTTCCAGCTCAGTTTTGTATGATTTCTGTTATCAAAGCAGAAAGTCACAAAGCTGATTCTCATTTCTCTGGCATGTATGTTGTGACCAGGCCACTATCTAGTGTTACTGATTGTTGTTTGATAGGAGAAGGAATTTAGGTGAGTTGTCCATCCTGAAATCATCCAGAAGAAAATTGCAAAAGAAGCCACAGAGAGTCCCCTTTAAGGAAGTTACAGACGCAAAGAAAGTATGAAGGGCTGGTTTCTCAGGTGATGTGAAAAATAAGGATCCCTGTTAAACCAGCTGCCCTTGGCAACATCTGAAACCATCCCTCCAGTAGTGGCCAACATGGTGGTTGTTGCACTTCGATGTCCCAGCAGACGGTATCAAAGGGACACCTGAGCACTTCGGAGGAGCCAGAAGTTGTTGAGTTTCTTTATGTAACTCAATAAAAGGGAGAGAAACAAAACAAAAGCAAAACCTGACGCACACAACAATCCCTCCTTCTCCAGTTTCACAGGGAAGCAAGTTCCAACACCGTCAAGGCAAAGATTAAATAAAGAGAAAAAGCCAAGGGCACGCTGCCATGCGTGTATTAGACCTGTGTAAAGCAGCGGCACGCACGCCCTCGCCGATATAAACACTGCGAGGTGAGCAGGGGTTTAAGACCCGGCAAAGAAGCTGCCTTTTCAGCAAGTTCATTGGGCTTGTATTTTTAGCCCTTCCTTTCCTGTAATCCTGTCCATTTTTAATGAGGGAGCATTATGCAACTGGCATTCTCCCGGAGCAGCGCCTGGCCATGGGTCAGCAAAGGAGGAGGGGGAGACTGGATGGCAGCAGTGGCCTGGGGCTCCCAGGGCTGCAGCCACCCTTGCTGCAGCTCCCCGTGGAAATCTCCCATGCAGCTAAGCTGGCACAAGCACCACGGCCTAGTTTAGAATTAAAAGGCATTTCAGACATCCCCACAGAGAGCAGCTCTCCCCTGTTGGTGAGTTCTGCTCCTTTCTGCTGCTCTTCTGTGTCCTTTTGTCCTCTTTTGTGACTCTTCTGGAATTTAGCTTTGAGACACACGCACCAGCCAAGGGGCAGCGAGTTCCTTCGACTTTCCACTTCATTTGTGACAGAGCCATTTTTAAGTAGGAATAATGACAAATGCTGATGAAGTGCAAGATTTGAAATTCATCTGGGAGTGCAGAGTAATGCAATTTCCAATTTCGCCAAAATCTAGAAATGAGTGGATATTTTTTCTTTCATCTGTGAAGTTCTGAAGATCAGCAATGCATTTGAATTTCTGTCACTTTCAAAGGCGTTTGTTTTTCCATGGATTTGGTAGTTGCATTGATTTTTTAAATCCATCTTTCTCTTCTTGTAAAAAAATAGGAATATGAAATTCTTAATTTAAAATTAAGCATTTTCTTCCAAGCAAAATTTCTTTCTTATTGCTACCTTTCCAAAACTCATCATATGGCTACGCTGATCAAGGCAAATGGCAATTAAAAATGCTAGAATAAATACAAGAAATGAAAGCTATGGGATAAAAAATTGAAAGACTTCCAAAACCACTTTTAGAGGAACAGCTATGTCTTTCTCTAAGTATCCGAGAAATGTTAGCCAGCTAAACGTAAATGATGCAAACTGTTGGTTCTGTCATTGCACCTAAAGGTGACTTTCTTCCAAGGAGAAATTTTCCATTGCAGAGGGAGGTTTTTTGGGGGTTATATAGCAGGCCTCTTGAAAATTAGGAAATCAAACATGATAATTTTCAAATTATGTGCATCAGTCCTTGTACCCTTCCTTTTGCACATCTGCAAACGCACAGGTCTGGGAGAACAACCCTTCCAAGATGGCAACTCCTGGAGAATTTTTTTCTGCCTCCACTTCCCTCCCCAGGCACCTGGAGGGCTTTCTGTGCTGGGAGGACCTGTGCTTGGTGCTCTTAGTCAGTAGCCCAGTACTTGGGATATGTGTGTAGCTGCTGAACGTATCTGCTGACACACATCAAGGGAAAAGAAAGTTTTTCTGCTGACTAGCCTAGTGCTGGCACCAGGCCGGGGCTGGGATAACAATGCCATCAGATGCTTTAGAAATACTTGGAGAGACAGGGAAGTGTTTAGCCTGGGCAGTGGGATTGCAACCTTCATGTGCTGTCCGATGAATTAAGTCAAATAATTTTGCTGCTCACATTCAGCGTTTAGTTGTCTTTTGCAATTGCGTTTCTGGGGGATCCTAGAGGGGGTGGCAAAGCATCCTGCTGTGTTGCTATTTGGGGGTATTCCTCCCAGTGTGACCCAAACACCTAACCCCTTTGTGTTCTCTCGCAAATGCAACTGATGCGACTCCAGCTCAGGTAGCGCGTGCTCACCTTGTCTCCAGGAGCAGGGATCACCTGGATCCCAGATGTCTGGGAACTGCAGAGGTGGCTCAGGGCCAGGGCTGGTGCAGGGTACATCTGGTGCACCCGGGGCTCAGGCGCTGCATAAATGCCCGGTTGTTCTTCCCACCGAGGCTCGGGGCAAAGGTTAATGGGTTCAGCTTCGCCCTCTGCTCCGTGCATGCAGGATGTACTAATGCTTTAAAATGCCGCTGAATGAAAGGTGGTTTATGAATATAGGGTATTAAGTCTTTGTACAGCGCAGTGGCTCGCGTGTTTACTTTGGGTCCTGAACACCCAGCCCAAGTTACTGGAGCAAGTAATCTCTCAGTGCCTGTTGCCACACGCACTGCAAACTGCTGCTACCCATGCAGCTGCCTCTCAAATCCGGCTTGGGGTTTAGCCTCATCCCACTGCGTCAGACGCTGGTTGGAGGGATCTCTGCTTCTCTTATACAACAATGTTTGTGTAAGGTTCTTTGTCTGGAGAAAATCCTGCAGGGGAATCCCAAGCCTGATCTTTCCCT
>NW_009952106.1:1902511-1917915 GCF_000747805.2 Chaetura pelagica | reverse complement strand
ACACCCTGGCCTGCAGCTCTTGCTGAGGCAAAACACCTTTTCAGGCTGTTGAGGAATTCTGCCTGAATGAAAGTCGCTCAATCTGCAAACCACAGCGGGAAGCACAGCTCACCCAGGACAGTGATGGGGCACTTAATGCCCTGTGGAGCAAGCTGTGGGACTCCTACAAGAGTGAAGCACACTGACTGCTCTCATACCCCACTGGGACCAGTCAAACTGGAATAAGCCAGAACAGAGTCCTTGACTTTAGGTAAATGACCTGTGCACTTGCAGCTCAGAAAGTCAACCATGTTCTGGCCTGCATTCAAAGAACCATGGCCAGCGAGTCAGGAGAAGTGATTCTCCCTTTCTACTCTGCTCTCATGAGACCCCACCTGGAATACTGTGTCCAGTTCTGGAGCCCCTAACACAAGAAGGACATGGAGCTCTAGAAGTGAGTCCAGAGGAGGGCCATGAAGATGATCAGAGAGCTGCAGGACCTCTCCTATGAGGCTAAAAGAGCTGGGCATCTTGAGCCTTGAGAAGGGAAGGCTCTGGGGAGACCTCACAACAGCCTCCAAGTACCTGAAGGGGGACTACAGGAAAGCTGGGGAGGGATTTTTTTACAAGGACATGTAGTGATAGGATGAGGGGTAATGGCTTTAAATTGGCAAAGGGTAGATATAGATTAGACATTAGGAAGAAATTCTTTAGTGTGAGGGTGGTGAGACACTGGCACAGGTTGCCCAGAGGAGTTTTGGATCCCCCAACACTGGAAGTGTTCAAGGGCAGGTTGGATGGGTCTTGGAGCAACCTGGTCTGGTGGGAGATGTCCCTGCCCACGGCAGGGCAGTTGGATTTAGATGATCTTTTAGGTACTTTCCAACCCAAGCCTTCTAGGATTCTGTGACAGGGCTGCTGTCTTCCAGGTGATTAAATTGTCATATGCCTGAGGCAGAGGTCAAGAAAAAGTGAAGACAGCCCAGGCAATAATATCTAGGGCACCCAAAATGGAAGGAAAAATTATTCAACTGATTAAATGAGTCATGCCTACATGAACCTGTGCTGCCAAGGTAGGCAGAAAAGCCCACCCCTACCACTAAAAGCTGCACATAACAGCATCTGGCAAAAGGTTTCTTATTATAGGTACCAAGATGCTGGTAGCTGTGCTATTTCCTGGAGAAAGGGCAGCATTTTTGCTCCACTGAAGCATGACAAAGCAAGAACGGTCAGTATTTGGCCTGCGCCCAAGTGTCAGGGTGCCTTATAACTGCAATGCACATGATGACTGCATTTTCATCAAACTCCTGAAATGGAGGAAGCACAAGGAAACAAGCAGGATTAGGCTAGTAGACATACACTTCATTTGTGCATATTTCTACAAGCGAGACTTATGTCACTAAAGTAGCTGCAGTTCTTGCTGGAGCAGTCAAAGGAGGACAGGATAACTGGATTTCTTGAAAAAAAAGATAAACTGCCTTAAAGCATGTTTGACAGTCCTTTTGGAGGATCTGGGGACCAGCTTACGAAGCTGCAAGAGCTTTACATGTTCTGACATTCTCACACTATTCAGGTGGAAGTGACCTCGGCTGAAGACAAGTATTTCAAGGGCCACCAGACTAGACTCAGTGGCTTCACAAATAGGACACCAACTGGGATTGTTTGGGCTCCGGTTTTGTGGTCTGGATATGTGGCATATGACAAGTCCCATTGCTCTTGTGTGGTCTCTTTTCCCCATTTATCCTTTCTCTTCCTTGCTCAAACTCTTCAGGCCAGGCCAGGCCATTACTAAGTGTTTACCAAAGGGTTTGTGTGCCCTTTGATGCCTCCAAGTATGCAGTTATCAGTTTGGTTTCTATGTATTTTTTAATCCTTATAATACGCAGAGCTGTTTCTTTCCACTTAAAAAGTACTGGGAAGTCTTTCTGGTCTCCTCCCCTGAAGAATGGCCAACCATTTCCAACACAGTCACCTTTTCAGCTGATAGGACAGGGACATCTCCCCAAGGCTGATCCAGGGATTTAATCTCCATAAAACCATGGGGATGGACATAGGGGCTGTGTTTGTCACTAGCTCTTGTGTCACTTTTCTAAATGTGACATAATCAGAGATATCTGCCTCTTTGGGAGCAAGAGGGAGTTAAGGCAAGAGACCACTATCTCTTCTAAGCGACCGTTTACTAATATTTGCTAGCTTTCATCTGCTTACAAGGCAGATGGGCAAGGTAAGACAGTCTGACATCCTGAATGGCTTCCCACAGGCCATGAGGTCTTTGTTTCAGCCAGAGAGGAAACTGCAGCCCTGAGAGATCCATCTCTCTCTGGCTAGCTAATGCATGTGTGTGCTATGAGCAAAACAAGACTAGGTGAAGTCCCCTGAGTGTAAATAGGCAGCTCAGGACATCCATGAGGACTTCAACTGGCTAGATGACAGCTATCTCAGGTATGCCTACCCATGCAGCTCTTGCATTTCCCGGCTGCAGCCTGCATAGCCAGAGAGCTAACACAGATGGAGAATGCAGCTCCCTCGCTCCCAAGTGTCCAAGGAATGACCCAGCCATCTGCAGGAATCATTACCGTCCTCTGCGAGAGGGGACAAGGTCAAACCAATTGAATGTTGTCTGAAGAGGATCTTGGGGAGGGAATGTTTTCATTACAACAGTTCATCTTTCTTTTCACAGTTCATCAAAAGCAGGCCTTCTGCATACACACGCAAGACAAATAGGACTGAGGGGTGATGACGGATACTGTAGGCCCGCAGTGATTGGGATGACCCTCCACTCACACAGTTGATCAAAGGCAAGTAAAACAATCAGCCAGCCATCAGCAACTATGTAATATTAAACTCCCCAAACACCTCATTTAATTAAGTCATTATGATCAAAATCTCCATACCAGATCTTTTAAGTTATACACTCTTAGACCTTGCCCTAAGAAAGCAGAAAAGGACTTCCGGAAGGAAAATGGCTGTAAAAGATTATTAGTAAAATAATGTCTCCTCTCTTTAGCCACAGAAATCAATTGTTCTCTGGAAGGGTACACTTCTGCCTGATTTCTCCAGGCACAGCTCAGAAAGCTGGGGTGCCTCATGTCCAGCACTTTCTCTGCTTAGTGTGCTGCGGATAGAAAGAAAGGCACAGTAGGGCCGTTCATGATGTCTTATTCTTGTTGGGGCATTGCTATGGTGTCACAAACCCTACTTCTGTGAACCTGCTGCTGGCCCTATGAGTCTAAGCAGAAGGTCACTGAAGAAGTAGTAGGCTCATGCAGGTGGAGTGCCAGCCCAGGAGGGGAGGAGAGGAAGGGGAATGGCCATTCACCAGGAATATTTCAACATGGACTGTACTTGCAATCCTCAGCCTGAACCCCAGAGAGTAAAGATTTCTGAGCCAGACTCCAGTCAAGAGCAAGATGAGATGTGAAATGCAAACGTCCTGGAGATGTAGCTGGAATTTACTCTGTAGTCAAGAACATCTGACCTGTTAGAGCAGGTCCACAGGAGGGCCGTGAAAATGATCAAAGGGCTGGAACACCTCTCCTATAAAGACAGGTTGAGAGAGTTGGCATTGTTCAGCCTGGAGAAAAGAAGGGAGACCTGGGGAGACCTGATTGTGGCCTTTTAATACTTAAAGGAAGCTTATAAGAAAGGTGGAGAAAGATTTTTACCAGGTCCTGTAATGACAGGGCAAAGCTTTAAACTGAAAAAGGGTAGTTGGATATAAGGAAGAAACTGTGATGAGGGTGGTGAAATACAGGAACGTGATGCCCAGAGAAGTTATGGATGCCCCAACACTGAAAGTTCTCATGATCAGATGGAAAGGAGCTTTGAGCAACCTGATCTAGTAAAAGATTTCCCTGCCTATGGCAAGGGGGTTGAACTAGGTGATCTCTAAAGGTCCCTTCCAATCCAAACCAGTCTATGATTCTTTGATCTTCAGAAGATCTCAGTTCCCTAAACACCAATCTTTGTAAGAGATACATCCTCCTCTGAAATTCTCTCTCTCTCCATTGATCAGAGGGATCTGAGAAACTCATTTAAACTAGCTGGGTAAGTGAGCAGAAATGAGCCCAGTCCTTTAGTTTTGTAGTAATTATTATAAAAGCATCAGACACCTTAATGATGACAAATGGATAGACTTCTAATTCCTAGATGAAAAATATATTTGTGTTTTCTATGTGCTTTCATCATTGGCTTAAGGCAATCTCATTCTGCACTACATCTGAAAGGGGTGACTCAGCCCTACGTTATGTGTTCCCACCCCCATTGCCCATGCACCTTGGTGATCACGCAGTCGAGCAGTCAGACAGATCAAGGGATTCATACAGATGAGGGAACTTTTCCCTTTTTTCTTGTTTTCAGCTGGGTGGAGCATTTGGCTGGATCAGCCTGATGTGCTTAATTTCCCAGAGGCATGAGGCCTACATCTGGTACAAGGGAAGGGATGGACAGGAACAAGAGAACAAAACTACATATTTTGGCAAAAGCTGGACCTAGACTGGCTCAGGGTCATGAAACCACACCTAACTCCCATGTGATCTGGTAAATCAGTGGTGAGAGATTCTCCATCTCACTACCAGTTTCCTGACTCTTCTGAGCAACAATAATTGGCCTGCTATTCTTTTCCACTTCATTATGAAAAGGTGTAATAATTAAGCAGAGTAAAGCTTGCCATGAGTGAGCACCTCAGATGAAACCTGTCAAGGTGATGTGTAACATCAAGCAGCCAACTTCTGCACTTGTAGTAGCACAATCACATTCACCAGCAGTAAGCAAGGAAGTCTACAGGGAAGGAGTGGAAATCTTTACCCTGGAAGTTTTGAGGCAGACGAGAACCAGTGTTTCTGGAGCAAACTGAAGTTGATGTTAAGGGACCTGCATCCCAGGGTCAGTGTAAAGACCTTTTGTACAAGCTAAGGGTATGAGGATGTCCCTTTCAATTGTGTTCCTTGGCAAATGGGTTGCATCTAGAATTCTACACGTAGCTCACCCTGGAAATAGACTTTTATTATCTGAAAGCAAGAGATGAGTATTTACCCAAATGTTGGTACCCTCAGAAAATCCTGATGCATTTTCCAAGAGAAAAGAGAGTGGAGATGTAGCAATTCCAAAGGAGCCCCAAAGAGGAACCCCCAAACATGTGGTTATGTTTTACTGTGTTGAAACACGCTGGTTAGTTACCTACATTTTCCAAGGCTGAGTTTCAAGTTGCTTACAGCATGTTTAGTAAAAGTAACAGCAGTCTAAAGCATGGATCACTAAAAATAAAAGCATGGATCACCTTTATCTACTCTACAACTCTATCCACTTATCTACACCTCTATCCACTTTACTAAACCACCAGGTGACTGGAATGCTTTGACAGGTTTACACAGTTAGGTAATTTCTAAAACTAGTTTCTTTAGACACTTTAGCAGCAGTATTTTTTGGTTTTCCATCTGCCCTCCCTTGCTATGCTGAGCACGTATCTGCTGCTTTGGGCGGTGCACACACTGGACACAGATACTTGTTACCAGATCAGTTGTACCCAGGGGCTTCTTAGTGTGTGTATTAGCATGGTAGCCAAGTCATGCACAGCCACCAAAGGCAGAGTTGTTTATTACTAGGATGGGACTCACTCGTGAGACAGAGCAAAGATTGAGGTTGCAACTACGTCTGATGATCCATGAATGAAACTCACAATGGCGTCAATGGAGTCAACTTCCTTTCATGAGTGTTTGGCAGGGATCTGTTGCCATACAGTTGAGGTTGGATGCAATGACTAACCTGGCTGTGTTCCCTGCCTTTACACTGACCAACCTAATGTTGGTCCAGAGCAAAGCAATGTGGGCAGAAGGAGTTGAAGTTCAAAAGAAAAGAGGCCTCTAAAGCTTATCATTAACTCTTCCTCAGGGACTTGGTTTTCAAGAAGACTCCTTGAAGGCTGCGTAAGTAAGACTAAAGAAACCCTGTACTGTGCATGCAAAAATAACACAATGAAAGCCTAGAGGCAGACAGTGGGATGGGAAACACAAATCATCCTCCACCAGCCTCTGGAGTGGTGAAATCCTTCCTGTGAATAGCTCATTGCTCAGGAAATGAGCTGTCCTAGAGAATCAGGTAACAGAGAATTGGCCTCTTCCCCTTGTCAAGTAGCCACAAAGCTAAGGAGGTATCCAAGATAACATTTCTGCTTTACCTCTTGTTGGAGTAGTTAAAGTTATTCTACTAATGTAACAAGGAGGAGGGCTTAGTTTTCTGGCTCAATGGCTAGAACGTGCCGGAACAGGGGGGAGAAGGGAATTGCCTAAGGTGTAAGCTGTGCACCAGGGTGGAGCTCATTATTTTTGCAAATTTGATCCCCATCAACAGAAGTCCTAGAGAGTCACTCACCTCTGGAGTGAGTGTATGGGGGTGTGAGCCCAGAGCTGGGAGGTGGCCAAGATGTTAACTTAAGATGACACTTACTCATCACCATGCTGTACTTACAGTTGATTTAAAACTTTACAATGACTGGAGTAAATTTTTGAAAATGTTTTAGCAACAAAACAAAGAACCTAAGAAGAGACTAGTTTCTAATTGAATCAAAACATTTGGCGATGATCTTCCTTTTTGTCTGGCTGCTGAACCAGTAACTTCCGCAGTGAACTAAGTATCCTGTGGTAATAAGTCATCCCACTCTCCCTTTTGGTTCCAGGGGTTCAGGGAGGGCAGCAAAGACTCTGACCTCATAAGTCTGCAGAAACCAAAGCTTATGTTCTCCACAATGACTACTGAGTACACGACGTAAGGCTTGACTTGGTTTAACCCGAGGCATTTGGGCTGTCTCCCATTTCCAGAAAAATCCCACTCATAGAAGCTAGGTGTCTGCAGCTACTTTTTGGCCCAAAAAACCTGACTGATGAGTCAAGGTTCTGGTAAAGAGAGTAACTTCTCCTCTTCCTGGCAGGGATAAATGGGGATGCTGGCAGCCAGGGACATGTCAACCTACCTGCCTTCTCCTGATTGCTGAGGCATAGTAACCAACAGGATGGATGATTTTTATTTGTTCGCTCTTCTGTTGTCCA
Source organism: Chaetura pelagica (assembly GCF_000747805.2). Classification (NCBI taxonomy): domain Eukaryota; kingdom Metazoa; phylum Chordata; class Aves; order Apodiformes; family Apodidae; genus Chaetura; species Chaetura pelagica. The sequence continues at coordinate 1,910,893 of NW_009952106.1, read as the reverse complement.
TCTTGTCTCATTTGCAGAACAGATGAGCACAAAAAGACCTAAACTCAGTGCTCAGTCCTCAATTAAAACATTAATAACATTGTTCACCCTCCACTCCAGCTGCTCTACACCATATCCTTTATTAGATACTTGTATGTATAATAATACCTGCAGTTAGACTAGCCAGGATTGCAACAGAAAATTAAGTTAACCCTCCTGTTTCAGGACACAAACCAATTCAGAGCACAGGTTTGCCAGGACTGGGGGAAGCAGTTCCTACAACATTCTCCGCAATATCCAGCACCACCTGCATCCTTTCCATCCACTCCTTTCTGGCCTCTTGTCTTGACCTCTGGTACTGTCTTTCAGGATTTTTGCTTGCTGCCAGCTTTCACTCCTGCTTCAAGAGGCAGGCTGTTCACCTGGTTGCATGCCCTTGCCCAACCTGCAGCTGGTTCCAGCTCTCCCCTGTTCATCTTGGGTTTTGTCAGTTGACCCTTGCTACTGTTTGCCGTGAAAATTTCTGGTGCTCCTGCCTTGGCTCCACTTCTCCCTTCTCACTGTCCCACCTTCCTCACTGCTCTTTCCTTCTCCCTTCCTCCCTCTCCACAAACACAGGGGTTAGAAGCCAAGCAAGAAGTAATTGCAGACTTCAGGCAGTTTCCAGCTCTAGTGAGCATGTGGACTCAGGGCTGAACATGCTGGAGCTGAGCCCACTTGCTCCTCTGAAAGTACCTCCACCTTGCAGCATTTGATGCCCACAGGAAGGAGTTGGGGCTCTGTGTACAAGCCTCAGGCTCCTCTCCCTGCACATTGAGAGGGATGAGTGTGACACTGAGGGTCTCTCCGGTTCCTTGGTCCCACCAACAAGACTCTGCAGGGCCCTTCTGCATGTCCAGAGTGACATGCTAAGGTGTGGCCCATGGTGCTGATATTGGTTCCCTCATCATCAGGCTGCCTCCTTCCCACCTGCTGAGGTTGGTTTGTGCAATGTGTCCTCATTTTCCTCAAAACACTGAGTTACAGAGGTATGTAGACTTTTGAAGCATGCCCATCTCTGCTTTTTCATTGTTGTATAGTAAGATGCACAGGGAAAGTGTTTCTTGTTTACTCCCCCAGATCAATCAGACTAACCCCTCTTTGCCTGCAGGATGCTGGATAAAGATGAGAGCCGTTGTCTGGTGTGCTGGCCAAAAACAGTCTCATTTTTAACACATTCTCCCCAAACTCCTGCCTTTTGGTAATATTTGGATTGTAATTTGCCTGGAGCTGGAACCATCCTTTCATTTTGGTTTTTAGAGCACCAAGCACAAGGATCTTACTGGGTTAGTAGGGTCCTCAGGCACTGCCCACCTACTGTTGATGCTGACTTCACTGGTTAGTTATATCAGAGTATATCAGTAAGCCACGGCTGGAAGAGGAGTGACAAAACAGTCCCATCACCCAGTCCTCTGAGCTGAGATATTTTTCCTGTCCCTCCTCCCTGATGCTATAGAAAGTACAACGTTATCTGCTTGCAGGAGTTTCACCGAAGGAAGTTTACACAGTCTCATTCTGCTGGTACATGTGTCGTGCAGAAGGACTAAGAGTAGACGCTCTCTCAGGACCTGCTGTTCTCATTTTGAAGTAGGAGGCATGATAACAAATACTAAGCAAAGAAAATAGACTCACCCAAATGCATCCCAATGCAGACAACAGACCTGGTGCCTCCCACCAGAAATCTAACCTTCTCTCACCTTGCCTTCCTTTGTTTTTCTCTCTCTCTAATCTTTCCCTTATCATACTCAGGAAAATATACCAAAGCAGAAGATGGACTCCTTCTAACTCTTGTCCCTGCCTGCTTTCATTCTCTGTTTTTCTTCTCCTCTCTCCCTTGGAGATAATTTGGCCATATCCAGGGAATACAGCAGGTCCAAATGGAAGTGTATTACAGACCATGATTTGCCAGTCATGTTGTGACAGGCCTGAGAGAGCATGGTCACATAGCCTGGGGGTTAGTTGTTTATAATGGCCTGATATAAAGCCCTGTAAGGTAAATGGCATCCTTTCCATGGGCTTCAAGGGGCTTCGGATCATGCTGTAAATAGTTTGGGTAGATACTGTACATGGATATGGCAACTATTTATAGGACTTATGACAGATAAGATGTATACTCACCATCTAAATCCAGCCACTGTGTCATCTGGGGAGAGACTGGATGCTTAGAGGAATGAGAGGTATCAGTGACGATGAGGGACCATTGACTGACATGTCATCTGCTTACCCAAAGCAGAAGCACCTGAGATCCTTCACCATCTATTGAAAGTGCCCTTTGTAACTGATAGTTCTGTTCTAAAGGAAAGTTGTAAAATGTAGCAAAGTGATAACCTCAGATTCATGAAGATTTTCTGCAGCAAACATCCCTAGAGCCTCTCATGGTGATCCCAGCCCTCTCAGAGTCCTGTAGTTTCCTTACGACTGGGTCTCTCTAACTGTGGCCAATGACCTCACAATCATTGAAAATCCATGCTTGGTTGTGCTGGTGCAAGTTAACGTGGATGACCTTGGTACCCAGGATTATGTGTGTAATACAGGCTTGATTGCTATCATCAGTACCCAAGGTTACCAGCTCTGACAACATCAGAGAACAGTTACCTGCGTAGCCCAACCTATTCATATTCACACCTGTGAGCGAGTTCCTCACTGGCATTCATAAACACATTTCTCTCTCTGAGCAGAACACGGTGTGCAGATGTTATCACGCCAATGAATTTTTTCAGACAAAGATGTTCTGACTTCTGATGTTGGAGAAGGGTGTTGTTTCACATTGTAGAGGGATTGCAAGCAGTGGCCTGGTACTTCACAAAGCTTCCTGTTGAAGCACAGGTGAGAGCAGGTTGTCCCTACTATTGCCATTAGATTTGTTATGGTGGTGCCTAATGCTAAATCAAGATAGCCCCATTTTCTTTAGTACTGTATAAACACACAGAGAGAAGTAGACAGTCCCTGAATGAGAGTTCACAGTTCGAACAAACAAACAAAAGAAAAAGCTTTGAACTGCTAAAGAAATGCTAAAGATTGCAGCACAAAAAGCCCAGAAGTGATACAGATAGTGCTCATGCATGGATGCAGAGACCTACAGTAAAATCATTGACAGATCATAAATCTACAGTCCTGTTCTTCTATTATGAGGGAGAAGAACACAGGGGAAGGAAAGGGGAGTAAAAGAGAGGGTCTACAACTGTCAATAGTTTATGTTGGTTTTACTTACTCAAAAATTATACTGGCTGACATTCACTTTGGCTATGAGCAGCACAGATTTTAAAGGCTACTTCCACATGTGAAATTCTGCCTTACTTAGCAAATTCCCATGCAGTAACTAGAAGAGAAGTAAATCTAGCTTGTTCCAGACCTAGCATTGATCCCAAGATGCAGGAATGACATGGATATTCTGTTAGGCTTGGAGGAAAGGCACATGCATTCGTCAACCTCTGGCACAGAAACAAGCAACATTTGTGAGGTGAAGAGCATCTCCTTTCTTTGAAATCCCAACTGGAATTTGTGAGACTCAGACAGTGCTTAAACAGATCTTCCATCCTACCCATCTGCCCAGCAGGCAGGCAGCGCTGGACACCAGGTAGCAAGTCCCAGAGGTGCATCTCAGTGTGAACAACCTGGAGAGCCATGCTGCGAACTGTAGAAAAGGAGGGTGTACAGAAGTCAGCACTCTCCACACTGATGGTGGCACTGACATACATATACATGGGGTTCTTGTCTCCTGAGGAATGCAGTAAGTCACTACTCTCTGTGTACGTCCTGTCATGGAGTGGTAGGGTAGCTTTGTTTGTTCGTTTTATCCTTGATCCTTTGAGGCTTTCTAGTCATTCTGTGCTTGTATTTTTATGTTGACTTAGTTATATAAACTTCCTCTAATAGGAGAATAAGTGTGCCTTTTGTGCTGTAACCCTGAGATCCTCTGCAAGGGATTCTGCATTGACTGCAAATGATCTCAGACATCATAACCCTGTAGTGCCCACCCAACTACAGTTTTCTAAAGAGCTCTCGGGCCCTGAGAACAGCCACACTAATTGCAACTTCAGCTGGTCATTGTTTCTGCAAGTTTAGTCTGGTAAAGTTTATGCTGAATCTTTCTGCTGGAGAACCTGAAGAAAAACTACTTTGATTGCAAAACAATTTTTTCCAGGTATGGGTTGTAATTTTTAGTGTCCAGCTCCTAAAGATGCAATAGCTTTTGGCTTTTGACAACTGGAAACCAAATAAATATTTTTGTTGGACATAATCTAACATGGATTTCTTCTGGAAATGTTAGTTCTGCCCACAAAAATTTGCCAGTGTTGGTATTTGTTCTTGGTGGTTTTGTCATCATTTAATTAAAACCTTGGACTAGCTTTACTCAGTTTTTATTTAATGGTCATTCCTCTGGCTGAATTTATTCTTTTTTTTTGCAGTTAACATGTACACATCCAGTTACGTTCTGAACTTCTCTGCAGTGATGAACCACAGAACAGCAGCAAGTGTGTTCCCCTCCACAAGTGGAATGGGGGATCCCTTTTCCTTCTGTCACCTGTGTGGAAGCAGATATTGTGCCTCTTGTTTCTTCTAGTGGGCAGAAGTTATTCACAGTTTCAAAAGCCTCTGTAATGAATGGCTGATTGTGAATGCTTATGTTCCCCGTGCCTCTACAAGGGGGAGTGTTTTCATGATGAGTTCCCATGTGCTTTTTTTACTATGAGACCAAGAGCACTAATCTATTTGGGTAGCTTGTTACAAAAATATCATCAGCCACCAGTGCATCTGGTTTAGATATTGACTTAACACCAAGCTGGAAAATGACAGCATGTGATTTGTACCTCCCTGACACATAATATTGGTGACAGGTATTTGCAGTTGGTTGCACTCTCTTTATTGATTAATTTTCTGTTGGTCAATTAGAAACCATCCAGTAACCTGAGCAAATTTGAAATGCTAAGCCAGTGTGGATTTTCCATGGGCGTCATTCCCTAGAAGGCTGTAAGAATTTCAGGTTACTGTGGCCTAAGGTCAGGCTATTTCCAAAACCTAAAAGCAAAAACAAGCCAGGCAAGTTCTGAACTCCTGGAGCTGTTTCCCAGCTCGTGTCTCACACCTTCCTTGATTGTAGATAAATTCTTCTGTCTTATCTGCTTTCTAGAGACTTTCCTTGACATTAAAAGGCATGGAGTATTAGTGAACACTGATTTATGGTGCATTAGCACATGTAGCATACATTTCTCTAACTGGCTCTGCAGTACTTGGAGATGGTCTTTAAAAGCCTAAGGCTGTGTTGCACACATCAGCGTGTGCTCTCTGCAGGTGAAATTCAGCTCTCTGTAGTGAGATGCCACAATGCTGAGGCAGTTTTTAAATTCTGTTCAAATGCCAGCATGTATTTCATCCTGCAGCCTTTGTTGACATATTAGCGAGCAGATCAGAAGTCACGTGCCTTGGCATTGATTTGGTATTGGGACTAAATCAACATCAGCTTTGATTGCTCCATATCACTCTGTATACTGTCCTGCTCTGAATGCTTTGCCAGGGGATTAATCACCGACAATGAAGAATTAACTATGTGTCAAACTTAAAAAAGGAGGGGCTTTAAGAAGCCATCTCTTTATCTGCCCTTGTGAAAACAAAGGAATGTGCAATTGGAGATGTGCAAATAACCAAAACTTTCGAGGGGGGAGAAGAGGTGAAGAAGAAGACAGGCAGCCAAAATGTTCACCTCCAAAGCTTCTTGATGATGGACCTTGCTGTGTTTATGAAGGACGTGATAGGACACTATCACCTGTAATAGCAGAGCATTGGAATTGCCAACCAAGGATGGCCTCTCCAGCCCTTTTCCTACTTGAGCTGTCTGAGGTTTTAGCGTTAAACTCAGAACAGCTGTAAGTAGGGAGAGCTGTAAAAATACTGTCAGGTGCAAGTGTGTGGATGAACTCTATCAATGAAATAATAAGAGCAACCAGTTGCTGCACAGTAAGAGAGAGGGACACAACAGGCCATTTTCTGGACACAGACAAATATCCTGTGATGCATTGCATTTGGATATCAATCATTTCATGAGCTACAAGAGACCTGGGTAGTGAGAAGGAAATGCCAAGGAAGGTGGACAAAATCAGAGCAGACAACCACATGTGAATATAAGGTACTACCTTCCGTTCAGTGAGGTGCATCTCTGATTTGCATGATCAACACTCATGGACTAAGCAGAGGAATTCACCTGCCAGTGGGTTCAGAGAGCAATGTCACCTCCTCAAGAACCTAGTATGAAAGGGATTTCTTGTACATAGACATGACCTGTCCAGCAGGCTGACTTGATTTCTGACTGGACAGGGGAGAAGGTGGCTTATTGTTCTCTCTGTTTTGTCCTCCCCTAGCATTTGCTTTAGGTTCTTGTCAAAACAAGACCAATCTCTTGAAGTGCAGCACACACTCTGTACTGTTTAATTTTGCAATGTTTTGTTTGGCTGCTAGCAACTTGTAGCTCAGAAGAGACTATTCTACTTTGGTGTGCCTTCAGCTCTGAGAAATCCTCTCCTGTAACAGCAGTGGTCTGCAAAGCGCACCCTGCTGCCCAGGCACCAGTGGAAAGAAAACAGAGAAACACACAACCCTTCTGACAAAATGTTATCAGACACACATTTAGGAGAAGCTGTGCAGGAAGTTCCTGGCATCAGCTTATTGGGGAGCAAGAGGCAGAAAAAGGTCTGCTGCATTAGGAAAAAGTAGCAAAAGGTCCAATGTTCAATTGCAGCTAACAATAGTAGCTGTTTGAAGGGAAGGTGCAAAACCCTTCCTAATTCATCTAAATACCATGTCAGGAGGGATAACTTTGCCCCTTTCATGGCTGATTATCTCATGTCCTGAAGATGGATATTGACAGTGCTTATGATTTCTTCCTGGAGAGCCTGGGCTTTGAAGACATCTGTATTGCTAGTGTTACGTATTGTCACTGTGGATTCTATTATTTGTGCTTTACTAAGACATGGACCATTCTCTTAGTCACAGCAAGGATAAATTTAATCCTATGTCTATCACACATTCAACCTAATCTCTCTAGGTCAATAGCATTCTGCAACAGAATTCTCTAAAACTACATTATGCATTGCCAGAAAAAGTACTTCCTTTAATCTTTCAAGTCTATCTTTTCATAATAAAGAGTCTCTTGGTCTTGTTTTATGGGAAAGGGAAGCAGTAGTGCCAGTTGGAGTCATCTGCCTTTCTGTGTACTCCTGCTTCCTCTCCTTATGCTCTCATCCAAGTTTAATTGCCCCGACAATGTATTCTCCTTGTATCAAAGTTCTTCTTCCCTTCACACCTCCTGCATTTTTGTGGCTCTTTGGATATATTCTATTACCACATCTCAGTTCTCTTAGTAGCAAGGTGATTTGTGGTCCAGACACATCCAAACCTTTCCTACAGGAGGTCATCTGAGGTCCCTGCACTTAGCTGTTGCCCTGTATCCCATCATGAACTGCCTATTTGTCTCTGCCATCTGCTCCAGCTGGTTCTAACTTTGCTCGGGAGCTCTTTGAGGACAGAGCCTGTCCTTTACCACGCATGTGTCCCACACTTAGCTCCATGGAGCACATCATGGATCCCACAGCACAAGCTGAATGGATTCCCCTACCAATATAACACAGGCAAAGACAGCCCTATAATAGGCAGCACATCCTTTTCGCATAAGCAAAACCACTGGCAAACACAATAGGGTCAGGAAGAAGCTTTCTGAAAGAAGTTGTGTTGTACTTAATATCAATTATGCTGGCATCAATGCAAGTAACATTTTCTTCATTAAGTTCTAAACACTTCCTATTGCGTCTCATCCTATTTTCCTGGTCAGTTTTTATAACCAACAATTGCTCTCTTTCAAATGAGAGACTGAACTGATTTCTTCCCAGATATATGGAACTAATTCTGCAAATGTGTGTTCATGAATAGACCTGAACAATTATTATTTTTCTAGAGAATAATGCATTCTCTGAAAATGTGGTCTTAGTTGTCCCGACACTATTCACACATTATTAGTACTGCGTTTCGTCAATGAAAGCTGGGAAGAAAAAAATAATGGGACTAGTTTCACAAATCTGCAAGAGGATGTAGTGTTCTTCAGCTTGTGCCCCTCTGCCTAGTCTCAAGAGTGTAGGATAGCCAAGTTAAACTCCCATTCAGCAAGGGAAGATGCAGCCCTGTCTCTTGGCTACCTGGAGCGTGGCCGTGAGCAGCAGGACACAGAGGACCCCCTTGCCCCCCACCTGGGGTGTAAGAGTCTGACTGGCTCTCAGTCTCTCCAGTCTGTTGGGTTCTTCCGACATAAAGCTCATGGTGCCTCACACAAGCAAGGGAATGTGTTCATCCCTTCTCCTGGGCCAGAGATGTAATTCA